>NC_080788.1:78868167-79468167 GCF_028018385.1 Neofelis nebulosa
TCTCAACCTTTCTCGGTACAATTAAGTTGTCTATTAAAAAATCCTTGACACCCTTTTTGTCACAAACCAAAAATTAATATTGCTCAATCTACTTTTCTAAAAAATGTCTAAGTGCTACCTTCTTGAATATACAATATCCTTAAGAATGTGAAATAATTTGTACAGATAGTGGTTTTGTTAATACAGTGTAATTTAAATATAATATCTAGGGGTGCCTGGGTGGCTCAGTTCGTTGAGTGTCAGACTCTTGATTTTGGCTCAGGTCATGACCTCGTGGTTTGTGAGTTTGAGCCCCGCGTCGGGCTCTGCACTGGCAGCCCAGAGCCTACTTGGGATTCTCTCTCTCTCTTCCTCAACCTCTGCTCCTCCCCCCCCCCCACTCATGCTGTCTCTGTCTCTCAAAATAGATAAACTCAAAATATATATAATGTCTAAATGGCATTTGCTTAATTGTAAAGGAGAGTAGCTTAAGTTTTAAAATACATACTCATACTTAAGCACTAATAGGTAAAACAGTAATTTGGTTCTGTTTCCAGTAATAAATGCAAATATTCTAATCTATTTGCTGAATAGTTTCTAAGATACATATGTGTTTGTTTTCTATACACTATGTGATTTTTTTCCTCAATTTCTTTGAATTTCCAGTATAAGCAGTTCATGCCACTCCTTACCCATCTTTCCATTCAACAGATCGTGACCTATTTCCTTTCAAAAATATATTGCTTCCAGTTTGAAGTGAATCCCTATTATCTGTTTCTCAAAGCTGTGTTCTGCCTGCAAGTACATACACTCCAACATCTATAGGTTACATGGAGCCCGGCAAGGGTAGCCATGCCTCAGTGCGTCTGACTAGTCCCAGCACCTCTCACTAATCTGGTACCCTACACTACCAACCAAATCCATAATTGGCAAGTTTCCTTGTTCTATTTAGTGGAGGAATTCGGTAATCCTTAAAGTGAAACTAAATGCTAATAAATCATAAAACTGCATTAGGACCTTAACACAAGATCTTAACAAGGTGATAAATAACTACACAAGGGGACACCTGGATGGCTCAGTCGGTTAAGCGTCCGACTCTTGGTCTCGGCTCAGGTCATGATCTCACGGTTGCTAGATCTCTCTTGCTTGGTCTTTTTCACTCAAAATAAATAAACTTAAACCAATTTTTAAAAACTTAAAAAAAAAAAGGAAATAACTACATAAGGCAACTAAGCTTCCTGTTAAAAGGCCACTATGGTCAGAAACAAATGTTTGATGGAAAGCACAAGAATTTCCAAACTTACTTAATCTAAAGCAGAGTCTTTGGGAACTATAGGTAGTATTTAAAAAAGTACCAGCATAAGCATGACTTGTCATTATGTAGTAAAACTAAAACCAAAATTGATTCCAACTAAAAGTTGTCAAGATTTTCCATCAAATAGCAAAAGGTGATAATGATTCATAATGGAGAAAAAAGATTAAAATTTGAACCTATTTACATAGCTCTCATTATTTTACTATATTATTCAAGGACATAACTCCTACAGTTTTGCCACAATTTTCAGATGGGGAAGTGCAGAAAAAATTACTGGCTCACATATATGTTGCTTCTAGTGCAAAATCTTGTGTTACAAAGCAGTCTGTTTGAAGGACTGTATCTCTTCAGAAAATGGCTCTCTCAGCTGTGCAAGTTGGCATGGAGATTTTGATTCTATGAAACTAAAATTTGACAGTGTCACACAAGGTAGATAGAACATGCATTTCAAAGTCTAATTCAAGTGATCAAAATCAACTGTGTGTATGTTGAATCTGTATAAGAAACAAATATACTCAATTATAACTTTATAGAATCTATAGGAGAAAGATCAAGATGTAAAACTTAAGAGATGTAACAATAAAATCTTTTTATTGTTATTTTAACTCCAGTATAACATACAGTGTTAAATTAGTTTCGGGTGTATAATACAGTGATTCGGAAATTCTGCATGTTACTCAGTGCTCATCATGTTAAGTGTATTCTTTAATCTTCATCACCTATTTCACCCATTCCCTCATACACCTCCCTTTGGTAACCATCAGTTCTGTATATTCAAGAGTTGGGTTTTTGGGGCACCTGGGTGGCGCAGTCGGTTAAGCGTCCGACTTCAGCCAGGTCACGATCTCGCGGTCCGTGAGTTCGAGCCCCGCGTCAGGCTCTGGGCTGATGGCTCGGAGCCTGGAGCCTGTTTCCAATTCTGTGTCTCCCTCTCTCTCTGCCCCTCCCCCGTTCATGCTCTGTCTCTCTCTATCCAAAAATAAATAAAAAACGTTGGAAAAAAAAAAAAAAAAAAAAAAGAGTTGGGTTTTTTTTGGTCTTTATTAATTTGTTTCTTAAATTCCACATATGAGTGAAATTATATGGTATTTGTCTTTCTTTGACTGACTTAATTCACTTAGAATTATATTCTCTAGATTCATCCATATTGTTGCGTGGATGACATGCAAAATTTTATTCATTAAAAAAATTTTTAATGTTTATGTTGAGAGATGGAGAGAGCATAAGTGGGGAAAGGGGTAGAGAGAGAGAGACAGACAGACAGACAGACAGAATATCCCAAGCAGGCTCTGTGCTGTCAGCGTGGAGCCCAACACAGTGCTTGATCTCATGAACTGTGTGATCATGACCTGAGCTGAAACCAGGAATCAGATGCTTTATTGACTGAGGTACCAATGCCCCAAGATTTTATTCTTTCTTATGGCTGAGTAGTATTCTGTTGTTTATATTTGACTTCTTTATTCACCTATCAATGGACAACAGGGTTACTTCTATAATTTGGCTATTGTAAAGAATGTAAAGAATGCAGTAAACAGGGATGCATGTACCTTTTCAAATTGGTGTTTTTGTATTCTTTGGGTGAATAGCCAGTAGTGGAACTAATAGATCATATCATAGTTCTATTTTTAATTTTTTGAGGAGCCTTCATACTGTTTTCCACAGTGGCTGCACTAGTTTGCATTTCCATCAACAATGCAAGAAGGTTCCTTTTTCTCCACATCTTCACCAGCACTCGTTTCTTGTGTTTTTTGAGTTGAGCCATTCTGACAGGTGTGAGGTGATACTTCATCGTGTTGTTGATTTGCACGTCCCTGATAATAAGTAACAAAGAGCATATTTTCATGTATCTGTTGGCCATATGTATGTCTTCTTTGGAAAAATGTCTTCTGTCCCTTTTTTAATTAGATTTTTTTTTTTTTTTTGCTGTTGGGTTGTAGTAGTTGTTTATATATGTATTTGGATACTAACTCCTTATCAGATACATCATTTGCAAATATCTTCTCCCATTCGGTAGGTTATCTTTTAGTTTTGTTGCTGGTTTCCTTTGCTGTGCAGAAACTTTTTATTTCGATATAGCCCCAATAGCTTATTTTGCTTTTGTTTCCCTTGCCTCAGAAAACATATCTAGAAATATGTTGCTATGGCAGTGTCAGAGAAATTTCTGCCTATGTTCTCTTCAAGGATTTTTTTATGGTTTCAGGTCTCACATTAAGGTCTTTAATTCATTTTGAATTTGTTTTTATGTATGGTATAAGAAAGCTATCGAGTTTCATTCTTTGCATGTAGCTGCCCAGTTTTCCCACCACCCCTGTTGAATAGGCTGTCATTTCCCTGTTGTATATTCTTGCTTGATTGGTTGTATGTTAATAGATAAATTAAGTGTGGATTTATTTCTGAGCTATTTTGTTCTCTTGATCTGTGTGTCTATTTTTGTCCCAGTATCATACTGTTTTGATCAGTATATGTTTGTAGTATATCTTGAAGTCTGGGATTGTGATACTTCGAATTTTTTTTTCTTTTTCAAGATTGCTTTGGTTATTCAGGTATTTTGTGGTTCCATACATACTTGAGGATTAATTGTTCTAGTTCTGTGAGAAATACTTTTGGTATTTGATGGGGATGGTATTAAATCTGTAGATAGCTTTAGGTAGCATGGCCGTTTTAGCATTATTTGTTTTCCCAATCCATGAGCACGGGATATCTGCCATTTGTTTGTGTGATTTTGAATTGTTTTCATCAGTGTTATCATTTTAAGAGTACGGGTCTTGCACCTCTTTGATTAAATTTATTTTTAGGTATTTTATTGTTTTAGGTGCACTTGTAACTGGGTTGTTGTCATAATTTCACTTTCTGCTACTTCATGATTAGTATACAAAAATGCAACGGATTTCTGTATATTGATTTTGTATCCTGCAACCTTGCTGAATTCATTTATCAGATCTAGTAGTTTTTTGGTGGAGTTTTTAGAGTTTTATATAGATATAGATATAGATATAGATATAGATATAGATATAGATATAGATATAGATATAGATATAGATATATAGATAGATAGATAGATAGATATAGTATTATGTCATCAGCAAATAGTGAAGTTTTTTCTTCCTTACCAATTTGGATGTCTTTGTTTCTTTTTGGTGTCTGATTGCTGCAGGTAGGACTTCTATACTATGTTGAATAAAAGTGGAGAGAGTGGACATCTGTGTCTTTTTTCTGATCTTAGAGGAAAATCTCTCAGTCTTTCCCCATTGATTATGATGTTAGCAGTAGGTTTTTCATATATGGCCATTATTATATTGAGGTATGTTCCCTCTAACCCTACATTGCTCAGAGTTTTTGTCATGAATGGATGTTGTATGTTGTCAAATCCTTTTTTTTTTTTTTTTTTTTGCATCTAGTGAGATGATAGTATGATTTTTATCTTCTCTCTTGTTAATATGATATTTCTCATTGATTTGTGAATGTCAAACTACCTTTTCTTAACTGGAGTAAATTCCACATAATCGTGGTAAATGATAAATTTTTTAATGTATAGTTAGATTCAGTTTGCTTATTTTTTGTTGAGGATTTTTGCATCTATGTTCATCAGATATTAACTTACAGTTCTCGATTTTTGTAGTGTCTTTATCTGGTTGGGCATCACAGTAATGCTGGTCTCTTTAGATGAAATGGGAAGCTCTCCTTCCTCCTCTATTTTTTGGAATTGTTTGAAAAGAATAAATATTAACTCTTCTTTAAATATTTGGGAGAATTCACCTGTGAAGCCATCTAGTTTTGGGTATTTTTGATTACTGATAAAATTTCATTCTTAGTAGTTTGTTTAAATTTTCTATTACTTCCTGATTCAGTTTTGGAAGGTTACATATTTCCAGGAATTTATCCATTTCTTCCAGGTTGTCCAATTTGTTGGCATATATTTTTTCATAATATTCTCTTCTAATCCTTTGTATTTCTGTAGTGTTGGTTGTTATATCTCTTCTTCTGATATTATGTATTTGAATCCTTTCTCTTCATTTTATCATGAGTTTGGCTGAAGTTTGTCAATTTTGTTGATTTATTTTTTAAAGAACCAGCTCCAGATTTCATTGATCTGTTTCATTTACTTATTTTTAGATTTTATTTCATTTAATTCAGTTCTAATACCTATTATTTCCTTCATTCTTCTGGGTTTAGGCATTGTTTGGTCATCCTTTTCTAGCTCCTTTAGTTGTAAGGTTAAGTTGCTTATTTGAGATTTTTCTCGCTTCTTGAGGTAGACCTGTATTGCTATAAACTTCTCTCTTGGAACAGCTTTTGCTGCATCCTGACAACATTGAGCCATTGTGTTTTCATTTTCATTGGTTTCCATTTTTTTAATTTCATTTTTGATTTCTTGGTTGACCCATTTATTGTTGAGTAACATGTTAATTAATCACTATGTATGTGCATTCTTTCTAGAATGTTTTTTGTGGTTGATTTCTGGTTTCATTTGTTGAGACTTGTTTTGTGGCCTAACGTGAGCTATTCTGGAGAATATTCTATGCACTTGAGAAGAATGTGTATTCTGCTCTTTCAGATTATATCTTTTAGATCTATCTAGTCTAATGTGTCATTTAAAGTCTCTGTTTCCTTGTTGATTTTCTGTTTGGATGATGTATTCATTGATGTGAGTGGGGTATTAAAGTCCCATGCTATTAATGTATTACTAGTGATTAATTCCTTTTTGATTATAATTAGCTACTTTGTGTATTTGGATGCTGCCATGTTGAGTTCATAAATATTTACAGTTGTAGTATATTTTTGTTGAATTATTTCCTTGATGATTATGTAGTATCATTCTTTGTTTCTTGTTACAATCTGTGTTGTAAAGTCTATTTTGTCTACTGCAAGTATTGCTACTCTGGCTTTCTTTTCACTTCATTTTGAATGATCAATGCTTTTTCATTTATTCACTTTTTAGCATTCATGTGCCTTTAGGTCTATAATGAGTCTCTTGTAGGCAGCATGTAGATAGTTTTTTGTGGTTGTTGTTGTTTTTAATCTATTCTGTCATCCTATGTCTTTTGATTTCAGTGGTTAGACCATTTGCTTTCAAAGAAATTGTTGATAGGTATGTACTTACTGCCATTTTGTTACTTGTTTTATGGTTGTTTTAGTAGTTCCTTTCTTCTGTTGCTCTATTTTCTTAGTTTGTTGGATTTCCTAGTGATACAGTTGGATTACTTTCTTTTTATTTTTTGCATATCTATTACTAGTTTTATATTTGTGGTTATCACTGGGGTTGTATATAACATTTTATGGATATAGCAATCTAATTTAAGTTGATGGTTGATTAAGTGTGAATTCATTCTAAAACCACTAAATTTGGGGGGGGGGCACCTGGGTGACTCAATCAGTTAAGTATTAGACTCTTGATTTCAGCTCAGGTCATGATTTCACAGTTAGTGATATTGAGCCCCACATTGGGCTCAGTGCTGACAGCACGGAGCTTGCTTGGGATTTTCTTGCTCCCTCTCTCTGCCCTTGCCCCCATCTCTTTCTCTAAAAATAATAAATAAACATTAAAAAACTATTTAAAAATCAGTAATTTTTTTACTCCTCTCCCCAGCACATTTTAGGTATATAGTGTCAATAAATTGTCTCTCTCCTTTCTTCTCTCTTCTCCTTCCCTATAATGTGAATGTTATTATGCTTGATGGTGTTGCTGAGGTCTCAATCTATTTTAACATTCTCTTATTTTTTTCTGTATCCTTTTCAGTTTGATTGCATTCCATTACTGTGTCCTTCAGGATGCTGAACCATTCTTCTGCTTCCTCTCATCTACTATTTATTCCATTTAGTGTATTTTTAATTTCAGTGAATGAGTTCTTCAACTCTGATTTCTTCTTTTTAGGTTTTGTATCTTTTTGTTGAGGTCCTCCACTCTTTGTCAAGTCCAGTGAAAATCATTGTAACCATTATTTTAAATTCTGAGGTACATTACTTACTTTCGTTTTGTTCACGTCTCTTGGGATTTTGTCCTGTGCTTTCATTTGGGACATACTCATTTGTCTCCTGATTTTGTCTCACTGACTCATTGTCTGGTTTTTTTTTGTTTTGTTTTGTTTTGTTTTGTTTTGTTTTAGGAAAGTTGACTATATCTGCTGGTCTTGAACACAGTTGCCCTATAAATACTGTAGTGCGATATTCTTTGTTCACCACAACTTGGTGCTTCAGGGTCACCTCCTGTGTTTGTGACATGCACCCTACTGTTGTGGCTGAGCTGTGTTTGCCTTCAGTCATCTGCAATGTCTCTCTTTGCCTGTTGTGGACAGAGTTTGGTCCCTATGTTATTAGTGGGCAGTGGGGCTGCCTTGGGATTGATTCAGGTTAGATGGGCATTTCCCAGAGCTCCACTGGCACTGAACTGGAGGGTGCTCTCCCTGTGTTGTCCCCTGAGAAGCTTTAGTTGGTGGGAAAGTCCTTCAGTTGTACTAGATGTCTTCCCCTCTCCCACTGCTGCGGCTGCAGTGGAAGTGGTAATTATGGTTTTCTTCCCCTCTCCTCAGGTCAGGAGTCACTTTGGTGCTGGGCCATGTCAGGTCTGCTTGCACACTGCCAGCTTGTGATACTGCTTTGCTGTGTATTCCAGCCAAGGGAGTATTGGAGGGGGTGAGTCCCCAGAAGAACATGGGATTGGGGGTATGCTATTAGCAAGTTACATGGAGTATTCATGTTGGGCTGATTCCTGCAGGTGTCCCTGTATCTAGGCTATCAGTGGGGGAAGGAAACTGCCCATCAGCTCTTTTGTTCTTGGAGAAGTCCCCCAAAAATACCTTCCCCTCCAGTACGTGCTCTGAGATTAGCAAACAAATTTCCTTCCCATATACTGTAGGTCTTTTTCATTGTTGCTTCTATGCTATATCTCAGCAAGGTTGTTGGTTGTGCTTTATCTTTCAGGGAAGGGACTTAGTGTCATATCTCCCTGCCCTTTGGCTCTCCCGGAGGTGAGCATGCTGATTTTTAAAGTTAGTTTAAAGTGTTAAGCCCCACTGATGGTAAGAACGTTTTAAGTCAGGCCCCTCTGGCTTTCAAAGCCAAATGTTGTGGGAATCTGTCTTCCCAGTGTTGGTCCCTTGTGCCTGTGGGTGCCTAGTGTGGGGCCTACTCTCTCCCCGTCGATGCCCGCATAGTCTCTTTGTCCTGCAGAAAGTCTGGAGGCTCTTGACCATGTGTCTGTGCTTCCTACCCTTTTCTGTGTGGCCTCTTTACTACATTTAGCTGTGGAGAGTCTGTTGCTCCAGTCCTCAGGTCGTTTTTGAGTTACTTACTCTGAGCTGCTACCTCTGTGTATCCATAGGACTAGGATCCTCCTGCTCCACCTTCTTCCCCTGAGTCAATAGGTTACTTAAAGGCCAAGTTTAGGAGTTTTACCTTAACAGTTGTAAAAGTCAAGCTCGTGATGGTGATGGTAATGCTCTTTCACTCATTTTGAGAAAATAAAAGAATTCATTCCACACTGTACCTCTAATGCATGGGAAGATCAAGAGTATAAATCCCTCATTAATTGATGCCTTACTTTGTTATTGTTATTTTTCTTTACATAGTTCACTCGGTTGCCATAGACAATGGAATATTACAGGGTGCAAAGCGTATATCAAAATTTCATTCCTTTTTTTGTATTTCTTTTCAGTACTTAGGGAAACTAGTTCAGTATAGACTGCAGGATATGATTCTGGTCATTGACTATGCGGGAGAAAAAAAGCTATAAAAGCCACGTTTGGAAAAAAGATTAAGCGGAGAAATATTTTGACTTCTGTAAGGAATAGTAAAAGGATAATCCAGGGACTCCACATGTTGAGAAAGAATAGCATTTTATAGATCTGAAAATGTGGACATGACATAAAATGTTAATCTTAAGCATTCAGCATATTAATACAAAGTAAAGGTATAGACTATTAAGGTACCTCATGCTGAGCTAATTATGCATGACCATGTGTACATTTAAGTTGATTTATTAGTGAAATGTCTTTATTATCCTACAAAAGCATCCAACAATGGTGTTTTGATTCTTCAGGCCTCTTAAGGGCGGCAAACTGATACTAGGCCCTGTTCTTATGATGGACTTTTCTCTGATCACACTAATCTTTGCATTTAATGGGTTTCTCACTATTAACCATCCTGTCCCATGACATGAAAAAGAATTCATGCTATTTTACTTCTCCAACAAGACTTTTTAAAACCTGTCTTATTACAAAGGTACTCATTTTGAGGAATTAAAATGGAAAAAAAAGGAACCTTAAAAATTATTTTGGAGGTTATAATGTTGGGGGAGATGTTGATGTAACATCTCCCAGTGTTCCTTTCTTTGGGTCAGGACAAATTCCATTAACTTGCACTCAGCAGATAGGAAAGGAAAGTTCTGGATTATTACTGTCATTTCATTTTTAAAAAATTATATGGGTCATTAAGAAATTGAAAAATGCTGCCTTTTATTTTCTTGATGTATTTAAGAGAGGTATATGATGTATCGATTAAGGGAATATTATTAAAATAATCATAACCATAATCATAAATGATCATCTTTATAAAGTGATTGACTATTGACCAAGATTTTATCTACATGGTTGCATTTATTCTTACTGTCCGGTAGGTATAGTATTGACCACAAAGCCCAGTGTCTTCTCTGGAGATGAATTTTGCCTTATAAATATGCCTCAGTAATGCATCTTTGTTCTAAGATATTTTGGTTAAAGGGCACTTTTGTTCTTCTCTTACAATATTAATTTTATCTTTTTAATATTTCTTTTGTGTGCTTTATCTAATCTCCCTACTATTGACATTGAGGACTTTTATTGCCCAATTAATATTATCTCTGTATCAGATTGTCCAATGTCTAAAGAATTGTTCTTGCTTAACAAATAGGTATGAATTAAATTTAACTGAAAGTAGCATTTGCTTCTAGGTAAAGTGTTGTATTTTTTAATGAGAAAAACTTACCTTTTAGGTTCTTATAAGAGTAGATAGACTCCATTGGTGAATTTTATGAAAGTTTAAGGGACGTATTCAATTGCCTAAATCAGCTGAGAAAATACTATCTAAAATTATTTTGTGCTGGCAAGGACTCCCTAAATCAATAACAAACCAGCAAGTTTTTCTTTTCCTTCAGATAACCACATGATATGAACAACGGACCTCTCCAACTATTCCAATAGAGAAAGAACACAATACTGTGAAATAGTCTTTGGCCAATGAAATATTCTTGCAACACAGGCATCCTCCTGAGAATAATAAAGTATTGCTTTCAAGTGTGTTAATAAGGTCAGCTGGCACTTATCTTACGCTAAGTCAAATCATTATTTTCAACATTCTTTGCTGAGTCGAGATTTAATTTTCATTCAATTGTAGAAATTTAATCATATCAGCTTTAAATTTGAACACTTCCTCAAAGAGGTTTTTCATAATGACCTTTCAAACTAAAATTGCTCATATTTATCCTGAGACATATGTCATTGGTGATGCTGAAGCATTATATATGTATGCATGAACACAGAAATGCATTAAAGTTTGGGAAAATGTAAAACACATTGATAACAATGATTAGGTGTACATTTTAAGATTATTTCATGTGATCCACCACCAGTTGGTGTATTATCTAGCCAGAGTCATGGGGCTTTTGATAGAAGCGAAAAAAAAGGTCTCCCTAAAAAATGACCCTGTCCCCAAGGAAGTAAGATGAATTTTAATATATACAGGAGTGGTTCAGCAAATGCACTATGTGTACATTGTGTAGCTGGGGGGCCACGTTTTACCAAAGTATGTCTTAATTACACTTATCACTATTTAAAAGTTAATGATAACAAAAACAAATATGACCTCTAACCCAGCATTATGTGGAAAAAAAAGAGGAAGGTAGATATTTAGAAAATGTATGGTTTTTTAAAAATTTATTTATTTAAATTCAAGTTAGTTAACATACCATGTAGTATTGGTTTAAGAATTAGAACTCAGTGAATCATCGCTTATGTGTAACACCAGTGTTCATCCCAACAAGTACCGTCCTTAATGCCCATCAAACTTTTAGCCCATCCCCCCACCCACCTTCCCTCCAGCAACTTTCAGTTCTCTGTATTTGAGAGTCTCTTATGGTTTGCCTCCCTCCCTGTTTTTATCTTATTTTTACTTGCCTTCTACTATGTTCATTTGTTTTGTTTCTTAAATTCCACATATGAGTGAAAACATATGATATTTATCTTTCTCTGAGTTATTTTGCTTAGAATAATACATTCTGGGACCATTCACATTGTTGCAAATGGCAAGATTTCATTATTTTTGATGGCCACATAATATTCCAATACACACATATATAAGTATATATCTATTTATATACATATATAAATATAAATATAGACACATAAATATATGTATATATGTACACATATATACATACATGTATATATGTATACATATGTATAAACGTGTGTGTGTATACAGACACACACACACATACATAAACACACATACCACATCTTCTTTATCCATTTATCAGTTGATGGATGTTAAGGCTCTTACCATAATTTGGCTATTTTTGATAGTACTGCTATAAACATGGGGGTGCATGTTCCCCTTCAGCATTTTTGTATCATTTGCACAAATACTTCCTAGTGCACTTGCTGTGTTGTTGGGTAGTTCTATTTTTAATTTTTGAGAAACCTCTCTACTGCTTTCCAGAATGGATGCACCAGTCTTCATTCCCACCAACAGGGCAAAAGACATTCTTTTTCTCTACATCCTTGCCACCATCTTTTGTTGCCTGAATTGTTAATGTTAGCCATTCTGACAGGTGTGAGGTGGTATCTCATCATGATTTTGATTTGTATTTCCCTGATGATGAGTGATGTTGAGCATTTTTTCATGTATCCGTTAGCCATATGAATGTCTTCTTTGGAAAAGTATTCATGTCTCTTGACTATTTCTTCACTGGATTATCTTCTTTTTAGGGTGTTGAGTTTGATAAGTTCTTCATAAATTCTAGATACCCTTAATCCCATATGTCATTTGCAAATATCTTTTCCCATTCCATTGGTTGCCTTTTAATTTTGTTGATTATTTCCTTTGCTGTGCAGAAGCTTTTTATCTTGATGAGGTATCATTGTTCATCTTTGCTTTAGTTTCCCTTGGCTCCAGAGACATGTCTAATAAGATGTTTCTATGGCTAAGGTCAAAGAGGTTGCTACGTGTTTTCTCCTGTAGGAATTTGATGGTTTTCTCTGTGGACAGCACCATGCAGAAGAATGAAAATTGACCACTTTTCTGACACCATACACAAAAATAAATTCAAAATGGATGAAGTACTTAAATGTAAGGCAGGAAACCATCAAAATCCTGCAGGAAAAATTAGAAAATATATTCTAGTAAAACTTAAGGTGCTGATGTTAATACTGTTTGTAATTTATTTATTGTAATCCTTTAGCTTAGAGACCTATGTCCTTTTGGACTAATGACTTCTTTGCTTGTACAAAAACTGCCTCTATTCCATTTCAATTTTGTTTTTTGTCCTAGATTCAGATCATTATATTTCACTTGAGATTATTCTATATAAAATATTTTTTCAGATATTGAAATATCAGGAACACATGAATGTTTAATTTAAAAATTTTTTAATGTTTTTTTTTTTTTATTTTTGAGTGAGAAAGACAGAGCATGAGCAGGGAAGAGGCAGAAAGAGAGGGAGTTACAGAATCCGAAGCAAGCTCCAGGCTTTGACCTGTCAGCACAGAGGCCAATGTGGGACTTGAATTCACAAACCGTGACATCGTGACCTGAGCCAACGTCGGACATTTAACTTACTGAGCCACCCAGATGCCCTAATGAATGTCTACTTTTGCTACTTGCATTCATCATAATATTAGAACTTGTATCCA
The DNA here is from genome assembly GCF_028018385.1 of Neofelis nebulosa. Lineage (NCBI taxonomy): Eukaryota > Metazoa > Chordata > Mammalia > Carnivora > Felidae > Neofelis > Neofelis nebulosa. The sequence goes on from NC_080788.1 coordinate 78,881,344, forward strand.
GAAAAATTAGGCATGAGTAAGACACAAAAAATGTTTAAACAGGAAAGCAAGAAGTAAAATGACCTCTTTTATCAGAGTATATGATTTTATAGTGTAATACCATAAAGATTCTACAAAACCCTCCCCCCAAAACAAAACCATGTTTGGACTAATAATTTGGCACAGTTGCAGAATACAAAATAACTAAATAAACTTTGTGTTGTTTCTATACACTAATAATGAGTTATCCAAGAGGAAATTAAGAGAACAATCCTGTTTATAATAGCATCAATTAAAAAGTAAAATAGGAATAAATGTAACCAAAGAGGTGAAACACTTATACAATGAAAACTATACAATGTTACTGAAAGAAATTAGACAAATAAATCAAAAGGCATCCTGTGTACATGAATTGAATGACTTAATATTATTAAGATGTTAGCATTACCCAAAGTAATCTATAGATTCAAAATACAAACTATATCAAAATCCCAATGGTGTTTTTTGCAAAGCTAGAAAAATCCATCATAATATGCATACAGAATCTGAGAGAACCCCAACAGCCAAAATAATTGGAAAAAGAAGAACACATTTGGAGTTCTCACATTTCCTATTTTCAAAACCAATTACAAAGCTACAGTAATCAAAAGAGTGTGATATTGGCATAAAGACAAGATTAATGAATAGAATAGCCCAGAAATGAACCCTAATATATGTGGCTAAATTATTTTCAACAAGAGTCTGAAGACCATTCAGCAGAGAAAGGACAGTCTCTTCAACAAATGTCCAACATGGATATCCATGAATGGATATCCACATGCACTAAAATAAAATTAAACCCTTCTATACAAAAATGATTTCACATGGATCAAAGATCCAAAGAACTAACACTATAAAGTTTTTATAAGGAAATACAGGGTAAAATGTTTACAACATTGGATTTGACAATGATTTCTTGGATGTGATACAAGATATATAACCATAAAAAGAAAAAGATTTCATGAAGATTAAAAACTTTCATGCATCAAGGAACATAATCAACAGAGTAAAAAGGCAAGTTACAGCATGGGAGAAAATATTTGCAAATCATGATCTGACAAGGGGTTAATATCCAAAATATATATAGAATTCCTATACCCAAGAACAAAAAACAAAAACAACCTGATTTTTAAAAGGTGGCAAAAGGCTTAAATATTTCCATTCATTCTTAATATTCTTTCCATAACTACTTTGTTCATGGTGGCATGTTTGTATACACTTGGAATTTGCTCAGTGGCAATAATTTTCTTTTCCTTTTTAAAAAAAGCGTTTATTTTTGAGAAAGACTAGAAAGAGAGAGGGGGAGGGGCAGAGAGAAAGAGAGGGAGGCAGAGAATCCGAAGTGGGCTCCAGGCTCTGATCTGTTAACTCCAACCCATGAACCATGAGATCATGACCTGAGCCGAAATAAGATGCTTAGCTGAATGAGCCACCCAGGCACCCTTGCCAATATTTTTTTCTGATAAGTGTTCTTTATCTGTTTTTTTTTCTTCTCTGAGCCTTGGCTCAGATAATATCATCTTTGTAGATTTGTTTTTTCAGTATGCTGTCATTGAACAGTGCATTCTTAATAATATAGCTGGCAGCAATAAACACTGGTTTGTACTCCACACTATTCCTGTAAAACATAGGTGTATGTATATTTGTACATAAGAGTCATTTTTGTTTTTAAGTAACTTGTAGCCCCAACAAGGGGCTCAAACGCACAAACCAAAGATCAAGAGTTATTTGCTCTACCGACTGAGCTAGCCAAGAGCCCCTGTAAGAGAGTCATTTTTAATCCTCATTTCTTTCACCTAAATGAGATTAGCGTTTGTAGGGTTGCTCATTGTTTACCAACTAAAAATTACCTTGCTGATGTGCTACATTCTAAAAAGACTGTGGCTTTGTGTTACTCATTCAGCACCACCTCCCCTGTACTCGTTATACCCAAAAGAGTCCAGGGAAACATTTGCCACAGCCTGGCACACTATGCTTGTTTGGGCCCTCAGGATATTCCACTTGGGGGAATCGCATGCACCCATCTGTGTCTGAAATCAGCTGCAGTCATCCTTGACTAACATTTCCCTGCTCATTTGATTTTCCATGTATTTGGCAGCCTATGAATATTTTGGTTTGGGACTAACGATGTGGTTTCTTCAAAGGTGAGGTTTTTATATCTACTTCTGGTTTTCCCGTTTACCTATAGATTATTTCTAAGAAGAGAGTGTTTCCAAGCATACTAATGCTTCCACTTCAAAAAAAGAAGATCACCCCTTTTTTTTTATTATCATTTATTTTAATTTTGGAGAGAGTGCCAGCAGGGCAGAGTGGCAGAGGGAGAGAGAGAGTCTTAACAGGCTCCACACTCAACACAGAGCCTGACTTGGGACTCCATCCCACAACCCTGGGGTCATGGCCAGAGCCAAAATCAAGAGTCAGACTCTCAAACACCTGAGCCACCCACCTGCCCCTGAGGATCACCCTTCTTTGTGAAGAGCTACTTTTCAATATTACTTGAAAATATATTTAATATATTAATGCTCCACCCAAAATTTTAGAGAGATCGAAGATACCAAATTAAGTCCATTTCATTCTCCACAGCAATTATTCTGCTTATATTCTGTTTGTGTTGGAATTCTTGATGAGTTTTGGTGTTACTGAATTTTACCATCCTAGATTCCTTGTGCTCCAGGAACATCACAAAGTGCCATTAAAAAGGTTTTGTTCAAGTCATAGCTGAAAAGCTTCTGTAACATTTTGTTTTTAATAAAAAAAATGCAGGGGCACCTGGGTGGCTCAGTCGGTTAAGCGTCCGACTTCAGCTCAGGTCACGATCTCACGGTCCATGAGTTTGAGCCCCACGTCAGGCTCTGGGCTGATGGCTCAGAGCCTGGAGCCTGCTTCCGATTCTGTGTCTCCCTCTCTCTCTGCCCCTCCCCCATTCATGCTCTGTCTCTCTGTCTCAAAAATAAATAAACGTTAAAAAAAATTTTTAAAAATGCAGCATTTTGTGTTTTGAATAATAGTCACACATGCACATTTATCCACTGCAAATCACTCTTACATGTAAAGCTTGCTCATCCTTCATGTATATAAAATAGGAAATCAACTATACAGTATTGGATTCAATCTCCTGCAAAATTTGAAAAGCTCATTAAGAGCATCTTAATGATCAACTGATCATCAACTATATTTTGTGGCTTAACAGAGGGAGAAATTCGGTATATAACAGTTCTCATCACTGTAGCCAGTGAGCATTGCACATTCATTTAATGTGTCACATACGTGGTAATATTCAGTACTTGTGAAATTCTGAACAGCAAACAGATGCCATTAATTTCTGCCTGAATACATCACATTTGACCCTTCCAAGCATGAGTGGATCATATTTTCTTTAGTTCATTACAGATACACCCATTGCGTTTATCCGTTTAAGAGTCATTTATACATTTACTAATAAGCCATTAAAAATATACCAATTTTACTAATCACTGGGAGGGTCATAGAAATCACAGAATCCAATGTCCTATTCATTGCGGCGATACCTAATACAACGGGTTTCAGCTTTTGTTTGAATCCAGATAGGGATGTTGAATGTGCATATTACTTTAAAAAACAGTTTAATACCAAACATGTAATACTTCAGAGAACCATAGCAGTAGCATTACCGGTGGTAGTAATGATGGTGATAGTAACAGGAGTTGTAGTCATGGCTCAATTGTCGAATGTTTCATTGCATACAAAGCATTGTTCTAGCCACCATAGCTAGATTATTTTACTAGATTTGTGTTTTCCACAAATCTAAGACTTCTGCACTGTTATTTTCCTCATTTTACAGATGAGAAAACTTGGGCACGAGGAGTTAGATTTAAAAGGTAAAGTTAAAACGAGAGTTCAATTCCAGGGCAGATAGTGTTTGGAGTAGCGAGTTCTTGAGGGCAGGCGTTCTCTCTCCAGGGCCTACTTTGCGTCTGTCCTGCTGCCTTTCTTTCTGCTCAGCCATGCACTTTTCCAGTTCCGTTCAAATATTTGTAGGGATTGACAGCAAGATGTTATTTTAGAGTATTGAGAATCAATTTTTTTATTCACTTTGGAAAGAAAGTCAACCTTCTTCTACTCCCAGTTTTCAAACACTCTTGTTTTCTGTAATTTTTTTTTTTTCTTAAGAATGGCTGACAGTAGTTTAACTTTCATAAGGGTATATTCTGTCTAGGATGTGGCCCATCTGAATCTGCAGTCAGTTTGGAAATTTCATAGTATGTATTTATTTCTCATGGGTTGAATTGCTCCTGAAACATGCTTGTTCTACCCTTTGTAATTTTGAAATTCTCTCAGAAACAGTATTGGGTAATTCTTTTTTCATTCTGCCACCGGTTATCTGGATCTCATCACAAGAAGTGATTCTTACCCTTATTTGTCCTTTTGCCTTGGACACGGCTTTTTAATCAATTAATTAATTTTTTAAGGTTTACTTATTTTGAGAGAGAGAGCACAAGCAGGAGAAGGGCGGGGTTGGGGGGGGGGAGACAGAGAGACAGAGAGAGAATCTCAAGCAGGCTCTACACTGTCAGCACAGAGACTGATGTGGGGCTGGAACTCCTGAACCAGGAGATCATGACCTAAGCCAAAATCAGGAGTCAAATGCTTCACTGACTGAGCCAACCAGGAGGTGCTCCTGGACACTGCTTTTTTAAAAAGCACTGTGTTACTGTCCATAGATTATTTCAGCTTTTTTTTTTCCATAAGAACAAACTCTAAACACTCCTTGTTGGTCTTTGATTCTCCTTTGCCTATATGTACATTGAAAAAAAAAATCATCATATACTTTTAAGTTCAGGGAATTGCCTATTATTTTTTTTCATTTTGTTTATTTCTCATTTATTTCCCTAATGCTCTTTTTAAATGTAGTCCTAGAAATCTATTTTTGAGACTCCCCAGAGGACTTTTGTGTATTATGCCTTTACAATCACAAATGCTATATTAAATCTGCTTTCCTACAGTGGAGGTGAAATACCCTATCAAGCTCACAGATCCTTTACTAACTTAATATGATTAAAATTTCATGATTATGATCAGCATTCTATTTTCTAATTTACCAAGAAATTTTTCTCAATTTTATTAAAAATTGAGATTTACAGGTTTTCTCACTGCTAACTATATCTTAGAAAGTAAGTTGTCATCAGGGCACCTGGGTAGCTCAGTCAGTTAAGCATCCGACTTCAGCTTAGGTCATGATCTCCTGGTTCATGGGTTTGAGCCCTACATTGGCCTCTGTGCTGACAGCTCAGAGCCTGGAGCCTGCTTTGGATTCTGTATCTCCCTCTCTGCTCCTCCTCATGCTGTCTTTGTATCTCAAAAAATGAATAAATGTTACAAAAAAAAAGTTGTAATCAATGGCAGTTTAAAAAATACACACCTGTTTTACTTTTGCTAATATAACTCTAATCATAATATTACCTAACTTAATAATTGTCTTTAGAAGTTGAATACTAATGTAATGTCGATATGCCGTCTATTGAAATTTTGTTAAACTAATTAGGAGATAATCATCCATACGTTTCATCTGGTGAAGTGTTCTATATCATGTTCTCCTAAAGCTATACTCCTATTTTCTTTCTATTCTAACATAAGTATTTCCACCAAACACTAGATTCATCTCTGTCAGCACAGCACTGATATTTTTATTATGTATAGACTCCACCCTCAGACTTTCTGATTGATGTGTTTTATTGAAATATGACATCTCTCACAATGGGATTTGACCCATGGGTCTGTCTCATGAAATCATAGTGCTAAGTAGAGGGTTACATTTGCATCTTTGTGAAAACTTGTTTGATTTATTATAATGTTGCTCAACAGTAAAGACTTGAGTCCATAAGTACTTTCCAGATCATCTCTTCTATAATATACTCCTTTTGATCGTTGGACTCATTTGTTGTTTCCTTTTAAATATTATACTTCCATTCAGTGTATGATTTTACTGTTGTATATAGACAATTTTCTCTCGGCTCCACAAATTTAAATTAGAAATATTTTCAGCATCAAGTTTGGATGAGAAGCCAACATTGAATGAGTAGTAAATAAGTATATATTGACATGAAGATACATTTACTCTATACATTGACTATATACTGTATACATACATACTAAATACATTTCTCATGGTTACATGAGGAAAAAACCAGATTATTAACTATCCTTTTGGTTTTAGAGTAGATCAGAAGCAAGGAGAATAAAAACTACCTCAAGAAAGATGGGTGGAGACAGGGGAAAGTAGTTATTCCAAGTGAAACATGTGGACCAGAAATAGCACTGGAGACCCGAGTAACTCAGCGATTGTGTGGCCTAGTCTCTCCAGTGACTCTGCTACATTATCCTCTTTATACCAATTGATACTCTGTATTAACACCCATATTGTGCTCTCTTGTATTTGGCTTCACATAGCTTTCTATAGCTGCATTCAGTTTTTGTTGTTGTTGTGGTTGTTGTTTTTTCTGGTACCCTTTCTACATCATAATCTTATCTCAGTCTTCTGCTACTGATAAGTTCTTAGTAACACAAGTCCAAAGTCAAAAGAAAGAATCTGGCTAACCGACCTCATGTTTGCAAAATTTACACAAAGAAGTCACACAGCAACGTAGTAAGTTGACTGTCCATAGTTCACGTACCCAACCTGTAGACAGATCAACTGTAGCCTGGGGGAGACTCAGTTATATGAAGAATATATTTGTTTAAGCATCAGGGGAAGCAGGCAAGTGATGATTCCCTTTGAAGACACATAAGCCAGCTAAACATTGATGCTCCTTTGTTCTGTCCATGTACGCATATCTGCCTCACCAAAACAAAACAAAACAAAACAAAAACCATATATATCCTTTCTCAACAAGACCTACCTACCACTGAAATGCACTCTCTTCCTCAAAGAGAAAAGGTCCAAGACTAATGCTATGATGGTATCAGAGACAGAGTCACAGGCTTCATGAATATCTGTATCATGTGGATCCACACTCTCCAGAGGCTGCCTATGTATCTTCTTTTTCTGGTACTACTTTCTGTTATATTCTCCACACCTTGTCTAAGGTTATTCTTTTTTTGTTTTTTTAAGTCTTGTTTATTTTGAGAGAGAGAGAGCACGTACAAGGTAGGGGCAGAGAGAGAGAGTGAGCAGGCTCCCTACTGCCAGTGTAGAGCTCCACATGAGGGTCAAACCCACAAACTCATAAGATCATGACTGCTGCCAAAATCCAGAATTGGACACAACCAACTGAGCCACCCAGGTGTCCCTTGCCTAAGGGTATTCTTAAACTACAATTTTAACCGCTACTAATATACCTTTTAAGTAAAGCCTAATGCCATTTAGAAAATAACACCTTCTGAATTTTTGTTCCAAAGGACAATAACTTGCCCTGCAAGGTAATTGCCCATTTAATAGTGTTAAAATCAACATTACTGAATGTTAAAGTACGGTCTAATACTGGTGAATTGCATGAACATCTTGATCATTGTCTCATTCAGTGACAGTGGAATCTGTACCTCAGTCCATAGTGCTAATTCTCCCACATTCTACTTTCTTGAGGGAGTGACTTTCCTCAAGGGGACTCTCTAGCCCAAAGACTTTTGACTGCTGAAAACATCTCTTATAATCTGGTCAAGAAATTGCTGAGCATCTAAGATATGGTGGCGATTTGAGTCATTCTTTTGGGATATTAAACTAGGCATCACATAAACATGTTCATTTCACCAGTGAGGCTTACCTGCTATGAAGGGGCCTGGATTCTTACACCTGCAAATTTTGTGTTGCTTTGGGACATCCCAGTCCTCAAAAATCCATCTTCCTAATAATGGTGAATAATCTATGATTCTTAAGGGTGGGATCTGGAGACACAGCATCAAAGAGCCTTTATTTACATTTGACTACTGCTCTTTGGCTCACACTACATTCGAGCCTTAGGCCTTAATCCATAAAGTTGGAAATAACTATATTTATCAGCGATTGGCAGGTTGCTGAATTGGAGTGAATAAAGGGGGTTTTCATTCACTCCGATCCTCCTTCCTAGTACAAAAGATATGTTAGGATAGAAAGGTTTCAAAAAGGTTGGAGTTTGGTGGAGGGTCCAGCCCCTCCTGTAAAACTCTATACCAAATTCTAGCCTTCAACATACCAGGAATTCATTCTTAACCATTGCAACAGAAGTGGAAATTTGTTTGAATTCAGTAATGTGCATAATGAGTTTTTAATGATTTCAGAATTTGCCTACAAGCAGTAAATGTTTCCAAAAACAGAGTCAGAAGCTATCTCTGCCTTTTCTTATCTGCTTCCAGCAGGCAACATGGTCTGCAGTTAATCCTTTTCTCACCAGTGCATGCCTTATTCTCTTGGAACTTCTCTCGAACATTAGCTACAAGGTCCTTTAGAACCTTACACTCAGTGTGCATGTGATCCTTACACTATAGTTGGACAGTTTAATTACTATCCTGTATATAGCAGCACAGGATTGAGAGGGGTATCTCCTGATTATATACTTCACCGTACATGGTCAGCAACTTTTAGTAAGTTTTATTTTCTGTTGCAGACTTCTCTTATCATAAGGATAGAGGCCTACGCAAGTTACTTCAAAATATTAAATGAATCTATTACGATAGCAGGTTTTAATTTTAGTCCGTAAACTTAGGTATAAAAGTATTACAACTGTCTTTATTTTCTAAAAACAACTTTAATTTTGATTGTGTGCAGCCTTTTACTTGGGGGGAAATATAACTTATTTTTATAACATCAGTTCTGTCCCCCAAGTTGATGTCATGGTCCAGGATTCCCCTGTAGTGTCAAGATTTGGGAGAAAGGGGACCGATCAGGCCTTCAGTCATCTGTCATCTAGTTATTATAGCAAATCCATGTCACTGATGCTTAGATCCCTTCAGATCTTTTTCTACTGATTGCAAACCATTCTTAGGGCAGAAGACTATTTTGTACCTATGCACTTGTCTGTTAAGAGATAGCATATAGTTGTATTCTGTCTGCTTCTTACTCTACAAATTCCCTGGTGGCACTGTCCATTTTCAGTATACTTGCTCCTCTACTCTTAAGATCCATGGACCTCTTACCTCTTCTTTTTTTTTGGGGGGGGGGGTGTGGGACTTAATTGTCTACCCTCTAATTTATATGTTGAAGTTCTAACCTCCAGTTCCACAGAGTGTGACTATACTCAGAGATGGGGCCTTTTAAGGGTAATTAAAATGAGATCATATAATGGACCAATACGACTGATATCCTTAGATGATTAGGACACAGACACAGAGAATACAGTATGAACACAGAAGACAGCCATCTATAAACCAAGGAACAAGCTTACTTCTCTCTCTTTCCTCTCCCCTTCTCTCCCCTCCTGCCCCCCTATCTGTACAACCTGGAGTAATAGAAGAGGTAGATTTATTTTATTTCACTTTTTTTTTGGTAAACACACATTTTGTTTTCATGACTAACATGCTTCACTCATGCCCATATATCCCTTTCCCCTTAACTCCTCTAACAAACTTACTAAGTTCTCTTAATAGTTTGGGTAACAGAAAACAAACAGAAAAAGCACATATACTTCTAAGCTCTATATTCTTTCTACCCTATTGAGACTCATATTTCTCTTGAAGTAATGTGCACAGAGTTGTATATTTGCTTGAATAGAGGTGAGGGAAAGAGAAACATAAAACAGAAGTACCAACATCTCAAAATATTTTTCCATCTACAACTGGAAGGACATGTATAGGATAAAACTACAAACTCAAAAATACAGACAAATTTATAAAAAGTAAACCAACTTCTTCTAATTACCTATATTGAGTTTTTTCCTTGTCTTTATGGTCAACTTTCTTTTATTTAGTAATTGGTGTCATTTTTTTTCATAATTTTACTGCCTTAAACATGGTCTTTTTCTTACCATCTGATTCCTATGTGAATCTTTTACATATGTAATGATCCCAGCAGTTCTTTTCTCATGGTCAACTGATGTAGTCCCAGAACTTAAATTGTTTGCCCTTGGGCCAAGTATCAATTACAGGAGGATAAGACCTGGTGATACAGAACACAGCAAACTCTTCTGTCATAGTATAGTGTTCTGGTAAAACTGGTGGTGGGGAGAAGGCTGAAGCCAGCACAACATGAAGAATAGAGGAGGTAAAAATAAGAAGTGTCCAGAGGTGGGGAGAAGATTTCATGGTTGACCAAAAATGGAATAGGTGAGTAGCTGTCGTGAATGTTACTTTGGGAGAAGACACTAAGTTTAGATATGACAATAGGAAACTTTTTCTGGGGTGCTAAGCATACAAGTTAGACCCTTAAAACCTGTTCATATCTACATTAATCTTTAAGATATATTTGAAACATGTGGTTTTTTGAGTGTGTCTGTAAGCTAGAAAAAGGACCCTGTGATTAATTAAAGTTCTGTTTGAGGGGCTAATGTCAGGATTTAGCACCTCATAAGTAGTGCTCCAGCTACCTTATAGATTAAATGTAACGTTAGACTACAGCTAAGTTTTATCTTTGACAGTGACTTCCCAACTGGAAGACTCAAGGTAAAAAAGAGTGTGGGTTGATTAGATACATGCTATTGTTGTTCTTGGAAATACAAATGAAAAGTCCAAGAGATTTCATAGGGTTGGTGATGATAAAGAGTCATAATTATTTCAGAAATAAATATATTTTGGTAATAACAAGGTCTAGAACAAGATGATTCAGATCAAATATCAGGGTGACTCTATGAAAATATATTAAATTTAGTAAATATAAAAACCTCACTTTTGAAATGGAGGCTGGTTTTTGGTTTTAGCCTTTTTGTTATTGTTTGGTTTGTTTTTATTTGTTTTTTTTTGTTTGTTTGTTTAATTTTGGTTTTGGTTTTGTTTCTGTTTTTTACTGACATCTCAAATAACAAATTTTATCAGGAAAAAAAGTGCTGCTTTTGATAGTTGAAAAGTCTTTGTCACACATTCTCCAAATAGGTCAAGACTGCTAAACAAATTCACCACAAGACTTAGTACCCTGGAGTATCTACCAGCTACTGTAGAAACTGTGATAAACATAAATGAGGCTATGAGAATATGGTACAGACTAAATTCCTGTTAGAAACTTGGAAGAACAATGGGATGTACCATGCCATTGAACTCAGCATAGGATTTTGATTTATCATTAGGACTTGGCTAAAAATTGCACAGAACTTCACTAAAACGTAAGTGAGGGTATATGTCAAGGGTCTACAAATTTATATGCTTAAAAGTGTCAGGTGGGTAGTGTAAAGAAGTAAATTGATTGAGTTTAATAGGGAGTTATAGAGATAGTACTGAACTTAATATTTCCTGCCATAGGTAAAGGAGAAATTGCTGTGAAATATATTTTGTTGCTATGAAGGAATACATGTCCAGTTTTGCTATCTTTTCTCTTTAAACTAAAAGTCAATCCACACTTGGTGAGAAATAGTTGAATCTTTACCTGTTGGCAACTAAGCAAATTTATTAAATGGTTTGCCAAAAACACTTTTGTAGACCAAATCTCATTTGCAAATGGTCCCTCAACTAAATCATTTTAGGGCTGCAGATTTGGTTACGTAGTGTTTTTCCATAGAACCAAACCATATAAAATTGTTTCTTTAGGGCACTGCCTTCCTACATTGATTGGACCATGTCTATAAAGGGTGGACAGACGCCAGAATTCATGGGTCAAATTCATGAACTGGCATCATTCCCAGGGAGAAAAAGCTTTAGCCTCTGGAGTTATTTTGAAAAAAAAAAAAAATTACTCTTGAACAGTCTACTGGAGGTTACTTGAAATGACATGGTACCTTAGGGGTATCTGAATAAAGTTCATGTGGGAACAATTTATAAATGAGATCAAAATTTTAAGCACTAAAACTGAGGCTTTGAAAATCTGTACTACATTTTTCTATAAGTGCCTTTATCTTTACTCATACCATTATCCTCTTACTGGATAGTAAAGTAGGAGTTAAATGGGTCTTAAAATTGCAATACAGATATCTCTGTCTTCTTCTTTAAAGCAATCTTTTTCAAGTTCAAAAGGCTTTCTCCTGACATGGTCAGAACCTAGTGTCCGAGTTGTGAGTCATAACCAGACTCCATTAGGTTTTACGGAAGGCCAACTCTTTCTGGGAATTTAGCTGGCAGGGAACCAATCTTGAATGACTTAACTCTTCTTACTTTAGAGTAAAACTAGATTAAAAGTGTGCAAAGGAAATGACTGCCATTTAGAAAAGACATTCCTGTCATAAAACTCATCTTTCAAAACCATTTTCTCACTATAGATTTAAAAGAGAAAGCTTAGAAGACTCAAAAAGATCTGTTGCTTGTTCTAGTACCAACCATTGCTGTGGACCACGAGCACAAGATGCATATATTCAACTTGCTTATCAGTATCTACGGTGGACACGTAATAGGCATCTCAAGTTTGGCATGTGTTACAGTAGAACTCTTGATTTCTAGTCACAACTCATGCCAATCCTGATTCATCCCAGGATCTTTTTCCTCCCAGTAACTGGTACCACCATTCATCAGTTAAATTAGGTTAAAAACCAAAGTCAGTCTTAATCTGATAATCTTATTATACCTCCTAACCAATCAGCAGGTGAAGTTAAGTCTACTTTTTTAGATATGTCTCAGTGTAACCATTGCCTATCACCTCGACAGGTACCACCTCGACTGGTCTGATCTCCAGTGATAAAATAGCCTCATGATTTCTCTGCTCCTTTTCTCAACTCTTTAGACTTGACTATTTTAGAACAAATTCTAGAGTCTCAAGTAACAGTTTAAATAGGTATGTCATATCAGTATTTTTTTTTTTTAATTTGGCCCCCCTTCAGCAATTTCTCCCCACCAACACTCCCCACTTCTGGCAACCGCCAAGCTGTTCTCTGCATCTGTGAACTTTCCCCCCCCATATAAGGGAGATAATAGGGTATTTGTCATGCTCTGTCAGACTCATTTCACTTAGCATAATGCCCTCAATCTCTGTCCATGTTGTCACAAATGGCACAATGTTACTTTTTATTGCTGCATAATACTCCATTGTACATATGTATGTATACATGTGTGTATGTGTGTGTGTATTCATCCACACATGAATACACACACACAACACTTTACCCCTTCACCCAATTAGGGGCACTTCGATTGTTTTCATATTTTGGTTGCTGGAAATAGTGGTACAGTGAACATGGGGTTGCATATATCTTTTTGAGTTAGGGTTTTTATTTTTTTTAGATAAATACCTAGAAGTGGAATGCTGGATTGTATGGTAGTCCTATTTTTAACATTTTGAGGAACCTCCATACTGTTTCCCACAGTGGATGCACCAATTTACATCGTTACCAACAGAGCACAAGGGTTCTGTTTTCTCCACATCGTCACCAACACTTGTTATTTCTTGTTTTTTGTTTTTTTGTTTTTTGATAATAGCCCTCTTAACAAGTGGGAGGTGATATTTCAGTGTGATTTTGGTTTACATTTCCATGAGGATTAATGAGGCTGAACATAGTATCATGCACTTGTTGGCCATTTGTAGTGTTCTTTGGAAGAATTCAAATCTTCTACTCATTGTGTTTATTATTGTATAATTCTCAGTATAATACCTAATGTGACTGAGTTATTTGTGTGCTTTTTTTTTTCTAGTTACTGATTTAATAGTTACATTATAGTCAGTGTTTTGGTATAAACGATATTAATTCCTTGATAAATGTTGGAGTTGCCTCATGGACTAGTACATGGTCAATTTTTAATCATTCCATATGCCCTAGAGGAGAACATGGATTTATCAACCTCTGGATACAAACTTCTACATATTCTCCATATTAATAGTTTTGTTCAAATATTCTATATTCCTAATACTTTTTTTACTGATCTGTAATTTATCAAGAAAAATTTTTTGAAGTTCCCAGTCTGATGGCAGAATTTTTTGTGTTCCTTGCATAATTTTGATCATTTTATTTCTATATTTTAAAGAAAATTCCTGTTTTACCATAATTTTAAATTTACAAAAATGTTGCAAGCTTCCCATATACTCCACATCCTCCATTATTTGAATCTTAATATAGTACACTGATCAAAATTAATGAATCCATATTGATACATTATTATTAACTGAAGTCTCTATTCAGATTTACTTTTTTTTTTAACCTGATAAAATCTTTCTAGTATCATATATCCCATCCTGGGTACTATTAAATTTAGTCATTGTGTCTCGTAGTCTGTTCTGGTCTGTGACAATTTCTAAGTTTTTGAGGAGTTTTAAGGAAATTTTGAAGAGTTACAGTCAGGTGTTTTATTAAATGCAGAATCTCTTTCAATTGGGATTATCTGATCTCTTTCTTAATTTTAGATTCAGGTTATTGATATTTGGGAGGAAGACTATTGAGGGAAAGTGTCATTCTTATCGTATTGACTGCATATATTGACTAAGGGTCGCATTTATCAGAACTATCCCTTGTGAAATTCCTCTTGTTCTCCCTTTCTGTGCTACATTCTTTGGAAGGAAGTCATTAAGCGTTTCTCACACACGTTTAAAGGAGTTGTGCTCCACTTCCATGAGAACAGAGTGTCAACATAAATTATTTGGAATACCTCTGCATGTGAGATTTTTTTCCTTCTCCCAATTTATTAATTTCTTTAATTAATTTGCATAAGTATGACCTCATAGAGAATAGTTTTATATTTAGGGTTATAATCCAATATTACTTTGTTTATTTTTGTCTTTTAAATTATTCCAGCTGTGGTCATCAAATGTTGAACTCTTTGATTTGAATTCTGTGTCCCTTAAACTAGCCCCATAATTGTAGGTGTTTCTTTGTTTGTTTATTTGGTTGGTTGGTTGGTTTTTTGTAGCACTTCCATATTTTCTGCTACTATAAAAGGCTCTACTTCATGTTGTAAATTTCTTGCCCCACCCTAGAAAGAGTTCTTTCTCCAGAGACCTTTGATTCCTCTAATTGGAACATGGTATTCAAAACCAAGATTGGGATGTTTGGTATACTTGTTGCTGCTGAGATATCTTTCCTTCCTTCTAGGTTTTCCCAGTGGACAGAGGAAGGAAATATGTGCGGGTGTACTAACTTCATATATATATATATATATATATATATATATATATATATATATATGTGTGTGTGTGTGTGTGCACATACATATATATACATATATACAAATATATACATATATGCATACACACACACACACATATATATATATATATATATATACACACATATATGTATTTTTTTATAAATGTTTTTCTATGTATCCTTCAGGGTTTATATTAAGTATGAGTTCATAGTAATTATTCAGTTTTAATCCATTACCACACGAATCATTCTAGGCTTCTCCCCTTGCCTGTCTATAAGCTCCCCTTCCAATAGGGAAAACCTGGCTCCCATGATCATCATTCATTTACTGAATTTTCAGTTCAAGTATACATATATAGCAGTTTCAGAATTGTCTGTACTCTTGTAGAAAACCAAGTTTATCACATAGAATGCAGTGCTTATGAGCAGTTCCTTTGCTTTTTAGTCTTGTTGATTTTAGTCATTTTCAAGGTTGCATGGAATACCACCTCTCCTTCCACCCCCTTTAGTGAGGTTGTTTCACACATTTCTAAGACAGATTATTGGTAACATCATGAATTTCATGCTGATATGCCCCCATCACCTAAAAAAAAGTTTGTTTGTTTTTTTACTTGCAGTAATTAAAGTTCATTCTTGGTGTGTGTGTTTTGTTTTCCACAAATGCATAGTGTTATATAAACAGGTAGGGTATTATAATAGTTTGATTTCCTGAAAAATCTCCTGAGTTAGCATCTATTCAATTCCTTCTCCCTAATTTCCTGGCAATCACTAGTATTTTGACTTTCTCTATACATTTTCTGTTTTCATAGTATTATATATTTGAAATCATGTATTATGTACCTTTAACAGACTGGCTTCAACCACTTAGCAATATTCACTTAAGAATAATCCATGTTTGGAGCGCCTGGGTAGCTCAGTCGGTTGAGCGTCTGACTTCCGTACAGGTTATGATCTCACGTTCGTGGGTTCATGGGTTCGAGCCTTGCGTTGGGCTCTGTGCTGACATCTCGGAGCCTGGAGCCTGCTTTAGATTCTGTGTCTTCCTCTTTCTCTCTGCCCCTCTCCTGCTCACACTCTGTCAGTCTTTTTCTCAAAAAATAAATAAACATTAAAAAGTTTTAAAAAAATTCATCCATGTCTTCTCATGGCTTGATACTTCATTTTTTATCTTTTGGAATAAAATACTTTATATTTTTAAATTTTTAATTTAATTTTTAGAGTATTTTTAGGTTCACAACAATTTTTTTTAATTTTTAAATGATTTTTTATTTTTAAATTTTGAAACAATATGCTGTTGTATAAATGTACCACAGTTTGTTTATCCATGTACCTGTTGAAGGACATTTTTGTTGCTTCCAGTTGAACGTGACTAGAGAGGCCCCTGGGTGGCTTAGCCAGTGAAGCGTCATACTCTTGGTTTCAGCTCCTGTCATGATCTCATGGTTTGTGAGTTCAAGCCCCCTACAGGGGCTGCGCTGACATTGCTGATTCTGATTGGGGTTCTCTCTCTCCCTTTCTCTTTGCCCCTACCCGGCTTGCTTGTATATGTACTCGCTCTCTCTGTCTCAAAATAAATAAATTAACTTAAAAAAATAAAATGACTATAAATCAAGCCGTTAGAAACATTTATGTGCTTGTTTTGTGTGAACATAAGCTTTCAGATAAGTTGGATAAACATCCAGCAGTATGATTCCTGGATAACTTGGCAAGCCTATGTTTAGCTTTGTAAGAAACTGCCAAACTGTCATTAACGGGTTTGTACCAGTTTGCATTGCTACTGGCATGTGAGAGAGTTCCTTTTGTGCTATGTCTTTGTCAGCACTCAGTGTTGTCCAGTTTTTTAGCCTTTCCAATAATATGGAGTGTTATTTTTGTTTGTTTAATTAGCAGTTCCCTAATGGAAAATGATAATCAGCATCTTTGCATGTGCTTATTTGCCATTTGTGTATGTTGCTTTGTAGGGTGTATATTCAGAACTGTTACCCATTTTTATTTTATTTTTTATTATTTTCAATGCTTACTTATTGAGAGAGAGACAGACGGAGACAGAGAAGCAGAGTTGAGGAGGGGCAGAGGGAGAGAATGAGAGAGAGAGAGAGAGAGAATCCCAAGCAAACTCTGCACCTACTGCAGAGCCTGAGATGGGACTCAATCTCACGAACACTGAGATTATGATCTGAGCAAAAAGCAAGAGTGGAACATGTGCCCCTGTTGTCCATTTTGAAATTGGTTGTTTTGATGAGTTGTAACAGTTCCTTGTATATTTTAGATACACAACTTTAATCAGGTATGTTCTGCGAATATTTTCGCCCATTGAATGATTTGTCTTTCTACTCCCTTAGCAGTTTCTTTCATGAAACAGAAGGTTTGTTTTGTTTTTTTTAAACTTGAATATAATTCCAATGATCAATTTTTATTATATAAATTGTGTTTGGGATGCCTGGGTGGCTCAGTCAGTTCAGCGACTTTGGCTTATGTCACGATCTCACCGTTTGTGAGTTTGAGACCCGCATTGAGCTCCCTACTGATAGTGCAGAGCCTGCTTAGGATTCTCTCTTGCCCCCACCCCCCAGTCTCTCTACCCCTCTCCTACTCATGTTTTCTTTCTCTTTCAAATAAATAACCTTGAAAAAAATTAAAAATTAAAAATAAAAGCATAAATAAATTGTGCTTTGATGTTATACCTAAAACTTGTGCCCTAAACCCTAGGTCACATAAACTGTGTCCCACTTTTAGGAGTATTATAATTTTGAATTTTTATATTTTGGTATAATTCATTTTGAGTTAGTTTTTACAAATTGGGCATTTGTGTCTAGGTTCATTATTTTTTTGCATACAGATGTCCAGTTATTCAGAGTTCTTGTTAAAAAGACTCTTTTCTCCATTGAATTGCCTTTGCTATTTTGTCAAAGATAGTTGACTATATAATTGTGTAAGTCTTATTCTGATCTCTCTGTTATGTTCCTTTCATCCATGTGTCTATCCTTTAACCCAGACAGTGCCACCTTGATGACTGTAGCTTTATATTTCATTTAGAAATTAAATCGTGTGAGTTTTTCAGCAGCTACCACCTTCTTTCCCCTCCTCTTCCTTCCCTTTTTCTTCTTTAGTAGTGTATTTGTTATTCAAGATCTGTTGCTTTTATATTTAAAATCTAGAATCAGTTTGTCCATGTCTACAAACTAGGTCGCTGAGATTTTTATTGGAAATCCATAAGTCATTGAATCATTGTTAAATCTGTAGATCAAGTTGAAAAGAATTGATATCTTCACAAAATTAAGACTTTTAATTCATAGACATGAAATACTTCCCATTTATGTAGCTCTTTGATTTATTTTATCAGCGTTTTATAGTTTTCTGCATATTAACCTTAGATTTACATCTAAGTATATAATATTTGTGTTATTGTACTATATATATGACATAGAAGCTCAAATTCCAATTACATAGTAAATTGGGTTTTGTGCAATAACCTTGCATATTGAGACCCTGTATACTTGTTTAGCCCTTTCAGGAAATTGTGTATTGCTTTACTGGAATCTTCTACATGTACAATCATGTCTTCTGAGAATAGGGGAAGTTCCATTTCTTTTTTGAATCTTTTAACTTTTATTTATTTTTCTTAGGTAGTAGCTAGGACTTCCAGTGTGATAGTGAATAGAAACATTGAATGCAGCTTCTCTGGCCTTATTTTGGGCCTTCCTCCTTATGTCAGAAGAAAAGCATCCAATCCTTCAATATTATGTATGATGTTTGCTGTAAGTTGTTTTGAATATGCTGTGTCAAATTCTGGATGCTTCCTAAGAAATTCTTAATTTCCTAAACGTTTTTAATCATAAATGAGTGCTGAATTTTGTAAAGTGCTTTGTCTTCATCAATTGATATGATCATATAATTTTTCTTCTTTGGCCTGATGATGTTGGTGGATTATATTGATTGATTTTCAAATGTTGAACTAGTCCTTCATAGGTGGAATAAATTCCACTTTGTTGTGGTGTATAATTCTTTTTATACATTGTTGGATTCAATTTCCTAAAACTTGTTGATAATTTCCACATCTATATTCATTCATGAGAGATGTTGATCTGTAGTTTTCCTTTTGTGCAATGTCCTTATCTGCTTTTGGTATTAGGGTAATGCATAAAATGAATTAAATGCATTCTCTTCTATTTTCTGGAAGAGATGATGGAGAATTGTATAATTTCTTCTATAAATGTTAGATAGAATTTTACCAGTGAAACCATCTGAGTTTGATGCTTTCTTTCAGAAGGTTATTAATTTTTGATAAAATGTGTGTGTATTCATATTTTAATCAGTTTAGTTGTTTCTCCTTATATGAATTTTGGTATTTTTTTTTAATCTTTGAAGGAGTTGGTCAATTTTGTATAAATTATCAAATTTGTGGGGATACAGTTTGGAGAATTTCTTAAATATTCTTTTTAATGTCCATGTGATCAGTAGTGATAACGTTCCTTTATTTCTAATAGTGGTAATTTGTGTCTTTTCTCTTTTCCTTGTTAGCCTGGATAGATACCTATTAGTCAGCTAGTGCTGCTAAGACAATACCAAAGATTGGGTGGCTACTAAAAGAACAGAATTTATTTTCTCACAGTTCAGGAGCCTGGATGTTCAGGACCAGGGCCTCAGCAGGATGGATTTCTGGTGAAGTTTCTCTCCTTGGCTTGCGGATGGCTACTTTCTCACTGTCTTCACATGGCCTTTCCTCTGTGCACGTGCGCTCCTGGTGTCTCTTCTTAGAAAGGCCCTATTCTTATTGGATTAGGGCTCTGCTTTTAAATGACCTCATTTAACTGTAATTACTCCTTAAAGTCCCTATCTCTAAAAGCAGTCACATTGACAGTTAATGCTCCAACACGTGAATTTTGGGAATGGGTGACACAATTCAGACCATAACAGGGGCTTATTAATTTTATCACTGTTTTTAAAGAAACAGCTTTTGGGGGCGCCTGGGTGGCTCAGTCAGTTAAGAGTCTGACTCTTAGTTTCGGCTCAGGTCATGATCTCACGGTGTGTGAGTTCGAGCCCCACATCAAGCTCTGTGCTGGCAATGCAGAGCCTGCTTGGGATTCTCTCTCTCTCCCTCTCTCTCTACCCCTCCCTCACTCACTCTGTCTCTCTCTCAAAAACAAATAAATAAAACTTAAAAAAAAATTTAATGAAAACTATTAAAAAATCAGCTTTTGGTTTTATTTGCTTGATTTTTCCCTTGTTTTGCTTTTATCAATTGTATTTTCTTGCTCTAATTTTTTAATTTTTTAACGTTTATTTATTTTTGAAACAGAGAGACAGAGCATTCATGGGGGAGGGTCAGAGAGAGAGGGAGACACAGAATCTGAAACAGGCTCCAGGTTCTGAGCTGTCAACACAGAGCCCAATGCAGGGCTTGAACTCACCGACCTGAGTTCATCCAATCATGACCTGATCATGACCCGATCATGACCGATCATGACCTGAGCCAAAGTCAGATGCTTAAACAACTGAGCCACCCAGGCACCCCTTGCTCTAATTTTTATTATTAGTATTGTTCTGCTTACTTTAGATTGTTTTTCTTCCCCAGTTTGCCAAATCAAAGCCTAGGTATTAATTTTAAATCTTTCTTCTTTACTAATGTATATATTTATTGATACAATTTTTTTTACTATCTTTATTTACCTCCCCAAATTTTTAGGAAATATATTTTCATTTTTATTGAATTCAAAATACTAATTTCACTTGAGATTTTGTATTTAACTCGTGGATGATTTAAAACTGTGTTGCTCATCAAGTGGGATTTATTCCTTGGATGCAGGGCTGGTTCAATATCCTCAAAACAATTAATGTGATTCATCACATCAATAAAAGAAAGCACAAGAACCACATGATCCTCCCAGTAGAAGTCGAGAAAGCACTTGACAAAATACAGCATTCTTTCTTGATAAAAACCCTCAAGAAAACAGGGATAGAAGGATATTAACTCATATATAAGGCTATATATGAAAGACCCACAGTTAATATCATCCTCAGTGGGGAGAAACTGAGAGCTTCCCCCCAAGGTCAGGAACAAGACAGGGATGTCTACTCTCACCACTGTTCTGCAACATAGTGTTGGAAGTCCTGACCTCCACAATCAGCCAACACAAATAAAAGGCATCCAAATCAGCAAGTAGGAAGTCAAACTTTCACTCTTCACAGGTAACATGATACTCTATGTGGAAAACTCAAAAGACTCTATCAGAAACCTATTAGAACTGATCCATGAATTCAGCAAAGTCGCAGGATATAAAGTCAATGTACAGATATCAGTTGCATTTGTATACACCAATAATGAAGGAGAAGGATGAGAAATCAAGGAATTTATCCCATTTACAATTGCACCAAAGCCCATAAAATACCTAGGAATAAACCTAACTGAAGAGGTGAAAAATCTATACGTTGAAAACTACAGAAAACTTATAAAAGAAATCAAGATACACAAAAAAAATGGAAAAAACATTCCATGCTCATGGATTGGAAGAAGAAATGTTATTAAAATGCCAATACTACCCAAATAAATCTACATATCCAATGCAATCCCTATCAAAATAACACCAGCATTCTTCACAGAGCTAGAACAAACAACCCTAAAATTTGTATGGAACCGGAAAAAACCCCAAATAGCCAAAGCAATCCTGAAAAATAAAACCAAAGCAGGAGACATCACAATCCAGGACTTCAAGATGTATTACAAAGCTACAATCATGAAGACAGTGTGGTGCTGACACAATGGAATAGAATAGAGAACCCAGAAATGGACCCACAAACATATGGCCAACCAATCTTCGACAAAGTAGGAAATAATATCCAATGGAAAAAAGACAGTCTCTTCAGCAAATGGTGTTGGGAAAGCTGGACAGTGACATGCAAAAATATGAACCTGTAACACTTTCTTCCACCATACACAAAAATAAATTCAAAATG
This sequence comes from Neofelis nebulosa, assembly GCF_028018385.1. NCBI lineage: Eukaryota > Metazoa > Chordata > Mammalia > Carnivora > Felidae > Neofelis > Neofelis nebulosa. Next base: position 78,903,411 of record NC_080788.1, read on the forward strand.
AATAAAGACCTACATAAGAGAGAAAGCCATCAAAATCCTAGAGGAGTATAGACAATAACCTCTTTGATCTCAGCTGCAGCAACTTCTTAACATGTCTCCAGAGGCAAGGAAAAAAAAAAAAGCAAAAATGAACTATTGGGGCCTCATCAAGATAAAAAGCTTCTGTACAGCAAAGGAAACAATCAGGAAAACTGAAAGGCAACCAATGGAATGGGAAAAGACATTTTCAAGTGACTATCAGATAAAGGGTTAATATCCAAAATCTATGAAAAACTTATCAAACTAACACCCCCACCCCCACAAATAATCCAGTGAAGAAATGGGCAAGAGACATGAATAGACACTTTTTCAAAGAAGACATCCAGATGGCTAAGAGACAAAAGATGCTCAACATGACTCATCATCAGACAAATACAAATCAAAACCATGATGAGATACCACCTCATACCTGTCAGAATGGCTAAAATTAACAACTCAGGCAACAACAGATCTTGGCAAGGATGTGGAAAAAGAGGAACACTTTTTTACTGTTGATGGGAATGCAAACTGGTGCAGCCACTCTGGAAAATAGTGTGGAAGTTCCTCAAAAAAACTAAAAATAGATCTACCCTATGACCCAGCAATAGCACTACCAGGAATTTATCCAAAGGATACAGGAGTGCTGGTTCATAGGGGCACATGTAGCCCAATATGTATAACAGTGCTATCAACAATAACCAAAGTATAGAAAGAGTCCAAACATCCATTGACTGATAAATGGATAAAGAAGATGTGGTGTATGCATTTGCATGTATGTCTGTACACATACAAACAATGGAATATTACTCAGCGACCAAGAAGAATGAAATCTTGCCATTTGCAACAAAGTGGATAGAACTAGAGTCTATTAGGCCAAGTGAAATAAGTCAGATTTCACTACATGTGGAATTTAAGAAACACAACAGATGGACATAAGGGAAGCAAAAATAATATAAAAGTAGAGAGGGAGACAAACCATAAGAGACTCTTAAATACAGAGAACAAACTGAGGGTTGCTGGTTGGTGTTGGGTGGGGAGATGGGCTAAATAGGCAAGGGGTATTAATGAAGACACTTGTTGGGATGAGCACTGGATATTATATGTAAGTGATGAATCACTAGATTCTATTGCTAACATCATTATTACACTATATGTTAACTAACTTGGATTTAAATTAAAAACAAAACAAAACAAAACAACTGTGTTGCTCAATTTCTAGAAGTTGGAAATTTTTCCAGCTGTGTTTCTGTTACTGATTTCTAATTCAATTCCACTGTGGTCTAAGAACATACTTTTTATATGTTCTATTCATTTAAAATTTTTGCAGCGTGCTGTGTAGTATACCTTAATAAATAAAACATGTGAGCTTGAGAAGAAAGTACGTTCTGGTCTTGTTGGATAGAGTATTGTAAAAGTGTTAGATCAAGTTGATTGTGCCAATAGATGATGTATATCTGTGTTGATTTTTCACTGCTTAATCTATCACTTCCTGCCACAGAGATATGGAAATATCCTAATAGTGGATTTTTCCAATTTTCCATTATGTACTATTAATAGTTACATTGTGTCTTTTGACTGTTTGGTTTGGTATATACATGTAAAAGATTGTTAGGTCTTCTTGGAAAACTGACCCCTTTATAATTATGTAATGTCCCTCTTTATCCCGGATAATCATCCTTGTTCTGAAATGAGCTTTGTCTGTCATTAGTACAGTTACTCTTATTTGCTTTAATTAGTGTTAGTATGTTATATCTGTTTCATCCCTTATTCAACCTAAATATATTTTTATGTTTAATAAAGTGGGTTTCTTGTAGACAACATATAGCTGAGTCATGATTTTTGTATTCTAATAATTCTGTCTTTTAAGTGGTGGGTTGAAGTCATGCGCATTTAAAGTGGTTACTGAAATGGCTGCATTAATATCCACCATGTTTGTTCTTTACTTGTTTTTCTACTTTTTGTTTTGCCTTCTCAAGTTTTGACGGGAATTTTGTAAGTTTAAACCTACCTACTCTGCTAGCATATTATGCTTATTTTACTAATTTTTGGTGGGTACTCGGTACCAGATTTCCCAGTATACATTTCGAAGTCCACTTTCAAATAACACTATACCACCTTATGTGTAATATAGTTGCCTTGTAACAGATATTTTCATTGCCTCCTACTCTCATGTGACGTAGAGCTGCTCATTTCATGTATCAGTATGCTACAATCACCAAATAAGTGACTATTATTAAACAGTCATCTTATAGATCAGTTAACAATAAAATGTTATTTTATATTCTTTTGTTGCATTGATAATGTCCTTTTCTTTACGTAGATCCAAGTTTCTAACCAAATCATTTCCTTCTAACTTGTGACTTTTTAAAAATTCTCCTTTCAGGTTGCTGGTGATGAATTCTTTTACCTTTTACTTGTCTAAGAAACTAGTTCTTCATCTGTAAGGATAATTTTACTGCATATAGAATTCTAGGTTAGTGAATTTTTGTTTTTTAATACTATAAATATTTACTTTCCCTGTATTCTTGCATGCATGATTCCTAATGAGAAGTCTGCTGTAATTCTTATTCTTCTTTTTCTTCCACATGTTTTCCTCCTTTTTCTCTGTATTTTTAAGTGTTTCTTTGTCTTTAGTTTTCTGCATTGATAGGTTATGCCTGTTTTTTGTTTGTTTGTTTTGACTTCATTTGGTTTATTTGGTATTTATGTTTCTTAGTCTTTGATCCTCTTGGGTCTGTGATTTGGTATCTGTCAATTTTGGAAATATTTTGCTCACTATTTTTAATATTTCTTCTGCCCCACTTCTTTTCTCATTTCCTTCTGCTATCCTGACTGCATATATATATATTATACCTTTTGTAATTGTTCTACAGTCCTTTAATGTTCTGCCTTACCTCCCAATCCTATTTTCTCCTTGCCTTTTGATTTAGGAAGTTCGGAAGTTTCTAATAATTTCTCTTCCAATTCGTTGGTTCTTTCCTTGGCTTTGTCCATTGTACTGATCAGCCCATCAGAGAGAGGGAGAGGGAGATGTAGATACAAATTCCCAGCATTTCCTTTTGATAATTGCTTGGAGTTTCCATCTCTCAGTTTATATTACCTGCTTATTCTTACACACTGTCTACTTTTCTCATTATTGTTTTTTTTTTTTTACATATTAATCCTAGTTATTTAAAATTTCCTATCTGATCATTTCAGTGTCTGTGTCATCTGAGTCTAGTTCCAGTACTTTTTATCTTTAAACTGTGGTTTTTCCCCTTGTTTTTTTGTTTTTTTTTGTTTTTTTTTTTTGTCATTCTTCTTAATTGCTTATTGAAAACCAGGCATGTTGTATTAGGTAAGAGGAACTGAGGAGAACAGGCCTCTTATGTGAAATTATTTGTCAATTGATTAAGAATGGGGCTGTATTTAATGTTTTCTATAGCTACAGTTGGAAGATGCTTCAAATACTTCTTATCCCTGTGTGTTTGTCTCTCTTCTTAACATTTTGCTTAAATAAGCACTCCTCTTCAAATGCAGTCTGTATCTTACAGCTCTCTCTGTTATAATCTACTATTAGGATGATGAGAACCTAGTGTGGTGATAATGTTTGGGAAAGAGAAAGAATCTTCGGATTAAATCTCAGTGTTTCAGTGAGCCTGGGTCTTGGGGCTGTGTCATAAACAAGTGTTTTTCTAGTGGGTTCACTTATTTTCCCTACTGACGCCTGTTCTCTTTCCTGGCTTCACCATTCCCAGTCTATTCATTTGAAATCTTGACCTCAGTTGACTATGTTTCTTCTTCTTCCTTTAGTTAAAGAGGAAAGCTTTTGGTGAATCTTTTCCCTAGCTCTGATAAGGCTCTACTAAAGTATTTTACCCTGGATAGTAGGCATTTCTGATGTAGAAGGTCCTGGGCTTATTTCTTAATCATCTTTTTTCCTTTCCCCTGCCAGGGCTATAATGGAATCTTTCTTAAGTCTAACTATTTGAAGTTGGTGGGATTCCAGGAGGTAATGCAAGTAGACATATGGCTGCACTCTTATGATCACAGTCTCCAGGAATTTTCATTCTCATGCTAGTTCATACATAGCTTCCAGCAATTCCTTGAAATTAAAATTTGTGTTCCTACCAGTGGTTTCTGCTCCATGAGAGCAAGGTTGCTGATTTCTTTCACTATATCTCTCTGAATCTGCCTATCTCTCCAGGTGATTAGGGTAGCAGTTGTCCCTGAGGCTTTAGTTTTCAGATGGATACAACAAACTGATTTCTTAGTTTGTCCAGCTTTTCTTGCTGTAAGGGTAAGAGTGACAACTTCCAAGCTCTTAACATGTTGAAGCTGAAACTAGAAATCCCCAGGTTCTTCGATGGATTTGACTGGATTATTTTTCCAGTAGTTTCTCAGGAGGATACACCATAAGCACTTTTGTTGCTGAATATTTCTCTTACTCTGTTTTGAGCTCAGCTATGCAAGTGAAAATACGTAATACTACTCTCTAATAATAGGCCAGGTAGTCTCTTACTTGGGGTTGATGCTGATGTTTGCTAGTCAAGTTTCAGGAAGAGAGGAAAATAGCTTCACTGATCTCTGTGACCAAACCAACAAATGGAACTCTTACTCACAGTCAAGACAGAGTGGGAACATAAGAAAATTAATGTCTGCCCCAATCTCCTGAGATTGGAAGTATGCAAGTCGAGTGATATTGTGTGTGGAGAGGGGAGACTCAATCTGAAAGCCCAAGAAACAACCCTGAGTTTCATTTGGAAACTAATTTGCAACTAGAAGTTGATAATTTCCAGGTTCTTGGTAGCAAAGTAATGCACAAACCAGATTGTTTTGGTTGCTTCCTTATATTTGCTATCATAAGCCACATACATAATTGGGACCAATATAATGATTACTTGTGAAATTTTCAAACTTTGAATTTGGAAAGAACTCCAAAACTGACCTAAGTGTGGCTGTGTAGGATAGCTTGGAGTCTAGACTATATAGAAATACTTCCCTCTTGTTAGTTCACTCTCTGTCCCCACAAGGCCCTTCTGAATTAACCAGTAGATGTGTTAAAACAGTTGCAAGTACTCTGGTAGCTCCCCAATTCAAGTCCCTGAGTCTTGATGCATCTGGGAAATTTCTCAAGTGCCAGAGGACTTTGGTCAGCTCATATTTATGACATTACAGCAATGGCAGGTATTTTTGCCAGCTTTTTAATGCCCCAACCACAATCTTCAGCTAGTGAGGATTGGGAGTCAGTAGAAAAGTGAAAAATAATCAGCTACCTTTTTGCTTTTAGGAAAATGGTGGGACTTGGTTGGCCTACAAAGCTTTTCCAAGAGTTTCCATGGGGGTCCTATCTTAGGGCCCCACAGTGACAACTTGATTATTAATACATAGTATCCTTCCATGTTCTCTTTCTCACTTTACTCCCTTACTGTGCCACTAGGGATAACCACCTAAACAAATTAAACACAAGTTCCTTGAAGGGACCATAAATGATATTTTTTCTAAAAGAAGACCTCCATGGCAGCAGCATATTCCTCAACTTTGAGAAACACATACCTCTGACCTAGAGGTGACAAATTTAATACTAGTATACTGCACCCTGGGTTTTTATCTCCATTTTCCAGTTCAAAGAGTTTCAAGAAGGGATCTTAAATGACACAATAAAGCTCAGCTTACCAGTCTCTTTAGAATGACATGATGGGGGATGTAAAGAGATAAGCACATATACTTCAATTAGACGAGTCTTTAGAAGTCCTAAGTAGGTATGATGCTTTCTGCTGCATATGCAACAAGTTTTCACTGGAAAGAGCTATCATATGGCCATTTCTTTCCAACTAATTTATTCTCTTTTTTTAAAAAACATGAGTAAGAGTGTAACAAGGCTATATTTCTTAAGGTTTTCCTCATTTCACCTTAGGAAGAATAAGGTGGTACAGACAGTACGCAGAAATCCTGGAATTGTTAGTCTGGTTGGGGTGGAGAGGTCATGGGAACCAAAAGTCTTTTCAAACATCTCTAGCCAGGAGAAGTACTGTATGGCTTTTGAGAACAAATATGGAATTATGGAATAGAATTGTAGGTCCATATGGCAATCAGTTGAACAATAGAACACAGAAGAGATTTCCAGGAGTTTTCCTCAATGGGAAATAGCAGAAATAGTTATCAATTTATTGAGAATTTATAAGAAGCTCTCTGTTATTTTCTGAAAATCCCTAGGCAGGAAATTTTAAGAATAAAACCTATAAAGGGCTACATAATAATTATTTGTTCATGAATCATAAAAATAAAAAAAAATTTTTTTGTCATTACATATCTGTCCGTTAACTCATTTGGAGTCCTAGGATTTATTATGTTCATTTCACATAGGTGTGTGTGTGTGGGGGGGGGGGTTGTGGTTGCGGGGCACATGCAAAGACACATATACAAAATAACAAGCCTGAACAGATGTGGTTATTTATGGAAATGACTCCAGGTAATTTTAAACAATTTTTCTTTTTTTTTTTTTTTTCCTAATTGTCTTGCAAGGATAACACACATATATTACAGATGATAAATTTTCTATGGTACATAGAAAAAGTCTTTGGGTAATGTCTTTTTTTTTTTTAATTTTTTTTTCAACGTTTTTTATTTATTTTTGGGATGGGTAATGTCTTAATCCAGTCTGCAGTGATTCTGCAAATCCATTCATTCCTCTTGTCTTTTCCATTATTATAGTAAAATATATAAAACCTAAATTTTCCACTTTTGTCATCTTTAAATGTTAATTCACTGATACTAGATTCATACTGTTGTTAACCTGTCATCAACATCCGTTTTCAAAAGTTTTAAATTACTCGAAACAGAAATTCTCTACCCATTACATTAAAAACTCCTAGTTCTCCTTTCCCTCTTCTTCTCCAATCTATTTTCTTGCTCCATTAATTTTCTTATTCCACATATTTCATATGTGTGTCATCATACATTTATCCTTTTGTGACTGAGTCGTTTAAGTTAGCATCGTTTTCAAAGTTAATCTGTGTTATAGTTTGTATCAGAACTACATTCCTGAATAATATTCCATGGTATTTATAAACCACATTTTCTTTATTCATCTGTTGATGCATAATTCTGTTGCTTCTACCTTTCGTTTATTGTGATAAATGCTACAGTGAGCATTGGTATACACGTATCTCTTGAGTACCTACTTTCAATTCATTTGGATATATACCTAGGAGTAGAATAGTGGGTCATGGTAATTCTATATTTAAAATGGCAGTCTTGAGGGACTGCCAGACTGTTTCCCACAGCAGCAGCGCCATTTTATATCCCCACCAGCAATGAATGAGCATTCCAATTTATCCACCTCCTCACCAACTCTTGCCATTGTAGGCACATGTGCATTGTTGTAGCTCATGGTGAGTGTGATTTATATTTCCCTAATATTTAAGGACATTTAATAGCTTTCATGTGTTTATTGACTATTGATATATTTTCTTAGAGTGATTATCTACTCATGTCCTTTACCCATTTTTAATTGGGTTGTGTTGTTGAGTTATAGCTTCTTATATATCCTAGATATTAAGCCCTATCAGATTCATGATTTGCAAGTATTTTCTTCTACTCTATAGATTGCCTTTTCTTCTATAGTATTTTGTGTAATACCTTTTAATGCAAAAAGATTTTGACATTGATGAAGTTCAATATTTTTTTCTTTATTAGTGTTTTTGGTATCATAGCTAATCTATTGTCAAGTTATAAGTCAACATGTATGTTTTTTCTAGGAGCTTTATCATTTTAGTTCTGATATTTGAGTTGATCCATTTTCAGTTGTTTATGGTGAAGAGTAGGGCTCCAACTTTACTGTTTTGTGTGTGGAAATTCACTTGCCCAGCACCATGTATTGAAGTGATATTCTTTCCCCATTCAATAGAGTAGGCACCATTGTCAAAAACATTGACCATAAATGTTTGAGTTTATTTCTGGACTCTGAATTCTATTCCATTGGTCTATGTGTCTATCCTTATGCCAGTACCACACTACCTTGGCATTGTAGTTTTAGAATCAGAAGGTATGAGTACTCCAACTTTGTTCTTTATCAGGACTGTTTTGTCGATTTGGGGCCCCTTTGGTTTCCATATGAAATTGACGATTAATCTCCATTTCTGTGAAAAAAAAAGCTGTTGGAACTTTGATAGGAGTTACATTGAAACCATAGATTTCTTCAAGTAGCACTGGCATCTTAAAAATAATATTACTGACCATGAAAATAGGATGTCTTTTCATTTCTTAAAGTCATCTTTAATTTCTTTTAGCAATGTTTTTCAGTTTCTGGTGTATGTCTTTCACCTCCTTAGTTAAATTTAATCCTAGGCATTTTACCCTTTAAAGGCTATTGTAAATGCAATTGCTTTCTTAATTGTTCTTTTTGGATTGTTCATTACAAGTGTAAAAAAAAAACAAAAAACAACTAATGTTTGTGTATTGATTTTTGTACCCTGAAACTTGGCTGATTTTTTTCCTTAGTTCTAGTAGCTTTTTGTGGATTCTTCAGAGTTTTCTAAATATAGAATCCTTTCATCAGGGAATGAACAATTTACTTTTGCCTTTGGAATACTGATGCTATTTACTTGTTTTTTCTTGCCTAATTGCTCTGGCTAGAACTCTCAGTAAAGAGTTAAAGGACAGTGGTAAAAGTGGGCATCCTTGTCTTGTTCCTAACCTTAGTGAAACTTTTAGTTTTTCACCATTGAATATATTAGCTATGAATTTTTCAAAAATGTCTTTCATCATGTTCAAAGTTTCTTCTCTCCCTAGACATTCCTATTAAATTGTTATGGAGAATACTGTATTTATTGATAAAAGCTCATGATTTCATTTCAGTCACTTAAGCCTTAATGCATGAAACAGGTTATAGGACAACATTAATATAACCTGTAGTTTAGTTCCTCATTCCCATGAAAGTCTGATGGAAGAGATTAAATATGTATATACACAGATTCTTCAGTTTCCTATCCAGATTCCAAAGATACCAAAGAAACAGTCCAGATTTTTTTGAACCTTTCCTTTGATCCCTCTGTAAAAAGAAAAACAGGTTACAACTTTTGGATTTGAGGTATAGTATAGTGAGCTAGGTATATTTTAGATCTCTCTCCACATTCTTTCATATCTCAGGAGTCCCTTTAAATTTTTCCCCATCTTTATCTATTCAGACTGTATTCTGAACTGTTGCTTTCCCTAAATGAAGTTTGCTTATCTTGTATGTATGAAATTGGTTCTTTCTTCATTTGTATTTTAACACTTTGTATCTTATTTTAACTTCTAGCATGTTGTTTGTCATATTTTACTTGTGCTTGCTTATTTTTCTCTACCACTACATAGCCTCCTTAAGGGTGGAATGGTGGGAAACTTTTCATTTTCTATCCATCATCCATGTGCTTGCCACTAGCCGGGAAATTTACCTGTTCTCCCAATTCAGCTTTTCAATGTCTATGGAATCTATTCCCAATCCCGATCAGCATAACTCAACTCTTGAATCAACATAAGTTATTGAAGGATTAGCATATGCTTCAACCTTAAGCAAATTATTGTATCACATTACTTAACCAATTTGACTATACAAGGTAATGATCAGCAAATCTTTCCTGAAAAGGGCCACATAAATACTTCAGGCTTTGCAGTCTATAAAGACTATTGCATATCCTTCTTGCTTTTTAATTATAATCATTTAAAAATGTAAAATCATTCTAAATTTGCCTGTAGAAAAACAGGTCCCTGGCTGGATTTTATCCAAAGATTTGGTTTGGTGATTCCTGTAAGGAAGTATGACCCAAGCCATTGTGGGCAGAGTCATGACTTTTACTAGCAGTGCTGCATTAAAAACCTTTTATTCTTCTGCCAGGAAAAGGGAATGTTTACCCCCCAAAGCTCCTGGAATTTGTCTTGAAATTATGAAGGATTAGAACTATGAACATATTTAATACTAAGATTTCAAAGAAGAGAAGTAAAGTTGATCTATATTGAGCTGTAGAATCCACTCTCCTCATCGGTTACTTCTACATACAAGCTTTACAATTTAAGTGAGCCATTACTTTCCACTTAATTTTTTAGAATCATACTTCACTTAGTTTCATTTTCAATCAAAATTACTCTGAGAGAGGTGTTAATTGTTGTGATCCTAACACATAGGACAGGAAACATTCAATGAATGTTTGCTGTATATTTGTGGGAAAGATGCATATTTATTCATTAGTTCCTTTGGCAATGAATGCTGTAAGCCTTCTTTTATATATGTGTTTTAGGGGCTGTGGTCATCAGATTTTGCTCAATGAGCTTTGAAACTGTAGTTGAAGCAATGCCACTTGCTATGCCAAGAGAGTTGAAGGTACAAGTGAATGAAGTCAGGATCTACATTCAAATGGTAATGGAAACATATTCAAATGTCAAGTCCACAGAAACTGAAGCATGATCGAAATCAGGATCAGATTGTTTTCTGTCAGAATTGGGAATATGGGAATAAGACAGTCATAAAATAAGGGCAATTCAACAACAAATATTTTCCTGTAGTTTGAGACATTTCCCTAAAGCTTTTTCATATAGGCCCATGGAGGAGATTGTTTTTAAAGTTTTTGAAGATTTACTTATCTTCTATTTTAAACTCTATCTTTCTATTACTCTGGATGCTTGCATTTATTTTCCAGACAATGTTATGTCAAATCCCTTCAGGTTTCCTATGTATTGATTTTGGCTACAAACTCATCCCAAAAATACTCTTCATTTTAGATTTATTTTGAAGGATGTATGTTGCTGTTAAAAGATGGCTATTTGTTCTAATCATGTGGTTTTATAAATATGTAGTCCAAAGGCTCAGGTATATGCATAATAGTTTAGGTGGTTTGAGAAAAAGAATAAATACTGGATTGTCCTCCTACCATTCAATCTTCACAAACCTTTTTCCTAATCCTGAAAAAAAAGGTAAAGGTTCATTGCATATGGAATCAGAAAAGTCCCCACTGTAACTCAAAAAGGGGAGAACAAACTTTCTTTGGTGTTAGCGGAAATACTGGAAATAAAAAAAGAAAGAACAGGGCAATAGAAAAAAAAATCACATTCTTTGCACACTTGAAACAGGGGAGAGGAATTCCTTCTTGCGAAGGAAGAATTATAATTTACTTCAAGGAGAATTTCACAACTAGGAGAAATGTGAAAGCTCACACTATTTTTGAGAAGTTTACACTTAATAGAATGTGATATTTAAAGAATATTAAAAAAAAAAAGCTTTTGGAATTAATTCCTTCATAACTGAACAGTTTCAAAGGACAACTAATAAAAACAAAAAATCAGGGTGCCTGGGTGGCTCAGTTGGTTAAGCGTCTGACGTCAGCTCAGGTCATGATCCTGCGGTTCGTGAGTTCAAGCCCCAAGTTGGGCTCTGTGCTGACAGCTCGGAGCCTGGAGCCTGCTTCAGATTCTGTGTCTCCCTCTCTCTCTGCCCCTCCCCCACTCGCACTCTGTCTCTCTCCCACTCAAAATAAATACACATTTAAAAAAAAATTAAACATGATACTTTATTGTGGTAGAGCCCCTCCCTAAGGAAGGGACCTCCTTAGGTCCCTTTGTGCTGGAGGCCTCCTCAGAACAAAGGAAGGCAATGTGGCCCAATCAACTCCCACACTATACATAACTCTGACAGGACTCTGTAACTTGGACTGTGCCCAATCAGACTGTATGTGTCACCATATATGGTAGACAAAGAGGGTAGAAATTACATAAAAGGCTACACCCCCACTGCTCTCGGAGCTCAGCCTTTTTGGGGTTTTAGCCCGCTCACCCTGTGCCAGCAAATAAAGCTGCTTCCTCGAAAGAGGAGCCCCCGTGTCCCATCTCTCTGTGAGAGAATCCTGCTACATTATATCATAATAAAGTATTATGTTAAAAAATAAGATCAATTCTTTCTTCTGCATAAGCAAATGAAAATTTAGATGTATATACCATATAATACCATTATTTCAAATGCAGTTGAAAATTGGTACAGATTGTTAAACTGGATTTTCTTTTCTCTATTTTCTTCTCAATTCCCTATTTTCAAATCTGGATTATCTAGATGATTTTCTCAGGTCATTGCTATCAATTATCTACATGCTAGCAATCTATCTGAAATGCAAAGTAAGGCAGCTATATTGAAGTGCATTGCCAAGTTTTTAACACAAATGAATAATCCTATAGGTAGTAGAAGGATTAATTGCCTGAGGCTGTCTGTATAACCCCGGATGTAGCACATATGGCGTTCTACAAATAATAGGTGTTCTGTAAAGACTATGAGATGGCTTTCCATTTGAATTAAATTTGAGAAACTTCAGTAATTGAAAGTGTGAATTTTGAAAGGCTCTCTAAAATATTTGCCGCAAAATTTTTATCGGACAATACTCTTGCATGAACATACATGTTATATGCTGTAAACTTGAAAATTTATTTTGCTAAAGTGCTTAAATGGTATTCATATAATTTTTAGTGAGGAAGGGGCACCTGAGTGTTTCAGTCACTTAAACATCTGACTCTTGATTTCAGCTCAGGTCATAATTTCATGGTGGTTTCTTTAAAAAAAAAAAAAAATTAATGTTTATTTATTTTTGAGACAGAGAGAGACAAAGCATGAACGGGGGAGGGTCAGAGAGAGGGAGACACAGAATCTGAAACAGGCTCCAGACTCTGAGCTGTCAGCACAGAGCCCGACACGGGGCTCGAACTCACAGACGGTGAGATCATGACCTGAGCCAAAGTTGGCCACTTAACCGACTGAGCCACCCAGGCGCCCCTCATGGTGGTTTCTGAGATAGAGCCCCATGTTGGGCTCTGCGCTGACAGTGTGGAGTCTGTTTGGGATTCTCTCCCTCTCTCTCTGCCCCTTACCCCTCTTGCGCGCGTGTACTCTCTCTCAAAAAAAATAAACATTTTAAAAATATAGAGTGAAAAAGAGAAAAGGAATTTGTGGAGAAAAAGAGATAAACTCATTTAAAGCTGTCAGGTTTCCTATGAATTTTTTATTGGTAGAAAGATTAGAGCTTTGGAATTTTTCATCCACTTTGACCAACATGCCTGTGTATTATAACATTCTGATACTGCATATGTTGTTAAGGGACATTGGGAATGGATTTCATTTTACTATGCCAGTTATCAGTACAGCCTTGTCATTTTCATCTGTTACACATTTTCTTTGCCTGTCTTCAAAATCTCACTATATATAGTATTATCTCCCTGGCCTGTTGACATAGGCCACTGGTCTAGCAGAAAGCATACTATCAATCGAAACACAATAGCAAAGAACATATTACAAAAGAGAAAGATAGTTGTCATAGCCACTTTGCTGAATTTCATTCCCATAGGCTCTGGACTCAAAAGATTCCCCTGGCCCATCAGCCAAACCCATGTTGTAGAGTAATACCATATCAGTGTCATAATCTAATCTATGGATGAAAATATTTCCTCTTTGGAGACTTGATATATTCTGACTTTATTTCTAATCTCTTTGTCCTGCTTGTCCTTTATCAATGAAGGAAGAGCTTGTCAAACTCATTAATTCTTTACCTTTTGAGTGAAATAATGTTATCAGTGGGAATGCTTGGGAAATGTAAATGTTGATTTGTTCCTTTTGAGGTATAGGCCACACAATGTCATTAAAGGTTTTAAATGCTTTCATATAAATGCTCTTCTTATATACTTGTGTTTAATACTGACTACTAAAAGCAGGATGTAATCACAAATGGGTGGGACTCCCTACTGTGGTGAAATAAACCTGCTGTAAAGGTTTATTGTTAATTCAAATATAATTTAGTTTTATATTCTAATTGCCTTAATATAAAAGAATAGTTCATATTTTATTTGAAAAAAAATGCTATTATAAGACGTTCCATTTCTCTTTGCTTCCGTTTTTTTCCCCCCACTTACTGTGTTGGTGAGTTGACACCTGCTTTCCTCTATTGAAAAAATTAAAAATGTCTTCCTTGACATTCATCTAAAACCCAATTGTCACTCTTATCTGCCATTTTTTGAATGAATACAAAAGAAAAATGCCTGGTAATTGTACAAGGCAATGACACCCTTGCATTCATCTTACTATTTTTCCTTGGTTCCAGATTCCTATATGGTAGTTTATCTGCATCAGACTCTTCGGTTTGTGGGAAACTTTCAGGCTCTATTCAGTAGCTAATAGGATTTGTCACTCTGTTCAAATTTAGTTGAGAATGTTCTGACATTGGACCTTGGTCTCGTGAATAAACTGGAAAAAAAAACTGATAAAGAAAATTGATGACATATTGCATGTTCCTTTCCTTTTATTTCATGAGTATAGTAGGTTTTCAGTTATGCTGTTTGGTATGTTAGTGGTTTCTAAGTGAAAGTTCCCCATCAGTGTCCCTTACTCAAACCCTACACCCTATGTGGATGTTTGGCCCCAGCCACAGTTTATTAGATTAGCCTGGGTTGTTGGCACAGAGATGGCAGACATATAGGTGGGGAAATGAGCTGATGTTGCTTGAGGAACAAAACAAAACAGAACAGACATGACTTTGATCACTCCATTTCTCTATGAAATCTGAATTGAAAAACATGTAGAAAATAAGGCAACTAGAAATGGCATCCGTAGATGAAAGAGTCTTAAAAAAGATAGGGCGAAAGAAGGAGAGAAGGAAACAGGAAAGTGTAAAGTAACAATAACAGATGACACTTGGATGCTTGGCTTCAGAAATCAGAACAAAGGCCTCAGATGGAAGTGTGCACCCAGGGATCACCTATTTCCCACCAGTTTCCCAGGCTCAAAGAGATCTAGTGGTAATAAAATATTATTAGTGAGGGATGACCCAGAAATGACACCAGATGGGATAAAATATATTCACAGAGGAAATGCAATGCTAGCATCAATTGTGGTCCAGCATAGGTATCAGCTTGTCAAGTACAAACAGTAAGATACCAGAGAGAGCTGTTGTTGAACCCTTGATGTCTGATACATATTTTCTTTGTTGCATTAATTGAATCCTAGTTTCTTGAATTCCAAAGACCCTAATTTAAAAATAAACAACATGCTTAGTTGCTCAGGAAACAACATATTAAATATTAAAACAATAATATATGTGTTTGTTGAAAATGTGGTTGCTACACTCTGTGCATCAGAATCATGTGGCGTGTTTATTAAAAGTTGAGATTCCGGAGCCTCTCTCAAACCTAAGAAATCTAAGGACTTAGAATCTCCAGAGGAATGGCTCAGGAATCTATGTTTTTAACAATTTATCCAAGGTGATTCTTTTATGTGTGTGTGTGTTTGTTTGTTTGTTTTTGGTGTATTGAAACAACTCCCATTTATTATCTTACAAGTTCTGTAGGTTAGAAGCCTGGGCACAGAATAACTGGGTTCTCTGCTCAGGGTCTCTCACAAAACTGCAATCAAGGTGTTAAGAGGGTTGCATTCTCATCTGGAGTTTGAGGTTTTCTTTCACACTCATTCAAGTTGTTGGCAGAATTCAGCTCCTTGTAGTTGTGGCCCCATTTTCTTGATGGCTACTAGCAGTGGTCTCTTTTAGCTCCTAAAAACTACTCTCAACTCCTAGCTACATGATCCACTTTCTAGGTAGTTAAAAACATGGCCATCTGTGTTCAACCAGGCCAAAAGAAGCATGTCTGTCTGTCTGTTGTTGCTTTCTATCTCTTTTCAGAGCTTAGGTGAGGTCCATCCAAGATAATCTTGCTGTTGGGGTGCCTGGGTGGCTCCCTCAGTTAAGCATCTTACTTCTGCTCAGGTCACGATCTCACAGTTCATGAGTTTGAGCCCTGCATTGGTTTCTGTGCTGATACTTCAGAGCCTGGAGCCTGCCCCAAGCCTGACCTCAATGTTTGCATTTGTTAGAAAAGTTGGGATGTGAGGTCTTCCTTGGTGGGTTGTACAGGAAGAAGTTGGGAGACACAAATTTGGAAATATTGGAATATATCCATTGCAAGTTATTTAGACACCTTCTAACCAAACTACCCTTGTCCATTAGAGATAGGTCAGAGTAAACTCCTTTCACCAAGCTTTAGGAATATAAAAGCGAAGAGAGCACTAGCCTCCTGGAAATTCTTTCTGGTGGCATGCTTCTTGGCAAGAGATATTAGTGGGAGAGTCTATAATTTCTTGCTCCTGAAATGTGGGAACACAATTAATGTTATCCCAGAAGGGTAGAAGCCAAGTGGTGGCTATTTACTCTCAGAAGCAAAGCAGATATATTTACCAACAAATGGGTCACTAATCAGTGTTTTGACCTAAAGTGGTGGTTCTCAGCTGGAGATTTTTGCCTTCAGGGAATATTTGGCAATATCTGGAGACATGTTCGATTATCACAACTGTTGGTGGTTGTGGGGGGTGATGGATGCTGCTTTCATCTGTTAAATAGAGGCCAATGATGTTGCTGAATATCTTACAATGCACAGGAAAGCCCACCTACACACAAAAAAAAATATCCGATCTTGTATGTCATTAGTGCTGAGGTAGAGAAACTCTGACCTGAAAAGATCTACAACAATGACTGTTTGATCAAGGGATACACAGAAATAAAATGGGCAAAATGCTCAAGTGTAATTTAACACACATAGGCAGAAAACTTTTATATTTGATGGACAGACACTTAACTTAGTTGCCAGATTGGTGACTCATGGTCTTTTACTCAACTTCTAGACCTAAACTATGTATAGATCCAAACACAAGGGAGGCTTGTATTTTAAGGAAAGGTTTTACAGTGAAAATACAGTCCTATCCTGACTTTTCTCCCAGTCTCCTCCCCAAAATACATGTGACTCTTATTAGAGTAAGGTAAATATCCAGATCTTTGGGCAGGTAGTAAATACTGGCTCTGTGCTGATGGTAATCCTTGGGGAACATCCACCAGACAGAATAGGGGCCTGTAGAAGTCAGGGGAGATATATATAGTCTTGACCTGGATGTGCCTCATACTGGGTTCAATGGGACCATAAGTCTGTTCAGTGTCTGTGTGGGTGTATGTGTATGTATGTTCCTGCTCATTCCCAGGATATATCCTGCAAAGAGATATATTTGGTAACTAATAGAATCTCTACATTGGCTCCCTGACCCATTAAGTGAGGGCTATTAACACAGAGAGAAGCATCTGGACCTTCTTCCCTATCCCTCCTTGCTCAAATAATAAAGCAAAATGTATGCTGAATGCCAGACTACAAAGTGCAAGATGAAACTATGTATCAGCCATGACTCTTGTCTCTCTACTCCCAAATAAACACTGTTGCATCCTTGCTGTTCATGCAGCAGACCATTTACCTGGTTTTTGTTTGTTTATTTAATATTTTATTTTGTTTCATTTTACTTTATTTTATTTTATTTTATTTTTTTGAGAGAGAGTGTGTGAGTGACCCCAGGGGAGGCACAGAGGGAGAGGGAGAGAGATGCTTCAGCAGGTTCCATGCCTAGCACAAGCCCTATGTGGGGCTCGATCTCACTAGATCATCACCTGAGCTGAAATCAAGACTCTGATGCTTAACCCACTGAGCCACCCAGAAACCCCCAGGCCATTTACCTTTGTGTGTTAACTGTTTCTGAAGTTTTAAGATAAGGTTAAAAATAACCTTCCATTAACGTTTTTCTTGTCCATTCTGCTGTGTGCCAAGTTGCTGTTAAAAAGAGAAGTGAGAAAAGAGGTGAAGTAGCAGACCCACAATCCACAAAGCTGGGGTTCTAGGTCTCTGCAGAGATTGTCAGGTAGTCCTGAAGCCCAGGGATGTCACATATTGGAGAAGACATGCAGGCAAAGTGACATGAACCTAGGCACAGAAGAATAAGTAGGAGAAGGAAAGAATACAGAGCCTGGGTGACGGTCACAGCTGACTGAGCTGAGTCTTCTTCTTTCCTACACTCGAGTTCTCAGGGCCCATAAGCTTGAACCTTTATGAGAAGATGAAAATTCAGAAAGAGAAGGTAGGAAGCACTTGAACATTCACATGCAGTATGTCAACAAAAAAGAAAATCTCAGAAAAGTCTGCTCATTTTAAGCATGAGCAACGTGGGGAGGACAGGACATGGTATACTATGCAAATAGACTAGAGGGAATAAAAGTAACCTGTTCAAAATAGATTTTCATATTACCAGAGTAGTCAACAGATTGAAATAAACTTTCAATTTACCATTAGTATGTTATGGAAGCAAATAAAATCCAAGGAAAATAAGCATCTCTGAGAATTGTGTTGTAGAAGAATGTATGAAAATGTTTTTAATTAAAATAACCTTAAAGAATATGGAAGAATGAAAGCCAATGAATGGTTTAAAATTCTATATAAAGAAATATAAGGAAGACTCTAAAGAAATATAAAAAACCTCTATATAAAGAAATATAAAGAAAACTATAAAGAAATAAAACTCTATAAAGAATAATAAAAAAGAGGGGCGCCTGGGTGGCTCAGTCGGTTAAGCGTCCGACTTCAGCCAGGTCACGATCTCGCGGTCCGTGAGTTCGAGCCCCGCGTCAGGCTCTGGGCTGATGGCTCGGAGCCTGGAGCCTGTTTCCGGTTCTGTGTCTCCCTCTCTCTCTGCCCCTCCCCCGTTCATGCTATGTCTCTCTCTGTCCCAAAAATAAATAAAATAAAATAAAAAAATAAATAAATAAAAAAAAAAGAATAATAAAAAAGATTGGAAGACTGAGAATGGAAAATGGCAAATGAATAGACATAACACAAAAGCAAATTACTGACCATGTTGTAAGACAAATAGTATAATAGAATGGTAAACAGTTTTTAAAATAAGAGAAGATAATTAATACATAGTATAAAAGGGAAGAGTCACAAACTGTCTCTTTGAATCTCTGAAGAGGCAAGTTAAATTGAAACTGAAAATGAATCTCAAGTGAAAATACAAGATAATTTTCCTAATTCAATGGAAAAGAAATAGATAACAAAATGGCTGCAATATTGCTGGAAAATTATATTAGAATGATCTACTTTTAAGATATATCCTAATCATGTGATTCAATTTCAAAAATGTAACATATGCAGGAATCCAGGCTGAGTATTTTAGGGTAACCTGAAATTTCTTTATAGCCATATTCATTGTCTGAAGTTGGTAGATAAATGTCTTCAAAATTCTAAGGAAAAGAAAATATGATTCAAGTGTACTCTATCCAACCATCTTGTCAATAAAGTAGAAAGGGAACAGGCACTCATTTCCAAATATAGAAACTGTCGAGGAATATAGCACCCAAGAGAGCTATAAAAAGGAACAAAAAAAAAAAAAAAAAAACAGCCAAACCAGAAACTCTAGGTAGAGGACAAGAGATCACAAGAATACCAAGAATGCTTAGTACCATAGAACTACTATAGCTTATTATATTTGTATTATGGAGGGTTTCTTCACTGAAGACTGTTCAAGGCTCCCTAAATTATAAAGCACATCACTAAAACTGGAACATTAAATACTGAAAGTTGGGATGTAGTGGTGAATGGGTTTCTAATTCTCTCATTGTTTGTATTTGACTCTGCAAGTATATCCTGTGTTTTTTTGGAGACTTTATTTAAAAAATAAATAAAAAATACAATATAATTAGAAACATTCTCAAAAGCTCAAACAATATTTAAATATTTCATATTTAATGAAAAGGATTTACACATGGCAAGTAAGTACTTACAAAGATGTTGATCAGCATGTGCCATTATTGAAATGCAAATTAGAGCCTCGGGGCGCCTCAGTCCATTAAGCTTCCCACTCTTGATTCTGGCTCAGGTCATGATCTCACAATTTGTGAGTTCAAGCCCTGCATCAAGCTCCACACCCACAATTGTCAATGGGCATTTGGGCTCTTTTGATACTTTGACTATTGTTGATAGTGCAGCTATAAACAATGGGGTACATGTGCCCCTTTGAATCAGCATTTTTGTATCCTTTGGATAAATTCCTAGTAGTGCAATTGCTGGGTTGTAGGGTAGTTCTATTTTTAATTTTTTGAGGAACCTCCATACTGTTTTCCAGAGTGCCTGCACCAGTTTACATTCCCATCAACAATGTAAGAGGGTTCCCCTTCCTCCACATCCTCGCCAACATCTGTTGTTTCCTTAGTTGTTAATTTTATCCACTCTAACCAGTATGAGATATTATCTCAATGTGGTTTTGATTTGTATTTCCCTGATGATGAGTGATGTTGAGCATCTGTATGTGTTCTTTGGAAAAGTGTCTATTCATGTCATCTGCCCATTTCTTCACTGGATCATTTGTTTTCTGGGTGTTGAGTTTTGTAAGTTCTTTATAGATTTTGGATACTAAACCTTTATCTGAGATGTTATTTGCAAATATCTTCTCCCATTCTATTGGTTGCCTTTGGTTTTGTTGATTATTTCCTTCACTGGGCAAAAGCTTTTTGAGGTCCCAGTAGCTCATTTTTGCTTTTATTTCCCTTGCCTCCCAGAGACATGTCAAGTATGAAGTTGCTGGTATATATACACAGTGGAATACTACTCAGCGATGAAAAAGAATGAAATCTTTGCATTTGCAACAGCGTGGATAGAACTGGAGATTATTATGCTAAGTGAAATAAGTCAGAGACAGACAAATGTCTTATGATTTCACTCATGTAGAATTTAAGAAACACAACAGATGAATATAGGAGAAGAGAAGGGAAATAAAATAAAAACACGAAGGCAAACCATGAGGCTCTTAAATACAGAGAACAAACTGATGGTTGGGGGGTGGTTAAATGGGTGGCAGGCATTAAGGAGGGCACTTTTTGGGATGAGCACTGGGTATCATATGTAAGAGATGAGTCACTGGGTTCTAATCCTGAAATCAAGACTATACTGTATGTTAACTAACTTGACTTTAAATTAAAAAAAATAGTGATAAAACCAAATGCTTGTGAAAGTGTAGAGAAACTCCTTGGAATATGGAGTTGTACTACCTGATGTTTGACTGCTGACAACTTTTAAGATCCACAGTTTTGTGCCAGAGACGTATTTCTTAATCTCCAAGATATACACTGCTATTGCATATTACACATCAATCCCCACTATTTGCTAATACAATGCTGATCTTGATTTTGATTAACGCATCAATATACCCATCTTAAAACTCCATTTCCCAGCTTCCTTTCAGGTAGGAGTGACTAGGAAGTTACAGTCGATGAAATCAGTGGCAGAAGTCAGCTGGATGCCTTCTGGAAAAGGCTTGTGTTCTTGATAAAGGGTACCACTTCTCATTTACCTTTTCCTGACTATAATTTTGGTCTTAGGTCTAAGGGAGGAACACAGCTTTGCAATTATGAAGGTGAAATAAATGCTAATATTTAAAGCAATGAAAGGAGTCGAAGTTTTTGAGGACTGCTTCAAGAAAAGACATGAACCACTGAACTGTGTACTTGGTGGGTGATCTTCTGTTTTGTGAGATAAATCACCCTGAAGTTTTGGAGTAGCACTGGTGTTATGGAGAGCCACATTTATTTCTTTAAGTCTAAGTCTCTCCCCATAAATTTAAAAAGTTTAAGTGAAAAAAATATTTTTAAAGAATTTCACAAATGTACTTTGAGAAAATAAGATTGTCTTGTTTAGTCATTAATATTTTTTCCTACTATTAGCTGCAAAAATTTATTTTAGCTGACACACTAGATTTGTTTTGTGTACCGCTGTATCTACTACAAATAGCCTGAAACCTAGTAGGCATTAAATATATATTTATATAAGCTCATACTATCTGCATGAATCCCACTGAACAATTGTGTTAATAAAATTTTCGTTTCTTTATACAACTTTCAATAATTACTGGTGAGGATAGATACTATGGTATGAAGTTAATACAGGTTCTGTTCCAGACCATCGCATTAAGTGAATATCACAATAAAGTGTATCAAATGAATTTTTTGGTTTCTCAGTACATATAAAAGTTGTGGTTATACTGCACTGTAGTCTTTTAAGTGTGCAATTGCATAATGTCTAAAAAAATCAATATGTATACCTTAGTTAAAAAATACTTGATTGCAAAAACATGGTAACTATCATCTGAGCTTGCATCAAGTTTTTATCTTTTTGCTACTGGAAGGTCTTGCCTTGATATTGATGGCTGCTGACTGTTCAGGGTGGTGGTTGTTGAAGATTGGGGTGGCTGTGGCAATGTCTGTCTTATAATAAGACAACAATGAAGTTTGTCACGTAGATGGACTCTTCTTTTCGCAAATGAGTTCTCTGTAGTTTATGATGCTCTTTGATAGCATTTTACCCACAGTAGACATTGTTTTGAAATTGGAGTCAATCCTTTCAAAATTTTTCACTGTTTTCTTAACTAAGTTTGTGTAATATTCCAAACCCTTTGTTGTCATTTCAACAATCTTCATAGCATCATCATCAGGAGTATTTACTAATACATTCCGTCTCAAGAAACTATTTTCTTTGCTCATCCTTAAACAATTCCTAATCCCTTCCAGTTTTATCATGAGATGAAAACAATTCCATCACATCTTCAGGCTCCACATCTGATTCTCTTGCTCTTGTTCTTTCCACCATATCTGGAGTTACTTCCTCCACTAAAGTCTTGAACCCCTCCAAGTCACTTACGAGGGTAGGAATTAACTTCTTCCATACTCTTGTTAATGGTGATGTTTTGACCTCTTCCTGTGAATTGTGAGTGGTCTAATGGCATCTAGAATGGTAAATCCCTTGCAGAAGGTTTTCAGTTTACTTTGGTCCATCAGAGGAATCACTATCTATGGCAGCAATCACTTTATGAAATGTATTTCTGAAATTATAAAACTTTAATGTAGACATTTCTCCTTGATCCATGGCCTGTAGAATGAATGTTGTGTTGTTAGCAGGCATGAAAACACTGATTTCATTGTACATCTCCATCAGATTTTTTGGGTGACCAGGTACATTGTGAACGAGCAGCAGTATTTTATTTTGCTTTAATTTTTTTGCTGTTTATAAGAAACATATTTTTTTACTGAATGTTCAGTGAGTTTTTAATACAGTGAGTATTAATGATAGTAGATAACATTAATGGAACTTTTACTAAGTGGTAATATTTAAGGCAAAGATTTTCAACTCTGAGTGTAGGTTACAACTATCAACCGACTCACATGTAGTCATATTCTCACACTCTGATTTAATTGCTTCTAGACTGTAGCCATGCTATCTGTATTTTTTTCCTTTTCAAATTTTTATTTAAATTCTAGTTATTTAACATACAGTACAATATTGGTTTCAGGAGTAGAATTCAGTGATTCACCACTTGCATACAACACCCAGTGCTCATCATCAGTGCCCTCCTTAATACCCATCACCCATCTAGCCCATCCCCCACCCACCTTCCTCCATCAACACTCAGTTTTTGTCTCTATCATTATGTTTTTAATGGCTTGTTTCCCTCTTTCTCTCTTCCCCGCCCCCCATCATATGTTCATCTGTATTGTTTCTTAAATTCCACATGTGAGTGAAATTGTATGGTATTTGTCTTTCTCTGACTGACTTAACTTTGCCTACCATAAATCTCCCTAGCTCCATCCATATTGTTGGAAATGGCAACATTTCATTCTTTCTGATAGCTGAGTAATGTTCCATTGGATGTGTGTACCGTATCTTCTTTATCCATTCATCCAGTTGATGGACATTTTGGCTCTTTCCATAGTTTGGCTATTGTCAATAATATGAGCAGGAATATTTTAAAAAGAATCTTTTTTTTCTAATCATTAGGCTTCAATAGTGGACTTAAACTACTCAGTAAACCATGTTGTAAACAGATGTGCTATCATCCAGCCTTTGTTGTTGTATTTATAGAACACTGGAAGAGTAGATTTAGCACAATTCTTAAGGGCCCTATGACTTTTGGAATGGTTAATGAGCATTGGTTTTAACTTAAAGTCACCAGGTGCATTAGTCCCTAACAAGAGAGTCAGGTTGTCCTTTAAGGCTTTGAAGCTAGGCATGATATCTCCTCTCTGTCTATGAAAGTCCTAGATGGTATCTTCTTTCAATAGAAGGCTGTCGTCTACACTAAAAAAATGTCATTTAATAGAGTCACTTTCATTAATTATCTTCACTAGATCTTCTGGGTAACTTATTGCGGCTTCTACATCAGCACTTAGTACTTCATCTTTTGCTTTTATGGTATAGAGACCACTTTTTCCCTAAACTTCACAATCCAACCTCTGCTAGCTTCAGACCTTTCTTATGCTTCTTCCTCACCTCTCTCAGCCTTCATAGAACTGGAGACAGTTAGGGCCTTGCTTTGGATTAGGCTTTGGCTTAAGGAAATGTGACTGATCTATCCAGACCACTAAAATGTTCACTTCATCAGTAATAAAACTGTTGTACTTTCTTGTTTGTTCACTGGAGTAGTATTTTTAATTTCCTTCTAGAACTGTTGCCTTGCATTGGCAACTTCACTAATTGTTTGGTAAAAGAGTCCCAGCTTTTAGCCTTTCAGCTTTTAATATGTCTTCCTCACTAAGGTAAATCATTTCTAGCTTTTGATTTAAAGTGAGAGACGTGTGACTCTCTTCTTTTGGCTCAAACACTTAGAGGCATTATAAGTGTTATTAGAAGATTATTAATTGGCCTAATATCAATATTGTTCTGTCAAAGGTAATAGGGAGGCCCATGGAGAGGAAGAAAGACAGATGGAGAATGTTAGTCAATAGAGCAGTCAGAAGAACACACACAGCATTAATTAAGTTTGTGTCTTACATGGGTGTGTCTTTAAACAATTTTAAGAGTAATATCAAAGACCACTGATTATAGGTCCAATAACAGTTATAATAATGATGAAGAAGTTTGAAATATTATAAGAATTATCAAAATATGACGAACATGAAGCGAGCAAATACTGTTGGAAAAATAGGTCCATTTTTCCAAAATGGGAAAAAAAATACCCTTTCTTTGCGATGTTTACACCAAAGAAGATGAAATGATATGGAAAACAAAATGCATTTCAAATTGTGTCTATTATGGGTGCAGCTGGGTGGCTCAGTCTATGCTGACAGCTCAGAGCCTGGAGCCTGCTTTAGATTCTGTGTCTCCCACTCTCTCTGTCCCTCCCTGCTTGTGGTCTGTCTCTCTCTCCCTCTCTCAAAAATAAACGTTAAATTTTTTAAATGTTTCTATTACGAAAAATGTAGAAAATGAAAACATTTAATGACCTATATGAAACATAGATTTGGACTTAAATTTTACTTTATCTTCTAACAGTCAAATGGGTAATAAACACATTGTTTAAATATTTAAAACAAAACATATTTATAAAAGATTTCATCCCCATTTTGGATGTAACAGAATTCTTATTAGCATTCATATAATTCTATTTATGTTTGGTTTATCCAAAAGATAAATGATAGAATGAAATCTTTAAACAAACTCCTTATATGTCGATTCTCTAAATAATGGATATTTCACAGACATTTAAAAAGCTTGACATTATTGGGGCCCCTGGATGGCTCAGTTGATTAAGCATCTGACTTCGGCTCAGCTCATGATCTTGCAGTTCTTGAGTTCGAGCCACACATCGGGTTCTATCGGGCTCTATGCTGACACCTCAGAGCCTGGAGCCTGCTTCAGATTCTGTGTTTGCTTTTCTCTCTGCCCCTCCCCTGCTTGCACTCTGTCTCTCTGTCTCTCTGTGTCGCTCTCAAAAAGAAAAAAATAAATAAACATTTAAAAAAATTTTAAAGCAAAATTTCGACATTATTGGGGCATCTAGGTGGCTCAGTGAGTTAAGCGTCTGGCTCTTGATTTCAGCTCATCTCATGATTTCAGGATTTGTAGGATTAAGCCATGTGTTGGGCTATAGGCTGACAGCATGGGGCCTGCTTGGGATTCTCTCTCCCTCTCTCTCTCTCTTTGCCTCTTCCTACTTGCATGCTCTCCCTCTCTTTATTTCTCTCTCACTCTCTTTCTCTCTCTCTCAAAATAAATAGAAAGTTTGACATTCGTTTTAGGTCTCTGAAGCAGTGGTGCTAGAAAAGTAAACAGACAGCATAGGACCTCCTTTTTCTTTTTAAAGAGGGTTACAGAGACTGAATAAGAGTAAAGTTCCTCAGAATGGCTACTTTAAACAGAATAACATGTCCTGTTCTGAGGTAGGCAAAACTCTTTCTCAGATGAAAGTAGAGTCTTGGGTTCTGAGACTGAAAGTTCTGCACTGAAGTTCTCACTTTCTGATTACACAGCAGTGAGATATCCCCAAATAGAGGAAGTGAGTGATCATCCTGATAGTAAGGGTCATTCCACACATTGAGATCCCTGCACTGGATAATTAGGTTACTGATAGTTGATTTTCAAGTCAAAAAATAACATGAATATTACCACAAAAGGAATATTACCATAAAATGATAGTGATATAAACCTGATAGAATGTTTAGCTTATAGGTACTACGTTTTCCTCTGTACCAAAGAGAGAGTGAAAACAATGTGAGTTATTAGCTCAGTGTAATTTCACGTCAATTATGCATCCATAACATTTCAAGTGATGAATTGAATAACCATCCACATTCTCATAATACTCTTGACAGCAAAAATCCACCAAAAGAAAACCAACAAATGGATGAGAAACTTGTAATATTGACAATAGAAAATTATAAAGTGACAAAATGAATAGTTAATATGATGCAGTCAGTGACATATGCTGATTAAGTCACCATTCTTATTAACATAGACAAAGTATCCATGGTTTCAAGAGCAATGAAATCATCAAGAAGTTCTTAGTAGTCCAGTCCATGGAGTACCCTTATCTTGGGGTGGGGGTTGGCAGTCAAAGAAAAAGAAATACTAAGATAGTAAGATAATTTATATGTCTACTTCTCTTACAGTCCAGATGGACAGAATAAGGAGTCTCTTAAATAAAAAAAACATAAATATTTACAAGACCTGTATATTTATTACCAGTTCATAACTGGTGATGGCCAGTTTGGAGTCATTAATTTTTATTCTTCTTTGTGGTTGTGCTGATTGCACAACTCGATTGTTTTCACTGTTTTCTGCTCCCCATCCCATTCTGACCTCCTATTAATAGACTGGCAAACACCTTTTAATGAATATTAAAGGTGCATTGATATCAACCTTGTCTTGTTCATCTGCTAACATACTTTTTGTCTTTTTAAATATAAATTAAAGTTTTTTTATGTTTATTAAATTTTGAGAGAGAGAGAAAGAGAGAGAGAGAGAGACACAGAATCCAAAGCAGGCTCCAGGCTCTGAGCTGTCAGAACAGAGCCCGACAAGGGGCTCGAACTTATGAACCGTGAGATCATGACCTAAGCCGAAGTCAGATGCCTAACCGACTGAGCCACCCAGGCACCCCTAAATAATAAATTAGAAAACAGTTTTTGAAAAAAATACTGTGAAAGGATAAAAGGGAATTATTATGCACATTGCACTTGGTATACTTGTGTAAGTGATGAAGGTGGGGTATTTCTTTGCATGTTAAAAATCTATAGTAATAGATTCTTATTTCCTTTACTCTTTCTTCACGTAGCATTAATTTAATTTTGGATTGACTGGTAAGGAACAAGAGACGGCTGGTTTGGCAAATTTCTGTAAATTCTGGAAGACTTTCTTCTCTCCATGCTTCATAGGAATACTTGTACACCTGCTTATTTTCCTTTTTCCAGGCAAAACAGGCAAATATTTCCTCTCCATTTACCTTCACATAGAGAACAGATGTAAATGTTTGAAATAATAAAGATGTTTTATAAAAATGGTGGGTTATTGTTATTTTGGCAAGGTAGGCATGTCATGGTAGCAGTCGTGTGTGGAGGCTTGTTGAGTAAGTTATTTTTTTTTAAATATTTTTTAACGTTTATTTATTTTTGAGACAGAGAGACAGAGCATG
Organism: Neofelis nebulosa; assembly: GCF_028018385.1. Classification (NCBI taxonomy): domain Eukaryota; kingdom Metazoa; phylum Chordata; class Mammalia; order Carnivora; family Felidae; genus Neofelis; species Neofelis nebulosa. Next base: position 78,931,225 of record NC_080788.1, read on the forward strand.
AACAGGGGAGGGGCAGAAAGAGAGGGAGACACAGAATCTGAAACAGGCTCTAGGCTCTGAGCAGTCAGCACAGAGCCCAACGCGGGGCTCGAACTCACGTACCGCGAGATGATGACCTGAGCCGAAGTCGGACGCTTAACCGACTGAGCCACCCAGGCGCCCCAATTATTATTATTATTATTATTATTATTATTATTATTATTATTTTGCTTGTGAATCGAGGGGAATATGAAAAAAAAGAGAAAAATAAATTCTCAAACATCTCCTAGTGTGTCAGGATATCCATCCTTTGATACTCATGTTGAATTCTATAAACCACCAATTGATGAGAAATCTTACTCACTTTTATGGTGTTTCCTAAAACGGCACTGGCACTATGTGTTGTAACAGGCTTACTCATGAGACAAATATTTTCAGTATCTCTTAAGACAACAGAATATAATATGAATTGTCAGGGTTATTGTCAATAATATTTCTTGATAACTCATTTGCTATTCAGTTTCCATACATAACAGGAATTAAAATAAAAATGTTGGCAAGAGCCCTGGAAGGCTGTCTATTAGCCTCCACAGTGCAATACCAGACAAAGGTGAGAATGTAAGTCAGTGGTCTAGAACTTTCTCTTGAAAAATCAAAATACTCAAAAAAGTTGACTCAAACTTCTCATCCACATTGAGGCTATATGAGTGTGGGAAAGTGACAATGAGGAGGATTTTTGAATCAGATTTTTGGAGTTGCTGCGCTGTGGTTCCCCAAAGCAGCCATCTCCAAGGAGGAAGGGTGACATTTGCCTGGATCTGACCTAAAACCTGTGAGAGGAACTTCAACCTGATTTTGGTCCCTTCTCTTTAGGCCTAGAGTGACCTAGTATTGTGTACTTTCTTTGGAAAATGTAAAGTCAGAAGGCAAAGTGGTTCAATGCTGATGGGCCAGCTTGAACAAATGGCTGAATGGAGGATGGGCCTACGCACTGGATCTTGTCAGGCCAAACAGTGCTTGAGCATTTCTCAGGAAATATGTGAGAACCAGAGATAAGTTAGAAACTGCTTGTTTGTGTGGAGTCACTGTATGTTCTTCCTAAGGTGTTGGGCTGGAAAACAATTAGTCATCAACTGATAGAGGGTAGAGGAGAGGAAATAGCAAATTAACAAGCGACCAGATAGCAGAAATGTATCCACTCTGACGAATGGTGACATCACTAACAGGAAGAGGCAACTTGGGATGCTTGCCAAGCCTATAGATGGTGGTATATGCAAAGTCAGTGCCTTGGCTTCAGGCTGTGCAGAATGATCCTTCCCCACCACCTTTCTTGTCCTCTAGTCCTGAGAGTGAAGGACAAGGTGGGTGCAGAAGAAACAAGCCAACCATATCCCCTTTCCTACCCAAGTTACCCATACATAGCTGGCTCAAGCAAGGAAAAATTTAACATAAAACACAGTTCAGAATATTGATTAATATTGGACTTGACATTCTAATACCAGTATCAATATATTCTTTTGTGACTGAAAGTGATAGATGATTCATGATATAAAAACAGCAGTTACCCAACTGCACCTTGGGAGTTTTTAAAATCCATATGCGTGTAGGCCCTTCACCCCAAAATTCTGACTTGTTTCAATGATGGTCCTGTGCAGCAGTGTTTTTAAGAGCTCCCTGTGTGGTTTTACTTTACAGCCAGTGTTTCAAACCACTATTTAAAGAAACAGCAAGATTGGGGGGCCTGGGTGGCTCAGGAGGTTGAGCGTCCGAGTTGGGCTCAGGTGGTGATCTCACAGTTCATGGATTTGAGCCCCACATCAGGCTCTGTGCTGACAGCTCAGAATCTGCTGCTTCAGATTATTCTCGCTCTCTTTCTGTCCCTCCTCTGCTCATGCTCTCTCTCTGTCTCTCTCAAAAATAAATAAACATTAAAAAAGAAAAATGAAAGAAATGGCAAGATCATGGGGTCTGTTAGTGTTTCCATCCAGGAAGGCAGAAGGAATGGACCCCTCTGAACAAACTTAGGTTTATGACGTGAGACGAAAATGAGGTGCTTCACGAATGTATCACGAGTTGTGCTCTCTCAGGTTACCGTTACACATTTATTATTGCATTTGATTCCCCTACCAACAGCAAGAAAGAGCGTTTAATACCTCCAGTGATGGTACACTGATAGGAAATCGAAGTACAAAGACCAGGTCTGTCTGCTTTTTACCCAAGCGTTGCTGCATCTCAGTACGAAAGTTAAACAGAAATAGTGTTTGAGGGAAAGAAAATTGAGGATCGGTTAAAAAAAAAAAAGAAAAGATGTGAAGATTAAACTTCTGCTCTTTGCCTTCTTACCCAGCAGTGTGGCTGCCTCTATCTAACCTCATCTGTTAGAATGCCCCAGGCCAGAGTCTCTTTCATGTCTACCAGTTTTCAGCATCCTAATTCCACCCTGCCTTCTATCTCTAACATAACTCTCTTCTTAAAATGTGACTTGGGTCAAGGAAACACCGCTGGTAACCCTTATCTTCTGAGAAAGCCGGATCAAAGAACATCAAGGAGTTCAGGCTAACAGCTTGCACCCACATTGACCATGACAACTTTAAATATGAATATAATTTCTACCAATTTAAATGGATAGCAAAGAGCTGCAGCCAGAGTTTACAGACTGACTTTCTCCCTTTCTCAAATTGTCGCTCACTAAAATGACATTACCTTTTTCTCCAGTGTCTTAGAAGAATAATGGTCATTAAATAAAAAGTAAACTCAAGATTACCCTATTAGGTGCGTCAAAGGGCAGGTGTTATACAGGGTGTGTTTACTGTATATGATATACAGCAACTGACTCATTTGAGAGGATAAGAAAATACCATGACACTATTGGGAATGTCCCCTCATTTGAATTCAAGTAATTATTCCACAATAGAATAAAGACCATATGGATCATTTGTGTTGGCATGGAAACCTGTTGTGTCCCTTAAATACAAACCGTACTTCAGGCTTCCACGTATTTTCCCATATGGTAGGCAGTTCTCCATAAATATTTTCACATTTCTGCACAGTCTAAGATTTCTGAGCAAAGAACACTGAAAAACAAGGTTAAAGGATGATTGAATGGCAGCCAGGCCTTAGAAGTTAGAGACAGGTTATTGTTGCACGAAATTTAGAGACTTCAGAGACTTTTCTCCCCTAGGTCCCCTTGCTCACATTCTAGAATAGAGATCTTATTCTCTCCTAACCGGGAAAAGATTTGTTTATATTCCAAACTAAGGTTTCTCTCCCTCTCTTGTTTCCTCTCTCTGCAAGGAAGAAGGGGGCATGTGTGTCAGCTACCTGTATATGCTCTGGGTTTCATAGTTTGAGGGTTCCTTCGCAGTGGTGTGAGCCTGCTACACACTCAGTTGAGCATGGGGCCCATGTCGTGTGGCTCTTTGGGAACTGGAGCATAGGAACTGCTGCCAAGGTGCTTTGTGAGTACTAATCAGCATATGCTCTGTGAGAATCATGTCACATTTCCGGAGAGCAGGGAAATCCATGTATCCATGCACACGCATACATATAACATGCGTGCATGTATATATATTTACATTTACAACTATATCTGTGTACATAACTGTATAACTGTATACATAATATGTGTATATATATGTGTGTGTGTGTGTGTGTGTGTATATATATATATATATATATATATATATGAAATGTAAAAAACTGCCCCTCCCTTTTTGAAACATCCACTTCCCAGATGTTCTTTCAGCTTTTCTACCTGGAAAATCCCATTCTTCATTGAATCTGTGAGTGTTCCCCTTCGAGTGAAGTTGTGCCCGAGAATTCCAAGATAGTTGTCACCAATTCCTGTTGTAGCACTTTGTGACTATCTCAAGTACTTTCCACTCTGTGCTGTAATACCGGGGTGCAGAATAAGTCTTTCCTTTTACAATTAGAGTCTTGAAAGGTAACTACCATATTCTATTCATTGTTTCATTCTCGACGTTTGCTAACTCCCCCAAATATAATAAGTAATTAAGAAACAATCATCAAATGCTAAGTCAGAAGCCATAGTAGTCATCAGGGTCACAAAAGATCATAATCTCAGCCATATCTAGGTCAGTAATCAATTTTTATGGGAATAAAACTTTTAAATACCCTGAGCACGCTGGTGAGTAAATGCACCATAAGCAGAGGAAGGTACAGGCAATATGATTCATATGTATTACTGATGTTGACAGATCTGTGTTGGTTAGTTGATTTCAGGGTGAAGATGTTAAATTAGCTAATTGTTAAAGAGGTACAGATTCTCCTTAGTTAACCTAACTGACCTTGTTTTCACTCTAAAACCACTTTCTGAGCCCATTATCTAAACTCTCTAAACCAGATACTGATCCAGTACATATATTAGTAATGACTGATTTTTCTTGGTAAACTGTAATTAAGTCATGGCTTAATGAAGCAGGGGCCCACATCATGATTCTTCTCTAAATAATAGAGGTTTCTTAATATTTTACCAGAGTTTAAACAGCAAAAATGTAAGGTAAGTTCCCAATTAATGAAAGAATATATTCTTTTAGTTACCTGCTCTTGATGTATAAGGCTTGTGTAGTTTTTAAATAGTTGTTTTTCCATAGAACCATAACATTTTTACATGAGAAGTTAGTACTTAAGTTTCACTCCTACTGCCTTTTTTTATGACCTGATTTTTACTTGAACCATGAGATAGGGATTAATTGCATTAATTAAGAAGGAATTAAACAATCTTAGATGCAGTTGAGTGATAAAAGCAACTCATCTTGTGGCTATTCTTTTACTTAATTCTGTGAAAGAAGAATAAGGAAAAAATAGAAGAGGATATACAAAACATATCTTCTTAGCAAGCAATAAATGGATACATGATAAAAAAATGTAAGATTGTTTTTAAAATCTTCAAAATTTATGTTCAGAAGAATATTGGCCATAATATGTAAACAATGCCACAAATAGCTACTCAAAATATATGGTGCCCTGGCCTCAATCCTCTGTATTTTCAGAAAAGAACCATAATAATCCTCATTTTTTTCTGTGTAGGAGAAAAAGTGATCATAATACACTTAAGCATTAAAAATGTGTAGAAAAGGAGGGGCACCTGGGTGGTTCAGTCAGTGAGCATCAGACTCTTGATTTTGGTTCAGGTCATGATCTCATATTTTATGGGTTCAAGCCCAGCATCAGACTCTGTGCTGAGAGCGGAGAGCCTGTTTGGGAGTCTCTCTCTCTCTCTCTCTCTCTCTCTCTCTCTCTCTCTCTCTCATTCTGCCCCTTCCTCATTCATGTTGTATCTCTCTCTCTCTCAAACATTAAAAAAATTGATAGAAAAGGAGAATTGAAGAGATTAGCAATGGCAGGTTCCTCCTTGTACCTTGTAATGATGTTCCTTTGCAGACCCTTAGGTGTAGTTGAGTTGACATCACCACATTTACTAGTCCCCACATTCAGTTGACAGATTCTGAATTGGCCCTGCGACCACATTGCTTCTTTTAAAAAAGAAACACAAGATCCTCATTCACCTTTAAATGTATAATGTATCTTCTGTTTCCCTATGAGTAGCCTCTCCTTTTTTATTTCAAGTTAGCCCCTTAGTTTAAGTATGAAAGCAACTGATGTCCAGCTGTATTAACAGGCTCAATTTACTTTGTGACACTCTTTTCTTTAAAATTACACTTAGTTTTCAGAATAAATGTGTGTGTATAAAGCGAATATAAAATACTGATGTGCATATATAGAAACTTACACATAAGTGTGTGTACATATACCTATCTATGTATACATTGATAAAAATTAGTACTTGCTTATCTCATTCCCAAAGACGGTACGATCGATCTCTCTTGCTCTTAGAAAGTTTGCATGACACCTTTTCGTTTGTATAAGACCTACATTATCACTCTTTCTCTAAGCAAAAAATATATGGAGAGGGTTTTTGCTTTTATGAAAAAAGGTGAAAAAAAATAGCATTCAGCATTTGTTTTGCACTGAGCTATTAAAGAGACAGTGCACACCCCTAAGCAGTGAGAGTGGCTCAGCCAAGCTCCGTCCCCAGGAACTAAACTCAGCATGTCAGCCTCAAGCTGCCACAGCTTTGAACTGTATCTGTGAGCATCTGTGCTTTATCACGATTTATTTTGTGCATTCATTAGCAGGATGTGTCCTAAGGTAGCAGAAAAACCTAAGAGAGGTGATTTTTTGGGTCCAGGAGCACACACAAATTTTTCCATATGAGTGCATGGTAATTGCTTCTTCGCTTGAAGCCATTGCTGCTGACCAAAGTCTTCCTAGGAACACTGTACTTTCAAGTATTGGGGGAAACCTGTGTTCTAAATAATTGTGGAGGAAGAAGTGATAGGTAGGAGTGGGGAAAAAAGGAAAAAAAGTCTGCATTCACTCCAGTCACTTTGATTAAATGTTTTTAGTTTTCACTCTGCATTAAAAATGAAACAGGTGAGGTCAACCAATGACATGTAACAGAACATCACTGCTTGAAAGCATCACCCACTTTGAACCTTCATTTTCATGTTATAATTTTCCTTCCTTTTCACTGTGAGCTCTTAGAGAAAATGACTTCTAATACATGCAGCACTTTGGCTATTATAGAGATGCCTGCTATTATACATTATAGGTCCAGCTATTCTGCATTTTATCTTCCATGACTTCTCTTTAATGACAGAGTATTGTGAAGAAGTGAGCACATGTCTGTATGTTTCAAGGGGATATATTGGAATTGTTCAAAGCTACTGTGTGTGGCAGGTAGGCTTGTAATAGATGAGTGATGTTTCTCACTGCAATTTGGAAACACTCGGTGGTGGATAGAGAAAGAGCTTAGACAGACTGTTCTGTCATGCAGCAATAGAGGGTTTTACCTTTGTCCTGTTATCCAGCTGTCCAGAGAGTAGATAACAGTGGTCAGAGATAGCCCTTTTATCCAAATTGAAGCAATAGTGACTTATGCATCTGCTATTCCCAGCGCACAGAAGGCCCTTTTATTTGCCTAATTCTCCATCTTCCTTCCTAGGTTTATCAAAAGAATTGCTCCTTATAATATACACACATTACCATTCTACTCCAGTCTATTCTCTAGGCAGTTATAAATGCATACAAAGACTCCTGTTACTGCGTGATCTACACAACAAACTAGAAAATACCTCTAAATTATCTGTAATTGTCTTTTCAGGATATTCAGTTCTCTATAGCCTGGCAATTGTGAATTTGGATATTCTTTTCATCCTGGTATCTGTTTTGTTCTCTGACACCATTTCCCCCCCACGTCCTTCAAGAAATAGCATTTATTTTAAAATGCAGTATATCAAATGAGTTATTTCTGTACTTCAAATGATATATCCCTTCTGTATTTAAATCTTAATTTAGTAGTTGATTTACCTGAACATTCAAGGTTCATTAGAATGGCAGTTTAACTTGTTATAAATGAGAGTTAAGTACCCTTCCAACTCTTCTCTCTTTTAATTAAATAATAACATTTTTAGAACTGAAAGTTACCTAGGACCGTCAGTCTGAGTTACTGGGAGTGTGAGAGTGACACAGAGAGAAAAAAGCTGTTTATAAGGAAGGGATGATTGATTTGAAAAAGGGTGAAATAATGGGATTCATTTAACTTTTTAAATATTGACATGAAAGTGTCTGGCACATGGAAGTGAAAATTTTGTGGACAATGAGAGGTTAGGGGGCTCTGGTTTCTGTGCCAAAACTGGAGATGTTTAAGAATCAATCATATTTATGTAATAATTAAAGTGTTCAAGTAACTCACTTGCCAGAGAAAGACGGGTGTAGGAAATGAGACATGGGGAATGTTTATAAATAAAGGCCTGCAATGGAAGATAAGCCAGAGAAAGAAAGAAGAGACACAACTCATATGTGTTATGGATCAGACACTGTGTTGGGTGTTTTGCCTCCATTATTTGGCCTGATCATCTCAACATTTCCATGTAATAAATGATTTTACAGATGTTACAGATAAAAAATTTTGACTCAGTAAATCAGATAATTTGATCCAGCCCTAATCATTACTAGATGTAAAATGAGGAGAAATGGTAAGGGAAAGAGAAGGAAAATGGAGAGAGTATGGCTCCAGGAAGGAAAGCGATATGAGTTTAAGAAAGGCTTAGGGGACAAGGAGTTCATAGTGTTGAATATCAAATGTTGAGATTTAAATCTCAGTAAGAGCTGGTGAGAATTTTTAAGTTGGAAGTATAAAATTAAGGTGGATTTCTTCATTTGTTTTGACATTTCGTGTCTAGGATCCAGAGGTCTCATGAAATTTCTCAAAGCTGCTTCTTCGGTTTCACCTAAATTTATCATCCTCCCCCAAATAGTTTCTTTTTTTAATTTGTATGCCCTAGAATTTGAGAATTCTGCATGGGACCCTAAAGTATAAGCAGCAAGTTTGGAATATTCAGTTTCCTGAGTAAGAGTCTTCACCACGAATTATGAGCCATATGATTTTAGAGTGAGGCTGAACCAGAAGACAAATGTGATAAATATTACATTGTAGTGTAGGACACTTTTAAACTTGGCAGTCTTACAAAATGTATTCTATAGCCTTGGAACATCACATTACTTAGTTCTATGTTCTGGCATGGGAAATGGTCAGTAAGACAACAGAAGCATTATCAAGCCAGCTCCTTTGCTGTATTGATTAAATCATCCCTAGTGTGACCAAGGAACCCACATGCATTGGGTTTGGGTCTTGGTGCTACAACGCCACACAACCTCTGCATGTCCCACCAAAATATTTTATCAATGACGATACCTCACTGTTGCAATCATCTCCCTACCAGCCTGGCCCTGGTTTAGTCTTTGTCTTCAACATTATTTGTTCTTGAGGATTTCCACACACAAACTTCTTACTTACCAAGGTCTTGAACCTTTTTCCTACAGTATCTTTCTCCTCCATCTTTTCAGCCATGTTCATACCCTTGTCTTGTCATTTACCAGTAATGCAATCCCTCCATAATCTTGAATTCATTCTTCTCTCAAATCACCACCATATAGTCAGCATCTCTCTCTCATTCCATTTCCAGTGGTCATTTAATCTACAAGCTTAATCAGCTTAGTGATTGTATATCACCTGTTTCATAGTCCCTCACTGCTTTGATTTTCCCTTGGCTTTTTCCCTAGCTTAACTCTCAAGATCAATGCAAATACTCTTGATACGTCTCTAACTGTCCCACCTGCCTAAAGAAAGTAAAACCCTACTTCCTCTACTGGATGTCTTTATTCATTCAGTTGAATAGGACTAGAAAAAGTACCTAGCCACACTGGTTCTGAATTAAATTCATGAGCACAAACCTCAAATGAGCTTCCTGTGATGCCTGGCAATCATGCTACATTTTACTGATGTACTAATGCTCTAATAAAATTTATACACAGATGACTTTTTTCACACCTTTTCCCTTGCCCTCAACTCTCTGAAACCTCATTCTCCACCCTTACTCTCAACTGATAATTTTGTTTCCTACTTCACTATGGAGAATTATGAAATCAATCAAAGAGAACTTGTATGGATTCCACCACGTTATCTCCTACCTACAACCATTTATACCCATAGATGTCTGTTTCCATAAATGAAGTGTTCAGGTTCTTACCTAAAACTATTCTCCCTTTTAATGCATCTCTCACCTACTCAAGAACAATGCTCCAGGAGTTTTTTTCTCTTTTTTTTCTTTTTTCATTTTTTTCCCATCCTCAAATTCTCCTTGCCTACCTACTAGATCATCCAATAGATCTACTGGATCATTAATATATTGAAGTACATTAAATAAGAACAAAAACAACAACAACAAACTTCTTTTGGTCTAACTTCTCTTACCTTTGCATCAAAGCTTTTTCAAAAAAGTCACTAGTACTTCTGTGCAAATTTTTCATCTCCTATTTTCTCTTAGACTCAATTCTAATAAGGTATTTGCCTTAGAGTTCCATTGAAACTTCACCAGATCATCTATGTATGGCCTCCATATTGGCTACCTCAATGTTACATTTTCTATCCTCACCTTATTTTACTAACAAAAGCATTAGGTGTACTTGATCTTTCTCTGATTCTTGCTTATCTTTCTTCACATGACTTTTTTTCTCTCATTTTTGTTTTGTTTTTTCTTTCCCTATTTCGCTGATCACTTCTAAGTCTCCTTTGCTGGATTTTCATGTTCTGGTAACATTTCCTAGGATGTATTTCTTGCTCCTAAAATCCCGACTCAATTATATCTGCCTGCCTACCTAACACCACCACTTAGCTACATAATTAAAACCTTATGCGTAACATGTTGAAAAGGAACATTCAATTTTTTCCAAGATCTATTAATTTTCTTCTCCATCACAGCTCTTTACAACATCAGCCTCCCAATTGTTCTGTTTGAACAATTTTGTTAACATGTGCGATTCCTTTTCCCCTCATATTCCATAACTTACCTGATAGAAGTCTTGTTGGACCCAGCTTCAAATTTATCTATAATTCAATCATGTGTCACAAGGATCTGTTACAAGTTGTAAGACAGGTTAGGAAGTGATTATTTCTGAGCACCTTGTTCATTGCTCAAAATCATAATTCATTTGGCACAACTAATAAATGTAGTCTTTAGTGTTTATCCACCATGGTATGCAAGAGGAGTTGATAAAAAAGAGAGCGTGGCACTTGACTAATTGTGAACTCAAACCTTGTCAGACCTTGCCTAGTTCTCCTTAATAAATGGTACGGGAAACAGGACTATACGAGAAGACACATATAATAAAGGACATTTTAATTTTCTGTCACTCCATTCACTAGTGAAATACAGCTAATAAATATCCTGGACTCTGATCAATCAAATTGATAACTTCTGGCCTTTTAGGGAATAGCTTGGAAGGAAAAAGAAATGTGTGGAAGTTCCTGATAGAGAAAAACGAACACTTTCAAGACTGTTATTTGGTGTTATGTTTCCCTTAAAATCAAGATTAATGAAATTGAGCACATTGATCTTTCCTGTAGTCTTGCTTTCATCATATATTTGTTTGACTGATTTGCAAGTTACATAAATTAAATTATATAGCATATTCTATTTTATATCTGAATTTTTTCACTGAAAAATTAACTTTATAAGCTTTATGTTATATGTTCAGGTTTATTCTTATTTCTTTGTATTATTATTTTATTAAATATACCACAACAAATTTATTTGTTGTAATATAGGTGGATATTTAATTTTTCCCCAGGTTTTCATGTTTTTTGTAAACATGAAACATTTTAACACATGCCTTTTGGTGAACATAGGAATGCATTTTTTAATTTTCTTTTTAAGTTTATTAATTCATTTTGAGAGAGACAGAGAGAGCATATGGGAGAGGGGCAGAGAGAGAAAGGGAGAGAGAGAGAATCCCAAGCAGGCTCTGCACTGTCAGCACAGAGCCTCATGCGGGGCTTGAACTCACCAAACGCGAGACCGTGACCTGAGCTGAAACCAAGAATCAGACACTTAACTGACTGAGCCACCCAGGAGCCCCCATATGAATGCATTTCTGTTGAGAAAATACTTAAGAGCAAAATGGCTGGTCCTAGGACATATTCATGTTTATTTAGTGATACTAGCAAACAGTCTTCTAAAGTTGTACCAGTTTATACTCTCATCAGAAAAGTCTAAGAATTTTAGTTATTTCCTTCATAATTATTAAGTATGACAAGTTTTCATATTTGTATTTATTTTTTAAGGTTAATTTATTTTGTGGGAGAGAAGGAGTGCAAGCAGGGGAGGGGGAGAAAGAGAATCCCAAGCAGGTTCTGTGCTGTCAGTGCAGAGCCCAATGTAGGGCCTGATCCCAAGAACCCATGAGATCATGGCCTGAGCTAAAATCAAGAGTTGGGGGCTCAATTGACTGAGCCACCCAGGTGCCCCTACAAGTTTTAATACATTTTTTTAAAGTTTATTTATTTATTTTGAGAGAGAAATATAGCAGGGGAGAGGCAGAGAGAGAGGGAGAGAAAGAATCCCAAGCAGGCCCTGAGCTCCTGACATGGAGCTCTAATTCAGGAAACATGAGATCATGACCTGAGCCAAAATCAAGAGTCAGATGCTTAACTGATTGAACTACCCAGGTGCCCCAAGATTTTGTATTTTTAAAACAGTTAATCCAGCCATTCTGATAATGATTAGTGATATGTTATATACTTTTAATTTGCATTCCCTTGATGATTAATTAACCTTTCCTATGTTATCCATATGATAAATTTTTTATTAGAGCTTGCGGTCCAGTTTTTTAAATTAAACATTTGCTTATATCTTAATCCCTTGTAAGAGATGTTTACATATTTTACATACAAGCTTTTTGTAACTATTATGTAATACAAACATTTTCTGTCATTCTGTGTGTTGACATTTTCTACTCCAATAATGTATCTTTTGATCACTGAAATCTGTAAATTAAATAATGTCTAAATTTTCTTTATTTTATTGAATGGTTATTGCTAATGTTTACTAGTTTAAAATACATTTGCAAATAGCACTACTAGGAATTTATCCAAAGAATACAGGAGTGCTGATTCATAGGGGCACATGTACCCCAATGTTTATAGCAGCACTTTCTTTTTTTTTTTTTTTAATGTTTATTTATTTTTGAGAGAGAGAGTGAGACAGAGTGTGAGTGGGGGAGGGCCAGAGAGAGGGAGACACAGAATCGGAAGCAGGCTCCAGGCTCTGAGCTGTCAGCACAGAGCCCGACGTGGGGCTCGAACTCATGGACAGTGAGATCATGACCTGAGCTGAAGTCGGACGCCCAACCGACTGAGCCACCCAGGTGCCCCTATAGCGGCACTTTCAACAATAGCCAAATTATGGAAAGAGACCAAATGTCCATCAACTGATGAATGGATAAAGAAGATGTGGTTTGTATACATAGTGGAATATTGTATACTTGGCAATGAGAAAGAATGAAATCTTGCCATTTTCAACAATGTGGATGGAACTGGAGGGTATTATACTAAGTGAAATAGGCAGAGATAGAGGGTTGATGGGAGGGCAGGAGAGAGGGGAAAATGGGTGATGGGCATTGAGGAGGCACTTGTTGGGGTGAGCACTGGCTGTTATATGTACGTGATGAGTCACAGGAATCTACTCCTGAAGCCAAGGGCACACTGTATACACTGTATGTTAGCTAACTTGACAATAAATTTGATTTAAAAACATAAAATACATTTGTAAAAATCAAGGTTATAATGTTTTTCAACATCATCACTTGGAAGGAATCTTTAATGTTTTACCATACACAAGCAGATTGAAAATTTACCCACTGTTGATTTTGTGCCTTACGTGAAGTAGGGTGAAGATGTTTTTATAAAACGTGGCATTCAGTTAACCCAGAAATATTTAGTAATACCATCCTTTGACTACTGGATCCAGGCACATATTTTTCATAAGTAAAGTGACTCTTCACATACAACTGTATTTTTTAGACTCTATTCTAATTTATACATGTTTATTGTTGAGTGACTGTCAATAGCCTGTTAATTGCATATAAATGTAAATCATCTTGTCAACTTCCACAAAAAGTCATGGTGGGATATTTATCTGGACTGAATTGAATGTATGTACAGATCAATTTAGAAAGAACTAACATCCTCTAATCTTTAACATTGATCATATATCATCATTTATTTAGGTCTTCTTTACTGTTCATTGCAGTGTTCAGTGGTTTTATTGGTACAAAGCTTGCCCATCTTCTATTAGATTTATTCTGAGGAATTTGATGTGATTTGTACTACACACATGTTTACTTATTTTTAGAGAAATTTATTAGTTTATTTAGAGAGATTTATTTTTTAGAGAGACAGGGCACAAAGGAGGGACAGAGAGGGAGAGGAAGAGAGAGAGAGAGAGAGAGAGAGAGAGAGAGAGAAGTGGGGCTCACCTGAAGCAGGGCATGAGCTCACCCAAAGACAGGCTTGAGCTCACTGGAATCGGGGCTCCAACTCACCCAATGGAGGATTTGAACTCATGAACTGTGAGATCATGACCTGAGCCAAAGTCAGATGTTTAACTGACTTAGCCAGCCAGGTGCCTTTTGCAAATGTTTATTTAACTTTATTTCCAATTTCTTTTTGCTGGCATACAGAAATAATATTATTTTATCTTATTCTAAGAGGTCTTATTATCTTATATTTGGTATTTATCTTAAGTATTTAATATGTCTTAAGTATACCTTAAGTATCTTAATAATTCTAATGGCATTGCATAGATTTTTTTTTTGGAATTATCTACATATGACAATAATGACATCCTTGAATACAGTAATAAAGTTTTATTCTTTATTACAAACTTTTAACATTTCACTTATTTTACTTGTGTCCAGCAACATGTTGACTAGGAAATAAATAGTGAAAAATCTTCTCTTATTCTCGACTTCAATGGGAAAAGCCTTCGATGTTTCACCAGTAAGATTAGTGCTACCTCCTTTCTTAAAATTTCTTGTTATTTTTTAAGATACCATTTTCAGGTTAAGTAAATCTCTCTATTTCAAGATTGCTGAGAGGGGTTTGTTGCAGTTACTTCAGTCACAGAAAGAATTTTAATTGTCTTAAATGCTTCTGCACCCCAGAAAATATGACTTTTCTTTTTTTCTATCAATGTTTTGAATTGCAATGTTTGGTTTTTAAATATTAAACATCTCTTCTTTCCTGAGATAAATCTCACTGGACATGATAAATTATGTTTCTATACTTAAATAAATTCAACTTAGTGGTATTGCATTTAAGATTTTTTATGGTTCTTATGGAGAGATTTCAATTTTTCTTTGTTGCATTGCTTTTGTCTTGTTCAGGTACAAGATTGTGCTGACTTCATAAAATCAGGACATTTTCACTCCAATTTTTAGGAAAAAGTGTGTTTTAAATTGATATTAGTACTTCGTTAAATATTTGGAAAAATTTAGCAGTGAAATAATCTGGTCAGTGAAGGAGATTTGTGGTATGGTTTGAATTAGTTATATAATTTGACAGATTTATTATTTAGAGTTTCTATTTTTTCTTATGTCTGTTTTATTTTATTTTATTATTTTAGTGTTTTGCCCCTTTCATCTACATTGTAAGGTATATTTACATAAAATTTTTCATGACACCTTCTTATTTTATTTTCTATTTATATTTTGTGTGTAGGATTTGTAGCTTTTTAAAAATTCCTATATGGATGTTTGTGATTTTTATTAGTAATTCTGGCTAGAGGTTTATTAAATTTATTCATCTTTCCAAAGAACAAAACTCTTAGATACCTTGAGTTTCTTAATTTTATAACACTTTTTATTAGACTAACACTGATTTCCGCTCTTATATGTATTACTTCCTTCCTTCTGCTTACTTAAGAAACATAGTAAATTCACACAAATAAAATCACAGATTTATTTTTAATTACATAATGGTTAGAGAACACTTGTCTGACTCACTTTCTTTGAAATTTACTAAGGCTAGCTTTATGGGTCAGCATATGGTTTACTTTGTATGCTTGAAAAGATTACGTCTTCTATAGTAGAATATGATAGGAGTGCCTATTATTTCAGTTTGGTTGATTAAATTTTCAAAATCTTTTAAACATTATTGATTTTTTATCTTCTTCTATCAGTCACTTTAAGGATTGTTTGTAAATATCAAATAATTTCTATCCCATCTTTTTAATTGTTTAGTGTTACAAACACAATACTTTAAATAAATTCATTCTACTGAATGAGCACATTAAAATTATGAAACGTACCTCTTAATCACTAGTAATTCTTGTTGAAGTCCATTTTTTTCTAAGAAGGGGAAGTTTGTACTGAGGCAAGGTGTTCCATCAGAGTGGTGAATAGAAAACTAATGTATACATTTGCATCTCGTATATGTGTCTTAAACATTTGATGGATATACTTTTAATTTATCAAAGTTTAAAGTTTTTGTCACATCTAACTTATGTTATTGAAATATGCTTTTAATATTTCACCTTACAACAGTTTAGGCCCCCTTCAAAACTTTTTCATGTAGTTGTACAATAATATTTCTAAATGGGGCGTCCGGGTGGCTCAGTTGGTTAAGCATCCGGCTTCAGCTCAGGTCATGATCTCAGAGCTCATGAGTTCAATCCCTGCATTGGGCTCTGTGCTGACAGCTCAGATCCTGGAGCCTGCTTCTGATTCTGTGTCTCCCTCTCTCTGCCCCTCTCCTGCTCACACTCTGTCTCTCTTTCAAAAAGAAATAAACATATTTTTTTTTAATTTCACTTTATCTATTTAAAATCAGTCTTTGACATCCATTACCCTTGAAATAAAATCAAAACCTATGGCAGAACTTACAGGACTTTCAGTGTTTAGCTACTCTGCATAACTTTTAAATTCTCCTTGTACTACAACTCTGTTTTAGTACATCACTCCATAACAAATGAAATGCGTCATCATCCAATAGGTCTCTAAATAGTCACATATAATATACAATAGGACACACAATGAGACACCACCTCACATGTGTCAGAATGGCTAAAATTAACAACTCAGGAAACAACAGACTTTGGCAAGAATGTGAGAAATGGGAACCTTTTTGTACTATTGGTGGGAATGCAAACTGGTGCAGTCACTCTGAAAAACAGTATGGAGATTCTTCAAAAAATTAGAGCTATCCTACAACCCAGCAATCGAAGTATTAGGTATTTATCCAAAGTACACAAAAATGCTGGTTCAAAGGGCACATGCACCCCAATGTTTATAGCAGTACTATCAATAATAGCAAAATTATGTAAACAGCTCAAATGTTTAATATCTAATCTCATTTATTGTGTTCTTCATCTCTGATTATTTTTTTTAACTCTTTTATCTCTGTGAAAAGGGTCTCACTGATGTCTTCCATTCTTTTCTCAAGACCAATGAGTATCCTTAAGAAGGTTGCTTTAAATTTTCCATCAAGCATATTACTTATATCTGTCTCACTTAGCTCTCTGCCCATGGCCTTATCTTGTTCTTTAAACTGGGATAAATTCCTCCCTCTTGACACTTTGTCTAAGTCTCTGTCTTCTTCCATGTAATAAAAAATCCAGTTACGTTTCCTGTTTCTGAACATAATGGCCTTAGGAATAAGAGTCATACAGTGTCCAAGGTCTGCCCCTTCAGGGAGTGTCTCCAGTGTGTTGCATGTGCCCTGTTGTTGTGTTTAGGCTACTCTATCCTTCAGGCCAGTTGTCTGCAGAGATTCTCCTTGCCTGCTTATAGGCAGTGTTTGGTCCCTGGCCTGCATGTGGTGACTTTTAACTAGCTGTGCTCTGGTCTGCTTGTAGAATGAAACCTGTCACCACCTCCATCAGAACTGAGGCCTGCAAAACTGTCTGGTTGGAAGATGTGGTGTGGTAGGGGTTTGTGCTGATGTTCTGGGGGAGGGGCCTGCCATGCTGGGACTGAGGCAAACTTAACTGAGAAGGGAAGTTCCACTGGAGCACAGGGGCATGGGGCTTAGTGTAAGCAAGTTAAGCAGCCATTGTTGATGCTGAGTTGTTTCTCTCAGTTGGCTCTGTGTTTATGCTGATTGGTAGAGGAGGGAAATGGCACTTGGCAGCTCCTTTGTTCCTGGGAGGTGTCTTCATGAATCCTACCTCTCCAGGAAACACTCTGAGTAGAGCAAATGATCTCCCTACTGTGTGCCCTGGGCACACTATTGCTCTATGCACACTGTCGACCCCCGTGTTGTTTGCCTGCTTTCTCTCTAGAAGCCATGCAATGCCATCTCGCTCTATCCTAACCCAGCCCACTGACATTTAAAACTCTAGGCTCTAAGTCTGGCTGGTTGCAAGAACTCACAACATTCAACCCCTCTCATTTTCGAAGCCAATGGCTAAGAGTAAATGTTCTCCTTATGCAATCCTTTGTGTGCTCTCCTCTCTCTCTCTCACTCTCCCTCTCTCTGTTGCCTTTTTCCATGACCGTGGCTCCCTCCCCTCCACAGCAGCCAGGATCCATTTCTCCCCTTACCCATGTCTCCACACCCCCTACCTTCTTGAGTGTGACCTATTCTCTACCTTTTGTTGTGGAATTTGTTCTGTCAGTCTTTGAGTCGATTTCTGGTATATTTAGAATGATTTGATAGGAATCTAGGTGTATTCATGGGACAGGGTAAGCCTAGGGTCCTTCTACCCTGCTACCATCTTTCTCAGAGTCATCCTCAAGAAAGCATTGTGAGATAGATGTGTTTTCTCATTGTATACATAAATAAATTGAGGTACCAATAGTTCAAAAAAAAATAGAAGCAGTCACACATTTGTTAAAAAGTTTGAGGAGTTTGAACTCAAATACAACTTCAAAACCCATATTCTTTTTACATGTACATTTCACTTCTTTGGACTTTTAATGATTGTTCTGGTGCTACTTTCCCACCACCAGTTGTGCCTGAGCCTACTGAGCATGCAATGGACAGAGCAGTTTATTTCTCAGGAAAGGTGCAGCCATCTGGACGGTGGCAGGAATGCAAGCTGTCAAGATTAGTGGTGATGACCAAGAATACTGGTTGCCATTTTGACAGATGTAGCAGCTACTGGCATTAATTCACCTGTAGACTTTACACCTGTACCAGCTACTAGTATTAACACCATTCAAAACAGGGTTCGATGGCAGGACTAGAATTATGAATAAGGCAAATCTTACAGTCCCACTACGACTGACTAGATAGATATTATGTAGTCACCATATGTCCTCCTAAATTAGAACTTTTACATATTTAAAAGCAACACAGTTTCTCTTTGCAAAGAAAAACTCTTTGTTTTAGGCTTCCTTTGTATGTAACTGAACTAAGGATTTGATCTGTACTCTGTGATCTTTAGTAACAACCCAAACACAGATGAATAAACTTTAGTCCATCAAGAACTGTCCCATTTTATTTTAACTTTTTTAAATGTTTTATTTATTTTTGAGACAGAGACAGAGCACGAGCAGGGGAGGGGCAGAGAGAGAGGGAGACACAGAATCCGAGGCAGGCTCCAGACTCCGAGCCGTCAGCACAGAGCCCGACGTGGGGCTCGAACCCACAAACTGTGAGATCATGACCTGAGCCGAAGTTGGACGCTTAACCAACTGAGCCACCCAGGCGCCCCAAGAACTATCCCATTTTAGACAGATCTGGATACACATTTACTTCTTTATATGATTAAAAGTTGAAAAGAATTTAGTTTAACTGACCACTTTACCTTACATTCAGTTTTATCTGAAGCTGGTGTATTATTATAATACAAATTCATAGGAAGTAATTTTGCTAACATATAAGCAAAACAGGAGGTGTACTTGAGAGATTTCCTTATATAAATCTTGATTTCAAAATTAGAATTTAAAATTTTTTTTTCAACATTTTTTATTTATTTTTGGGACAGAGAGAGACAGAGCATGAACGGGGGAGGGGCAGAGAGAGAGGGAGACACAGAATCAGAAACAGGCTCCAGGCTCTGAGCCATCAGCCCAGAGCCTGACGCGGGGCTCGAACTCACGGACCGCGAGATCGTGACCTGGCTGTAGTCGGACGCTTAACCGACTGCGCCACCCAGGCGCCCCTCAAAATTAGAATTTTAAAACAAAATTTACAACGGTCAGTATAAGACTGAAGCTTCCACATCAAAATGGTGTTGCATAATCACCACTGGTGAAGCATTCTTTTTCTTTTATCTGTTCTTATTTTCTCTATAATTTCCATAGCTAGCTATCATTGTATGTAAGAGAGTTTAATGTTGTTTCTCTATGTCGTATATGATGATTACACTAGGTTAGCGATTTGATGAAGGTTACATAGGCTTCAGCGTCTCTGCATGAACACAGAGCTATAAAGTGCTTACTACAATGTCTGAAACTCAACAAACCCTGAGTAATTGATAGCTATTACTGCTGAATATTTGACTCTATATAGCACTTTTTTCTATTTTATAAAAATCTAGAACTAAGAAAAATATATACCTGTAATGAAATTAAAAAAAAAAAAACCTGCTTATAAAATTCCATGCCTAGAGATTGAATTTGCTTCTCTTCAGATATTCTCTTCAGACAGTATTTGAATATTATCTGTTGTGGTGCCTGTTTAGATGAGTATAAAATAGAAGCATAGGATTTTTCTACATCTTATGGGTAAGTAGTAACACTAAATCATTTACTTTAAATTTTTTTTCTTATAGTTGAAAGAACATTAGGTTAATTAAAGTTATTAAAGTTAGTTATTAAAATTAGTTAACGACACACAATAAATTCAAAGGGACAGCGAGGTCTATTCACACATGTGGATCCAGCAATCATCTCAGGTAGTTTTTCTTTTCAAGTACTGGCTATGAAGCAGACATTTTCATTATAACATTGCAGCCATTTGTTGAGCTTCACTCACATGTAACAGGCGGATAGAGAATTTTATTTTTTGCTAACAAAAGCAAGATGGGAAGTTGTCTTTGAAATGGGTGACTATTGACAGCTTCTACAAACAGCCACTGTGATTCTGCAGCTGGTGACGATACCTAACGCTGCAGCTCCATAGACTTATACTGGCTGGGGGCCAACTTGCCTGTTGGATTTCAAAGAACCCATCTGGATAATGCTCCCCGGAAACTGACCTGAATGGAGACCACAGACTGGCACAGTCCCTTCAGATTCTAGGTATTGTGCACCTTTAGAAATGGCAGGCCATGACACTGACAAAAGAAAAAACACATTATCTGTATTGACAGGTTTTTTTTCTATTGCTGTAGATGTAAACACAGAGATAGAAATCAAAATAAAGAGCCTCAAACAGAAAAGATCCTTTATATCTTGTGCATAAATTGTTTATATTTTATACTTATGTTCATAAAAATTATTTTCCCAAAGATTTCCATTTAAATTAGGGATTTAAAGAGCATTGTGTTAGGAGATTGGATACTTATATGAAGAAAAACTGATGTTTTATAGTTGAGATATTACTCTCCATGTATTATTGTCAGCTTTAGGGAGGCATGAGTTGAAAAGTTGGGAAACATGATTATGTATGACTTTTTGTTTAATAGCAAAGCAATTGAATTTTTGCATGCTTTATTCCTCTGCCTTAAGGAATATAGAAGAAGCTTTAGAAAGTGTCTTGAGTTAAGCTCTGGTAAGCTATCACTTGGGAAGAACAGGGCAGGTCTTCAACCTTTAAAATCTACTGCAGCCTGCCTGTGAGCAATACATAAAGTCTCTTAGGCTCCATGAATCATATCCTGAGAGACCCCTTACATGACATAGCATCAAGAGTCAGGGAGCAATTCTCTCACAAAAAAAAAAAAAAAAAAAAAAAAAAAAAAAAAGAAACTTTTGGATCATAGCAAGAGGCAGAGAGTGACAAGACTCGTCCTATTGTTGCTTCCTATTGATCTGAGTCACTGCCTCTATTGGTCAAGAGAGGCTAGGTTATTGTGCACCTAATTACCTAATGGTGATACCTAATTCATTTAAATCCCTTATGGCTTATATCACTGGAGGTGTGTTTCTTAAACTACATGGGCATTTTAGGCAGAGTGTGGTTTGCATTTGGGTTTTCTTCCTACTGCAACTCAGGCTGATGGAGTAGGATCAGTCTGAAACATTGTTGGTTATTGTAACAGAAGGAAAGGAAGATAAAGCAAACTATGATCTTGCTCTGAAAGCTTCTGCTCAGAAGTGACATTACTTTTGCGTACATTTTATTGGCCAAAGCAAATCAACATGAAGCTCCAGTTAGCATTTTCTAACTGGTACCAAAAATGTCAAAACTCAAAAAAGTCATTTTCCCCCCGTTTCAAGGTGTTTCTAGGCTAGTAATATACCCAGATGCCTGAGAGAAACAAATGTAAATCATTTCTAGAGAATACATTTTCATGTTAGGTCTCTATGAGGTGGGACATTCAAATAACTTTTCAAGAGAGATGATCATTTTGCAGTCAAATATTACCAACAACAAAAGAAAAACTATGAGAACCAACAAACCACCAACACCACCACCAACAAAAATACAACCTAGCATAATAATAATCCTAAAACTTCAGCTATCTAAATGATCATGGTGATGTAAAGAATATAAAATGAGTTTACAAATTTTGAAAAAAATACTAATGTGAAAACGTGCTGGAAACAGTAACAGACCACTTTTAAAACTTTAAGGGAAATTTGAAAAAAATGAAAATAATTTTAAACGATGAGAAAATAATTCCACTTTGATTAACAATAAAACTCCTAACAAACTAGGAATACAAGAGCATTGACTTAGTCTGAAAAATGGTGACTTCAAAATTCTAAAATAAACTATATGTTGATACATGGAAGGTTTTCTCTTTGAGACCAGAAGTATAGCAAAGATGCTTATTCACACTATATCAAACATTTTATCGGCGATAGTAGGCAGGTCATTAAGAAAAGGAAGGAAAAAGTAAGTGGATTAGGAAAAAAACCCATCTGCCATTATTTGCAGATAATATAACTTTGTTTACAGAAAATCCAATTACGTTTGGAACAGAAATTTACGGACTTAAATGATAGCGGTTCTTAAGATACACAGTCAATATATTAAAATAAACTAAATTTCTATAATCCAATTACATCCTATCAGTAATCAACATAAAACAGAATAATTTTACTAGGATTGGCATCAACTTTATAAATTGCATAGAAGTGAACTTAACAGAAGTCACACATGAGAAAATTATTAAAAAAATATGAGAAGATAGAAACAGAGTAAAATTTATTTTCTCACTAAGGAAAGCTTAGTAATATAAAGTTGTCAGTTCTCCCTAAAATGTTCTGTGGAACCAGTGTAATCTAAATCAGAAACTCAATAGGCTTATTCTTATGGACTTGACAAGTTGCTTTTTAAATGTATATAAAATCCTTAAGGACCAAGAATAACTAAGGCACTCTTCTGGATTAAAAAAAAAAAAAAAAAAGGTTGGAGGATTTACCCAAATAGATATAAAGAATTATTATAAAGTTGGGGGCACTGAGTGGCTCAGTTGGTTAAAACTTGTAATTCTTGATTTTGGCTCAGGTCATGATCTCATGGGATTGAGATCCACATTGGGGTCTGCATTGACAGCATGGAGCCTGCTTGAACTTCTCTCACTTCCTGTCTCTCTGCCCCTCCCTGGCATGCACACATGTGTGGGCTCTCACTCGTGCACACTCTCTCTCTCTCTCAAAATAAACATGAAAAAAACATTAAAGAAATACTATAAAGCTGTAATATGAAGTCATTGTGTTATTCATGTAGAGATAGCAAATCGATCAATGGGTAAGACTAGAAGATCCAGAAACTCACCCACAATACATTGACACATATATTATTTCCTAGGGCTGCTGTAAAAAGTACCACAAACAAATATATTGTCTCACGGAACTAGACGCTAGAAGTGTGAAATCAAGATGTTAGCAGGGCCATACTCCTTGTGAAACCTATAGAGGAATCCTTTCTTAGCTCTTACTAGTTTCTTCGGGTTTGCTGGTATCTTTGGGGATCGTGGCTTACAGATGTTTCATGGCAATCATTTGGCTTCACATGACCTTCTCTCTGTGTCTCTGTCTTTACGTGGCCATCTTCTTATAAGGATACCAGTCATATTGAATTAGTGTCCCATGCTACTCAACTATGACATCAGCTTCACTAGTTACATCTGCAGTGTTCCTATTTCCAGAGAAGGTCTGAAGGGGGCTTAAAACTTAAGAATATTTGGGGTCCTCGATTCAACCCATAATAATAACATTTAAAGAACTTCTTAACATTTCTTAACACATTCACTATGTTTAAGGAATATGGCTAGTGTGAGAATCTAGTGAGTGCCCTTAATGTTTAAAAGTGAACACTTTTCAACAGCATAGCTCTGTATTCCTTAGATGCCTTTGCTTGAATTCTGTTAACAGAAATCAGCAAGACATAGTATGTGTCTCAAACAACAAAAGCAACGATTAAAAAAAAAATGTTTACTGACTCACCACAGATAATGAGGTCAAAGAGAAAAGTGAAAGCACAATACTGCCATTAAATAATAATTTGTCTCAACCTTCCGTCTGGGAGAGATATACGAGCAGCTTGTTCTGCACTATTTTGGAATTTTACTGGCAAGATAAGTAAGTGAATTATTGAGAAGG
The DNA here is from genome assembly GCF_028018385.1 of Neofelis nebulosa. Classification (NCBI taxonomy): domain Eukaryota; kingdom Metazoa; phylum Chordata; class Mammalia; order Carnivora; family Felidae; genus Neofelis; species Neofelis nebulosa. The sequence goes on from NC_080788.1 coordinate 78,955,288, forward strand.
TTATTGTAAATAGAACATTTTCAAACTTTTGGATATGATTGCCCAAGTTGATTACTTTTAGGTGTTATTTAAGGAAGATAAGAATACTTTCAGAGCAACAAAAAATAAATAGTCCCTTTTAGAGTACAGCACATAATTTGAAAAATGAAAGTATCTAGTCAGATAAAACTTTTGAGTGTCCGCGACACATGAGTGGTTATCCATTCAGTTTCAAATACGTGTGTGTGTGTGTGTGTGTGTGTGTGTGTGTGTGTGTGTGTGTGTGTGAAGTTTATTTCTTTATTTTGAGAGAGGGGAGGGGAAGGGCAGAGAGGGAGAGGAAGAGAGAGAGAATCCCAAACAGGCCCTGCACTACCAGCGCAGAGCCCAATGCACTTGAACCCATGAACTGTGAGATCATGACCTGAGCTGAAACCAAGAGTCAGGCACCCAACCTACCGGGGCACCCAGGTGCCCCTAGCTTCAAATATATTTGAAAGAGAAAATTCAACAACACTCGATCATCCACCTAGCTACCCCAACCAGAATAAATTCTGATGTTTCCTCACCGTCTCACCTCCTAACCTCACTTCATTATAGCACCTCAACTACACTGAATTTTCCTATGTTATCAGAACATAATTATAATTACTTTTTCTTACCCAATTACAGCTCAGATATATCCTTTGATTAACTGAATTTGTTTCATTGTAGCCAAATTTAGTAAGCATTCCTATATTTTTAGTCACCTATGGTTCGTGTTAGGAATCTTACCCTACTCTCCTAGAATTATTTAAAATAATATCTAAAAGTAATATGACACCAGCCTGTGGTTTAAAATAACAGATCTAGGGGCGCCTGGGTGGCTCAGTCGGTTAAGCGTCCGACTTCAGCTCAGGTCACGATCTCACGGTCCGTGAGTTCGAGCCCGCATTGGGCTCTGGGCTGATGGCTCAGAGCCTGGAGCCTGCTTCCGATTCTGTGTCTCCCTCTCTCTCTGCCCCTCCCCCATTCATGCTCTGTCTCTCTCTGTCTCAAAAGTAAATAAAAACGTTAAAAAAAATTAAAATAACAGATCTACCAGAGACTACTGATTTGAAAACACCTATTTTTAATACGACTAAAAAAAATCATAACCTTCTCAACTGTAGCTTGACTCTGACTTTCACTTTCTTTTGCAGAAATTTATGTTCTAAACACTTCAAAAATTTAGAAATGATATGCTTTAGAAAACTTTTGAAATTTTACTTGTTTTTCTTAATGGGAAAATATTTCCACTGATCTACTTAGGCTTTGAAAGCTTTTGTATTACCTTAATGATTTTAAGTCTAGTAACCAATGCTGTGTTTAATCTTCGCCTACATACATTAATATATTATATCCTCTTGGGTATTTTACAACCATTATTATATCTTTGCAAATTCCTTGGTCAAGAAAGCAGTTCTTTAATCTTCTTGTTAATCATCTTATATTTAATTATGATGAAATTATGGTTGGATATGTTATTTTATTTATGTTCTTCTTTTTTAAAGTCTAATTCTGCCGGACTTTGAGAAACCACATTAAGGGAACTTTTCTGCCTTTAGTCAGGATTCCTTGATGCGGTCAGTATGTATGTCAAGTTTAATGCTTTGTGGATATTAGTAGGGCTTAGGTTATGTTTCCAGGACAGAAGTCGAAGGTATGACCAATGCACATGCAGCATTTGTAGGACAAAGGGGTAGGAATGCCAGATTAAATACATGACACCCAGTTAAATTTGAATTTCACGTAAATAATGATAGATGTTTCTGATGTAAGTATATCCCATACATTTTTTACCATGCTATGCTTAATGCAAGTATAACATGGGACCTGAAAAAACCATTCACTTAAAAGTGTCTGAAACAACCTCACTGTACAGAGTGGGGAACAAAGGCACACTGAGCTAACTTTGGAAATGTATGCAATCTCTGACTCAGTCAATGAAAAAACTACACATAAGCCCTGTACTCAATTTGGTAAAGCTGTTTTCCATGGGGTGGAGGTTGACAATTGTGATATCAATATACATATACACTGGAATTAAACTATTAAGTGAATGGATGACATATGGTAGCAGGCAGTTTTCTCACTGTTGGAATCAGCGATTACATGTAAGGGGAGAAGCCTAGAAAGATTATGTGTTAATAAATCTGAGTTGAAACATCAGTTTGAATTCATGGTTACTTTGATATGGATATAGATGCTTACATACAGAAATCTTTATAGAATATTTATATATATATAGGGTAGCGTACACATACATATATGTCCTTGCTTTGTCATTTTGAGAACTTAGAAGAAAGGACACCCCAGTAGCAACAAGCTGGTCTACCGTTCAGATTTTGATTTCTAGTACTGTCTCCCAGTGCTAGTGTTCTTAGTACAAAAGGCTAATTCTTGGATTTGGGAAGGAAATACATGAGTCTGGAACATTCTGTACTGAATGCTTTAAGGGGATGCTAAGTACATACTAACGGCGGTATGTCAGGAAAGACATAGGTGCCAAATGAAAGAGCTTCCAATGATCAAAGCTAGAAGAGTTTGACAAATAAGATGGTGTTATACTGTAACTCAAAATATGAAATAAATACCTGTAAGACCACACTTATGTAAGCGACTGAATGAAAAATAGATGGAGGTGATGTGATAATTCCACATGAAGAAAAACTCCGGATGATTTATGTAGGTATGCCAGAATTCTTACTATCCTGCAGTTTGGAAGTCCAACACAGCTCTCACTAGGTAAAATTCAATGTATAAAGAGGGCTGCATTCCTTTTGGGAGGTCCTAGGGGGGGATCCTTTTCCTTGCCTTTGCCAACCTTTAGAAGCTGTATCTTAGATCATGGCCTCTTTATCTTTCATCAAAATAAGCAACATGACATCTCAATAACTATTTTTCCATAGTTACATCTCTTTTCCTGACTTCCCTCAATTTTTTTTTATTGAAGTATAGTTGATATATTAGTTTGACGTATACAACATAATGATTCAACAAGTCTATACATTATGTTATGTTCACCACAACAAGTATGGCTACGTCTCCATACAATGATATATTCTTTATCCTGTACCTTTAATTCCCATGACTTACTTATTCTATAACTGGAAGCCTATAACTCTCACTCCCTTTAGTCATTTTTGCCCATCTACCCCCACTTCTTTCTGGCAATCAGTGTTTATTTTGTTTTTAGATTCCACATATAAGTAAAATCATGTGGTATTTGTCTTTCTCTGTCTGACTTATTTCACTTTGCATAACACCCTTGAGGCCCATCCATGTTGTTGCAAGTGGCAAGATCTCATTCTTTTTTATGACTAATATTTCTGTGTGTGTGTGTGTTTGCGCGTGTACACCACATCTTCCTTATCCATCTATCAATGTGGACACTTAAGTTGCTTCCATATCTTGACTATTGTAAATAACGCTTCAATAATTATAAGGATACATGTATCTCTTCAAATTAGTGTTTTTATTTTTGTTGGGTAAATACCCAGTAATGGAATCATTGGATCGTATGGTAGTTCTATGTTCAATCTTTTGGACAACTTCCATACTGTTTTCCACAGTGGCCAAATTTACACTCCCACCAACAGTGCACGGGGTTCCTTTCTCCACACCCCACAAACAGTGTTATTTATCTTTTTAATACCACCCGTTCTGACAAGTATGAGGTGATATCTCATTGTGATTCTGATTTGCATTTCCCTGATGATTAGTGCTGATGAGCATCTTTTCATGTGTCTGTTGGCCATCTATATGTCTTCTTTGGAAAAATAACTATTCAGGTCCTCTGCCCATTTTTAAATCATATTGTCTGTGGGGTTCTTTTGGTATTGAGTTATTTGTATATTTTAGCTATTAAGATCCTATAGGAAATATCATTTATAAATATCTTCTCCCATTCACTAGGTTGCCTTTTCACTTTGTTGATAACTCCTCCACTTTTAAGGACCCTTGTAATTAATCGAGCCCAACTGGAAAATCTAAGATAATCTCCCTATTTTGAGGTCAGCTGATTAGTAACCTTATTTTCTTTTGAACTTTGCCATATAAAAGGATGTGTTTACAGGGTTCTGGAGATTTGAATATGGATATAGGTGGGAGGTCTTTTTGTGCCTACCACATCTTGCAAAGAGGTACAACATAACTTTCCCACTCCTTGAGTGTGGTCTCTGCATAGTGACTTCCTTCCAAAGAGCATAGTATGGAAAGAGAGATAACAGACTATCTTCACTGTTGGATAAAGCTCATCCATAATTTCTTAAACACAGGATGAAGGTTAATATCAACAATGATGTCATGTTGATGGTATGTGTTATTGATTTGATGTTATGAAAATGACATTTTACCTCGTGGTCTTCCTCCCCAAAATACATAACTCCAGTTTAATCACACGAAAAATGTGAGACACATTCCAGGTGAGGGAAATTTTACACAATATCTGAATAGCACTTCTAAAAAAATGACAAAGTCACCCAAAACAAGGAAAACCTGAGAAGCTGTAACAACCAAGAAGAAGCTAAGGAAACATGATGAATAAATGTAATCTGTATCCTGGATGAAATCATGGTATAAAAAAGGGGCTCTAGGAAAAAGTAAGGAAATATGAATAAAGTATGGACTTTAGTCAATAACGTTGTATTAATACTGGTTCATTAGTTATAAAAAATGTACAATATGAAGGTAAGATGATTATAATGGGGAAATGTAGTGTGGGTACATGGAAACTCTTTGTACTATCTTCACAATTTTTGCATAAATCTAAAACTGTTGTAAAATTAAAGTTTCTTTTTAAGGACATGTAAAGCCATAAATATGCTGCTAGGGGAGCCAAGTGAGGCACCTAACCCAATGTGAAAATGTTGTAAACATCACCTCCTTCCAGTGGAGTTAGCTTATAGAGTACGTTGTGGGATGAAAAAAAAAAAAAAAAAAAAAAGGAAGCTATGTCATACCTGATGCTATTCCAGGTGACGAGGGTATTAACTCTTGAGATGGCATGTGTGAACTAAATCACAGCAATCTAAATTATGGCAAATGAGACAGAATTAATGAAACAGAGTTTAATAAGAGAGTATTAAAAGGCACGACCGTAGGAAGAAACAAATGGGAACCCAGTGTTAAGGATTTTGAACTAAATATTGTCAGGGAATACAATATTATTTGCAATTATTAAAAAAAAAAAAACCTAAAACCTACAGCCTCCTTTGATAGAGGTGTATACTTAGGTTTAACCATAAATCCAACCCATTGTGGTTTAAGCCACTTCTGTTTGATTTGTCTTCAGTAAAGCAACTTGAGTAAAACAGTAGTCACTTCAGAACTACATCTTCTATAGGTTTGCTTATTTCTCTCATCATTGGTCATCGCACAGCCAGCCTAGCCAAACAGACATTAGCAAACAACAGGGCTACATGTGGCTAGATATTGTTTCAAAGCCTCAAGTATTTCCTCTCTGGCTCTTAAAGAAGTATTTGCTGATCCTGCCATAAAGATTGCTTTTTTTTTCTTTACTAAAAAATGACGTAGAAATCAAAAAAGTGTAAACTGTATTAAAATATAGATTTTCCCTCTTACCTCAATTTCTAGAATATTCTATATACATAGCAACCTTTAGTTGCTAAGATGAAGCATATACATTTTCATCTTTGTTCTGTAATGCTACTGCAATAATATCAACACTAAGGAGTTACTGAAGTCACTGTTTTAGATATTTAACAAAAGGAATAATGGCTTCCGGAAGAACAAATGAAGAAAATTTTGAAAATGAATTAAAGAATGCAGAAAACGACTTCGTTCAGTTCAAAGAGGAGTTCTATATTTCTAGGACATGCGATGTTCCCACATTTCACAAAGCCAGATTTCGAAGTGTATGTTTTAAAGAAGAACTTGATGATTCATGCCTGTGTTCTTTTTGTCCTAATAACCACTGAAGATAATTCAAGGAGTCCCAACATTGGAACTGCTTCTGCCCTTCAGAGGGAATAACTTTTACATGATTTATAGACCGTAAGGGGGGCAACCTGGAACAAAAAACAGCATACAGAAATATAATCTCTTTCCCCTTCGAACACCAGTAATATGTATATGTCCACGTGTGTATACATGTTTCTATATTTCCACATACTTACAAGAGATATTTTTGCTATCTTCTGTCCTGATTAGTTACCATATTTAGAGACATTCAATTACTGTAACGGTTGCAGTTTGAAGGATTTTTAAATTTTTTATGATAGCAAGTTTTAACAGAAACAGTCAACCATCTACTTGTATTGTGCAAATAGGAAAAACAGGGCCTTTAAGTTGGGGGGCGCACCAAAATCCATTCTGGGCCAGGTATTAATATTTTTTAAATGAGTTTATGATGATTTTTGCCCCCAACAAACAAGGCACCTTCTTGCCTTTCTGGGAATATTTATTCTAATAATGTGCTTCACTTTTTTAATTTCTTGAGGTTAGAAGCCTCCGTATGAGTTGTCTTTTCCTCTGTGTCTGGCTCCTTGTTTGTTTAATCACAATGCATTTTGTTTAATATTTCGGAGCTGTTTATCGAGACGTGTTAATTTGTTTCCTTTCGTATTTGTCTTCACCAGGTGTTTCTTGACTGGAACGCATTTCCCACATGATAAAATTAAAGGTCTAATTAATGCCTTTAAGGACATTGGTGCACAATTCAGCACCTGATTTTCTGCAGGGGGCATATTTAGGTGTTTAACTAGGTGGAACTCTGTGCCAGGGATTTCATTTGCATACAAAGTCCCTCTTATTTCTTTGTAAACGCCCTTCAATACAGAAACAAAGAATGCATTCACATTACTTGGTATGCACCTTTCTAGCAAGCAAAGAGAAAATAAATGTATCTAAGCCACATTTCATCAGAGCAGAAACAAAAATCCTATTAGATGAGGTGTTGAAATATGAGGTCCATTTCTTTGGAGCAGTGAGGATAATACTCAGCATTTGAAAACGAGGGGCAACCTGCAAAAGAACTGCATGAAAAACGAATGCTTTGAAAAATCACATCTGAGATGTAGAGGATCTTAAGAAAAATATGGCATCACATTAAGCACAAAAAGGAAAGCTTAAATCACTACCAGGCAACTGCTGGCAGAGAGCAGGCGGGGAAACAAAACTCATTGATCTATCTAAAGGCTACAAGGACCGGAAAAAAAGACCATCTATGTAAAGACGTTTCTAATCTCATTTCATTGCACTCTCCATCTACTTTGAAACATAAATTCTGAACAAGTTGTGGATGCCTTAGAATTATTACCAATAGTGTATTTGCCTGATTATTAGCATATTAAATCTATTAAAATTACATTTCATCCAATGTCTCAAAGACATGATTTATCAGATAGGGCGATAAAGTTTCAACCTAATTTCCACATTCCCTCTACAAAACCATAAGCTTTATCAGCACTTATGATTGACATGAACAACAGACATTTGCTCAACTTTTGTAAAATGTTAGTACCAAACCAAAAGTTGCACGAACTAGAGGGCAAAGTTAAACAGGTAAGGAAGACTGTATTCAAGGATATTGCAGTGGGGCCAAGAGATCAGAACTCAGTCTGAGCTCAACTCCACTGAAACAAAAGGCTGAAGATGTTTTTGGTTTTTTAACTTATTTTTTAATTTAAATTTTAGTTAGACAAAATACAGTGCAAAATTGTTTTCATTAGTAGAATTCAGTGATTCATCATTTACATACAACACCTTGACCTCATCACAAGTGCCTGCTTTATACCTATCACCCACCTAGCCCATTCCCCCCACACCTCCCTCCATCAACCCTCAGTTCTCTATCTTTAAGAGTCTCTTGTGGCTTCTTTACCTGTCTTCTCTCTGCACCCTCCTTCCCATATGTTCATCTGTTTTGTTTCTTAAATTCCACATATAAGTGAAATAGTATGGTATTTGTCTTTCTCTGTTTGATTTATCTCACTTAGCATAATACCTTCTAGCTCCATCCATGTCATACCAAATGGCAAATTTTCATTCTTTTTGATGGCTGACTAATATTCCACTGTATATGTGTACCACATTAGTCAATGGACATTTGAGCTCTGGCTATTGATAATGCTGCTATAAACATTGGGGTGCATGTACCCTTTGAATCTGTAATTTTGTATCCTTTGTATAAATACCTAATACTGCAATTGCTGGATTGTAGGATAGTTCTATTTTTTGTTTTTTTTGTGGAACCTCCATACTGTTTTCCAGAGTGATAGCACCAGTTTGCATTTCCACCACCAGTGCAAGAAGGTTCCCTTTTCTCCACATGCTCACCAATACCTGTTTCTTGTGTTGTTGATTATAGTTATTCCAACAGGTGTGAGATAGTATCTCATCATGATTTGTATTTGTATTTCCATGATGATGAGTGATGTTAAGCATCTTTTCACATGTCTGTTAGCCCTTTGAATGTCTTCTTTGGAAAAGTGTCTATTCATGTCTTCAGCCCATTTCTTCACTGGTTTATTTCTTTTTTGGGTGTTGAGTTTGATAAGTTCTTTGTAGATTTTGGATACTAACCCTTTATCAGGTACGTTGTTTGCAAATATCTTCTATTACCTAGGCTGCCTTTTAGTTTTGTTGATTGATTCCTTTGCTGTGAAGAAGCTTTTTATTTTGATGAAGTCCAAATAGTTTGTGTTTGCTTTTGTTTCCCTCGCCTTTGACGACATATCTAGGGAGAAGTTGTTCTGGCCAAGGTCAAAGAGATTGCTGCCTGTGTTCTCTAGGATTTTTATGGTTTCCTGTCTCAGATTTAGGTCTTTCATCCATTATGAACTTATTTTTGTTATGGTGTAAGAAAAGGGTCCAGTTTCATTCTTCTGCATGTTGCCGTCCAGTTTTCCTCACACCATTTGTTGAAGAGACTGTCTTTTGTTAATTGCATATTCCTTCCTGCTTCGTTGAAGATTAATTGACCATGTAGTTGTAAAGCTGAAGAGATTTTAAGAGTTTGTGTGGGGGCACTATCGGTCATCTGTGTTTGTTAATTGACTTTACCCAAAGAAAAAGTATTCTTTCTTCTATCTTCATCACAGGAAGTAGTTTTACAACTTGGAGCAAGGCACCCCACCAAAGTTAGGCTCCTGTCCTCCTACAGAAATTTGGGAACTTTGGTTCTACCTTACTTGATGTTTATATCACAAAGGGGCAGACAAGAAGTTAAAATTACAAGTGTTGTAAAGTAAATTCTCTACAAAAAGGGAAGTCAGGGATCTAGAGTTGAGAAGAAGTCTGTCCAAAGTATAGTCAACCTGAAGGGAACTTTAAAATGATCTTGATTACTAGGCAAATACAAATTTTAAAGAAATCCAGCACACCTACCCCTTCCAGTCTTATTTTTGCCTCTATGTCTCACCTAAATAGAAATGTTAATGACCCTGCTTCTTAATCTCCACTGTTGGAATACTGATTTCCTCTGGGATATTTGTTCATAGACATTTACTATGTCATATTATATAAGTACTATATAGGATGCAATAAGGAAGATTTTAAAACAAGAATCAGATGTTAAAATGGAATTTATGGTAATCAGAATTATCAAGTAATGCAAATTACAGTATTTCGTGTTCTTGTTTATCCTTTATTACACCTATATATTGGTCCAGAAGGGTATCTCAGAAACCCTAGGGATCAGAGGATAAAAATGAGGAAATGTTAACTTCAGATGCTGTCTCCAGTGCTGGACCAGCTACATAATTTATGGTGCCTAGCTCAGAATAAAAACATGGGACCACTTGTTAAAAAAACAATTTAGAATTTTAAGATAGTAACCACGGATCATTAAACGAAGTGCAGGGCCTTCCTGGATAACAGCAGATGTCTTATACCCATAAGGCTTGTAGTTCTCAAATGCTAATTTTCCTTTAAGAATGTTTTTATCATCCTTACCCAGGTATGACTGACTACCCATTTTATGAAATCTCATAGTACATTGTCCTTTTATTTTGCCGTGTATTGTAATTTGTAATCACTTCCTCTATTCTTTATTATATAGGTGCCACTTGAAAGCACAGTGCATGTCTTATTTATCTCTCTAAACTATGCAACACTTCTGTTTTGCTTTCACTTCTGTTTGGAGTAACCCCAAAATAAGTAATACATGATATGTTTCAAAAGGCACAATAATACAAGAAAAACATCTACTGCAAAGTTTTAGTCTCATCCTGCCCCATTCACCTTGTTTCTAACTCGTCTTCCATCTGTTGATAATCATTAGTTTACGGGTGCATTCTTCTGGAGTTTCTTTAAGGAAATGTGAGCATATATGAATATATATTTCTAGTCCCTCTCTTTCTTACAAAATTATATGTTTTTGTACAAATAACTGTTCTGAACTTGCTTTTATCACTTAACCGTGCATACTAAGCAATGTTCCACGTCCTACATAGACAATTTCCTTTTGTGCCATAGATTATTTAACCAGTTTCATTGGATGATACTTGGATTATTTCCAAGCTCTTAGTATTATAAACAATGTATCAATCAATATTATACATAAATTATTTAATGTATGAATGCATGTTTGTAGGATAAATGCATAATAGTAAAAGTGAAAGTATAATAATAATTTTGATTGTTTTTTCCAACTTCTATAGCAATTATATTTGACAGTCACCTCAACAGTATGTGAAAAGGCCTTTTTCTCCCCTCCTACAACCCTATCACTGTAGCTGGTAAAATATTTGGAACTTGGTACTTTGGTATGCTGTTTGGCTCATGGATATTCATAACTATTCTTTATTATTAACTGGGTATATTCCTAAAGTGCCCTCCTTTTTCTTTTAATATATTTGGGACTTAATTCTACTGTCACTGATTTTAAGAATGAGATCCCAACTTTTCTTAAAACTAATTAAAATTTTTATTGCAGTATAACCAGAATACAGTGTTATGTTAGTTTCAACTGTACAACATATTAATTCAGTAAATCTGTATGTTACTCATTGCTTGCTATGACCAGTGTAGCTGCCACCTGTCACCATACAGTGTTATTACAATATTATTGACTATATTCCTGTGCTGTACTTCTCATCTTCATGACATTTATTTTCTAACTGAAAGTTTGTACCTCTTAATCCCTTATAACTTATATCAGACACTCCCCCACTTACTGCTTCAGGCAACCACTAATTTTTTCTATGGATTTAAGAGTTTGTTTTCTGTATGATTTATTTTATTTTTATTTATTCACATATTTTTCCAACAAGTATTTTTTTAAATATTATTACCATACGATGGTATATTAGTTTCAGGTATGTAACCTAATGATTCAGTAGTTCTTTATGTTACTCAGTGCTCACCATGAGAAATGTAGTCACCACCTGCTACCACAGTAAGTTATTACAACAGTATAGACTCTATTCCCTATGCGACACTTTACATCTCTGTTTCTTACTTGCTTTATAAATGAAAGTTTGTACTTCTTTTTTATTTATTTATTTATTTATTTATTTATTTATTTATTTATTATTTTTGACTTTAAATTTACTTGACACATAGTTTATACTAGTTTTAGGTGTACAACATAGTGTTTTAACGTCTCTATAGGTTATGCTATGCTCACCACAAGTGTAGCCACCATCTATCACTATACAACACTGTTATAATAACATTGATGGGGGTGCCTGGGTGCCTGGGTAGCTCAGTCAGTTGAGTTTCCGACTTCGGCTCAGGTCATGATCTCACAGTTTGTGGGTTCAAGCCCTGCATTGGGCTCTGTGCTGACAGCTCAGAGTCTGGAGCCTGCTTCGGATTCCATGCTTCCCTCTCTCTCTCTGCTCCTCTCCTGCTCACACTCTGTCTCTCTCTCTCAAAAATAAAATAAACATTACAAAAAATTAAAAAAAAACATTGATTATATTGTCGATTCTATACCTTTTATTCCTGTGACTTAACCGTTCCATAACTGGAAGCCTGTATCTCTCATTCCTGTTCACCCATTTTGCCCAACCCCCATCTCTCCCTTCTGGGAATCCTCAGGTTGTTCTCATATTCATATGCCTGATTCTGCTTTTTGTTAATTTATTTTTAGATTCTATATGTGATTGAAATCATACGGTATTTGTCTTTCTCTGTCTACTTATTTGACTTAGCATTGTGCTTGCTAGATCCATCCATCCTGTTGTAAATGACAAGGTCTTATCCTTTTGTATGGCTGAGTAATATACCACTGTATATGAATGTAGTTCATTTGCGTTTTCCTTATTCACTTATCTAGAATGAACACTTAGGCTGCTTCCATATCTTAGCTATTGGAAATAATACTACAATAAGCATTGCGGTGCATATGTCCTTTTGAATTGGTGTTTTTGTATTCTTTGGGAAAATACCCAGTAGTGGAATTATTGGATCATATGATATTTCTATTTTTAATTTTTTGAGGAACATCCATACTATTTTCAACAGTAGTTGCACCAATCTACACTCCCAGCAAGAGTGCATGAGTGTTCCCTTTCCTCTACATTTTTACTAAACTTGTCATTTCTTGTCTTTTTGTTGCAAGCCGTTCTGACTGTTGTGAAGTAGTAATTTTAAATTGCATTTTCCTTGATTAGTGATGTTGAGTATATTCCATGTGTCTGTTGGCCATCTGTATGTCTTATTTGGAAGAATGTATATTCAAGTGTTTTCACCACTCTTGAATGGGAATGTTTGTTTCTTTTGGTGTTGAATTGTATAAATCCTTTATATATTTTGGATATTAACTTCTTATTGGATATATCATTTGCAAATTCTTCCCCCCATTCAATACATTGTTTTTTTGTTTTGTTGATGGTTTCCTTTGCTGTGAAAAAGATTTTTATTTTAATATAGCCCCAATAATTTATTCTTGCTTTTGTTTCCCTTGCCTGAGGACACATATTGCTGAGAAAATGTTGCTAAGGCTGATGTCAAAGAGATTAGAGCCTATGTTTTCTGCTCAGAGTTTTATGATTTCAGGTCATACATTTAGGTCTTTGATTCATTTTGAACATATTTTTGCAAATGGCATGAGAAAGTTGTCCAATTTCATTGTTTTGCATGGAGCTGTCCAGTTTTTCTAATAATGTTTATTGAATAGACTATATTTTCCCCATTGTACATTTTTGCCTCCTTTGTTGTAGATTAATTGACCACATAGGTGTGAGTGTATATTTGGGCTCTCTATTCTGTTCTTTTGGTTTATGTGTCTATTTTTGTAACAGTATAATACTGTTTTGATTACTATAGCTTTGTAGTATATCTTGAAACCTAGAATTGTGATATCTCCAGCTTTATTCTTTCTCAAGGTTGCTTTGGTTATTGGGATCTTTTGTCGTTCCTTACAGATTTTAGGATTATTGGTTTCAGTTCTGTGAAAAAATGCTACTGACATTTTGGTAAGGACTGCATTGAATGTGTAACTTGCTTTAGGTAGCATGAACATTTTAACAATATTAATTCTTCTAATCCATGAGCATCGTATATTTTTCCACTCATTTGTGTCATCTTTAGTTTCTTTTGCAAATGTCTTAAAGTTTTCAGAGTATAGGTCTTCTCCTCCTTGCTTAAGTTTACTCTTAGGTATTTTATTCTTTTTGGTGTATTCATAAATGGAATTGTTTTCTTAATTTCTCTTTCTGCTACTTCATTATTAGAATATAGAAATGCCATATATTTCTGTGTATTAATTAAATGTCCTGCAATTTTACTGGATTCTGTGATGAATTCTAGTAGTTTTTTGATGGAGTCTTTAGATTTTTCTGTATAGAGTATCATGTCCTTGGGAAATAGTGATAGTTTTACTTCTTTACCAATTAGGTTGCCTATTACTTTTTTATATGAATGGTGCTGTCAAGACTTCCGGTACTGTATTGAATAAAACTGGTGAGAGTGGACATCCTTGTTTTATTCCTGTTCTTAGTGGAAAATTTTGTTTTTCAACATTGAATATGATGATGGGTGAGGAATTGTCATATATGGCTTTCATTATGTTGAGGTATATTCCCTCTAAACCCACTTTGTTGAGAGTTTGTATCATAAATGGATATTGTATTTAGTCAGATGTTTTTTTCTGCATCTTTGAGATGGTCATATGGTTTTTATCTTTCCTTTTGTTAATTTGATATATCACATTTATTGATACGTGAATGTTGAACCACCCTTGCATCCGTAGGATAAGTTCCCCTTGATCATGGTAACTCACTTTTTAAATGTATTATTGAATTTAGTTTTCTAATATTTTGATGAGGGTTTTTACATCTATATTCATTAGAGATATTGGCCTGTAGTTTTCTTTCATAGTATCTTTGTCTGGTTTTGGTATCAGGGTAATGTTGGCCTCATAGAAAGAATTTGGAAGTTTTCCTTCCTGTTCTATTTTTTTTTAATAGTTTGAGAAGAATAGGTATTGAATTTCATTAAATGTTTGGTAGAATTCACCTGTGAAGCAATCTGATTCTGGACCTTTGCTTTAATTTAATTACTGGTAATCAGTCTGTTCAAATTTTTTACATATTCTTGATTAAGTTTTGGAATATTGTATGTTTGTAGCAATTGATGTAGCTTTTTTTTCTAGCAAACAGTTATCCAATTTGTTGGAATATAATTTTCTGTAATATTCTCTTATAATCCTTTGTATTTTTGTGGTTGTTTGCTTTTTTCGTTTCTGATTTGATTTTAGTCCTCTTTTCTTGATGAGTCTGGCTAATGGTTTATCAATTTTTTTAAAATCTTCAAAGAACCAGGTCTTGGTTTATCTTTTTTACTAGTTTTAGCCTCTATTTTGTGCATTGTGGCTCCAATTTTTAGTACTTTATTCCTTTGACTATTCTGGGGCTTTATTCTTTTTCTGTCTCCTTTAGTTTTAAGGTTAGGTTGTTTCTTTCAGATTTTTCTTGTTTCTTGATGTAGGCCTGTATCACTATAAACTTCCCTCTTGGAACTGCTTTTGCTGTGTCCCAAAGATTTGGGGCTACTGTATTTTCATTTTCATTTGTCTGCCTGTATTTTCTCTTTATTTACTCTGATTTTTTTGGTTCACTCATTCATTGTTCAGTAGCATGTTGTTTAGCCTCTGTGTACTTGTGTTTTTTTTCCACATTTTTTCTTGTAATTAATTTCTAGTTTCATACTCTAGTGGTCAGATAAGATGCTTGATATAATTTCAAATTTGAGATTTTGCTGTACTTATTGAGACTTGTTTTTTTCTGGCCTAACATGTAATCTTTCCTGGAGAATGTTCCATGTGCACTTGTGTGCAGCTGAACCCCACCAGACTCTATGTTTATGGTGGGGGATGGTCCAGTGAGGCCAAAGAAAAGACCTAATTTTTAATTTGTGGTTACCATTGGTTCATATATATCTTATGTTATAGCAATCTATATTAATGGTCACTTATATTAGAACATATTCTAAAAACACTAAATTTTTACTAGCCCTCCATGTTCTATGCATATGATGTAATACTTTATATCTTTTTATTTTGTGTATCCCTTGACTAATTTTTGTAGATGTAATTGGTTTTACTGTGTTTTAACCTCCATACTGACTTTATTAGTGATTTAAACTATTACTTGCACTACATGTTTGTTTTTACTTGTGAAAAATTTTTTTCCTTTCATAGTGGTTTTCAAGTTAGGCCTTTTCTTTCCTTTTAATTAATCCCCTTTAACAGTTCTTGGAAGGCTGCTTTAGTGGTGATGAACTTCTTTAATTTGTGCTTGTCTTACTCCTTACCTCTCCTTCTATTTTGAATGATAACCTAACTGGGTATAGTATTCTTAGTTATAGGTTGTTTTTGGTTTTGGTTTTGGTTTTGGTTTTTCCTTTTAGTACTTTGAATACATCATGCCACTCCCTTCTGGCCTGTGAAGTTTCTTCTGAAAAATCATTCAATAGCATTAAGAGGTTTCCCTGTTGTATAGCTGTTTTCTTTTCTCCTGCTGCTTTTAAAATTCTCTCTTTATTATTACTTTTTGCCCTTTTATATATTGTATGTTATGATGTGGATCCCCTCCCCCCCCAGGTTCATCTCATTAGGAGCTCTGTAATTCCTGTCCCTGAATGTCTGTCTTACCTAGATAAGGGAAGTTTTCACCTGTTATTTTTTTCAAATAAGTTTTCTGCCCTGTTCTCTCTTCCTTCTTCTTCTGGGATCCCTATAATGTGAATGTTATTACACATGATAATGTCACTGAGTTTTCTTAACCTATTCTCATTTTTTCCTTTTTTCTTTTGCTGTTCAGTTGATTTTTATTAACCTGTCTTCCAGCTCATCAATCCATTCTTCTGCATACTCTATTTTGGTGGCTGAATTTTTCAGCTCTTACTGGTTCTTTTTTATATTTTCTACCTTTGTTGAAGTTTTCAATGAGATCATCCACTCTTTTCTCAAGTACAGTGAGTATCTTTATGATTGTTACTTTGAATTCTCCCCAGAATGGAGTCACCTTGGAGTGATGCTGGTCCTGGCCAGGGCTGCCTGCAGTGTAGGGTGGGCTAGGAGCCATTTTGGAGGAGGTATGCCTGCCCAGAAAGGTCGGTGAATATATAGGGATGATGTGAATGTACAGGAGGAGTGGATCATGAAGTGTTACCAAGATAGATGGAGAGTGTTAACCCTGGCTCCTATAAGCATCCAACTACCTCGACTGGGTACGGGGAATGAAACAGAGCCCACCAGCACCTTTGTCTCTGAAGAAATTTCCTGAATATTTCTGCCCCTTCAACACATGTTCTAACATTAGTCAATAAATGTTTTTCACATATATTCCCCAGGCACTTTCTTTTTTTAAATTTTTTTTTTTTTTTTCAACGTTTTTTATTTATTTTTGGGACAGAGAGAGACAGAGCATGAACGGGGGAGGGTCAGAGAGAGAGGGAGACACAGAATCGGAAACAGGCTCCAGGCTCCGAGCCATCGGCCCAGAGCCTGACGCGGGGCTCGAACTCACGGACCGCGAGATCGTGACCTGGCTGAAGTCGGACGCTTAACCGACTGCGCCACCCAGGCGCCCCATTCCCCAGGCACTTTCTAAACTTCTGCTTTTGTGCTGTGTCTTGGGATGAGTTACTTAGTATGGTGGCTCTTTAATGTTGAACACTCAGTTTCCTATCACCCTGTGGCCCTCCCACAGGTAAGTCCTGCTCATTTTGAAAACCCAGCGTTTCAGGGACTCATCTTTCCAGTGTGGGTCCCCAATGCCAAGGGTGCCCCCTGTGGGCTTCTCTCTGTTGATGATGCCCTCCCATTTGGGGTTAGTTTCATGGGGGGGGGTTGGTTCTGAAACACATCTCTGCCACTTCTACCCTTTTTGATGTGGTCTTCTCTTTACAGTTAGCTGTAGAAGGTTTTTTTCTTCCAATCTTCATGCCATTTACAAACTTATTTGCACCATGATCTTGGGGTGTCCGTGACAAGATGTGCTTAGGATCCTCCTACTCCACCATCTTCCCTGTGCTCCAGTCCCAACTTATATTTTATTTGCATTCGCCTGGTATATATGTTCTCCTTTTATTTTTGACATTTATAAATAATGTTTAGTTAATCACCTTATTTAACATACAGATGAGTTTGGATTTTTAACTTAGTTCTATATATTTCATTTTAGTACACAAGTTAAGCCTATCTATATTTACATGACAGATGTTTCAATTTAATTCTATGATGATTTTTGTTGTTGTTGTTATACATGCACTTACATACACACCATCAAATTTAGCTTGAAATCTCTTATATTCCTTTCTCTTTGCTCTCTTTAATCTGTACTTTTAGTTAATACTAGTAATGTTCTTGGTGTTTACTCATGTATTCTTAAAATTTTACCACTTATTTTTCAGCTCTAAATGATATCTTAAATATACGTGTATGTAGATTACATACAGATGTATTTATATTGTAGATGTCTATATTATAGGTGTTAAAATGAGGCAAACTTTCAACATTTATTTTTTCCTCATTTATTAATAGTATAATTATTCTTTTTTTAACTTTATTTATTTATTCTGAGAGAGACAGAGACCATACAAGTGGGGAAGGGGCAGACAGAGAGGAAGACAGAGAATCCTAAGCAGACTCCACATTGTCAGCATGGAGACCGATGTGGGGTTGAAACTCACGAAACTGTGAGATCATGACCCGAGCTGAAACCAAGAGTTGGACACAACCGGCTAAGCCACCCAGGCACCCCATTAATAGTATAATTATTCTATTGTCAGAGTGTATAATATTTACATCACATTTTGTCACACTCCCCCATTTTTTTTTTTTTTTTGCAGAATGAAAAATGATATTAGCTTGTATAATTGAAGGAGAACTTGGCTAGTTATGAAATCTTTGCCTCACATTTTCATTCTTTAGTAATTTGTGGGTGGTGCTGTACTGTCCTATAATAGAGGGTGTTGGTATGAAAATGATTTTCATTCATTTACAAGAGAATTTTATTTTTTTCTGGCTGCTCAAAAGATTATTCCTTTTCATAAGAGTAATACATTTACTAGAATGTGCTTCACCTTGATTAATGTGTTGTGCCTTTGTAATATGTAGATTCATTATTTTTACAAAAATATTTGAATTACATTTGTTTCCTTTCTTTTGGTTTTCTTCTCTGTGAATTCCATTTATGTGTAAATCAATCTTTTTCATATTCTGAATTTCATATTCTTCCTAATTATTACCTTTTCATGTCTTTCTTTTGTGTCGTTTTGTTAATTTTTCTCAATTTTCACAATTTTTTTCTTTGCTTTTCAGCAGTGTATTCTCCATTTTGTCCCTTGTAATTTAGAATTAATTTATGAAACACTTTTGCCTGTTTATTTTTTGGTTCTTTCCCTAAATTTTAATATTTTTTTTCCTTCCCCTATCCATCCATATCTTTCCTGAGTGCTTGTATTTCTGTTTTGAAGATTTACTCTGTAATGATTTCACTAAGGTATATATTTTTTAAGTTATGTTAGAATATTTGACCTATACTTTGTGTAAGCTTTTCAGGTGAAATAGTCTTCTAGTCAGTTTTGCTTTTATTCATTGATTCCGTATGCTAGAATTCCCATTTTTCTTATATCACTTTTAGGGTACTATATTTGTACTTTATGTTATTTTTATTTGAATTAGTTGAGTTTCCTTGGGCCATATATCAATGTAACCAATGAAAAATGGAGGGGCCACAGACTTCATCAGATTTTTCTGTTCCCGGCCTCTCTCTTCTTTGGCTATAATGGCGTATGACTCAGATTATGAGCCTGACACATTGCATGCACACTGTGCCAAGAGAGCCTATATAATGACACACTCTTATTTAAAAAATGGCTGTTCTGTGTGACCAAATAACCTTTATCTCTCACTCAGGAACTGATATAGATTGGGAGACCTGCTATTCTTAACTTATCGCAAGCCCTGGTCAGACAAAAAGGATAGTTTCTATTTTTCCAAATGTTCTCTTTACTTTCAGAGGCATTTCTTTTTTTGCCATGAGTCAAATTTTGGACCCCAGATTCTTACTACCTGTACTTTCTCGGCTTCTGCTTCCCCAAGAAATGAACTCTGTTTGATTCAGTCTGTGTCATAACACTTCAGGCTCCAAAATTATATAATTTCCAGGAGAATATATTTGCTATCAATGTTAGACCCCTACACATAACCTGATGTTCCTAGCACATGGCCACATAATTTCGGCTGCCCACATTAATTGTCCTCGTCTCAGTTGTTTTTGACCACATTTACATTTAAAGTGGGTCTCTTCTATGTGCTAGTCTCATTGAAAAAGTAGTTTGTAATTTTTCTTCTTTTGCGGGGGGGAATTCCGTATGATTTTCAGGCAAAAATGTAGGAAATTTGAGAATAAACTGCTGCTCTGCTCTTTCTAGACCTGGATGTGTCCATCTAACACTTGATGAAACATGGTATACAACAAGTTTCAGTTGAGATTTTCATAATCTTATCAACCCTTCTATTTCAGAATATCCAGGCTCAGAAAGCTGTTTTCAAAGAGCAGTAATCAGATGGAAGCAAAATACCATTTTATTAAGTTCTGGGGAAGTACTCAGTCCCTCCTAACGCAGAACTTCCATAACCTTGGAATGGAGATTGCTATTTAACCTGTGCTCTCCTTCTTTCCCCTTCATGTAACAATTAAGATAGGCAAGTATGCAGCAAATTCTGGCATCACCTCTTCACTCTGTTGTGGGTGAATGACAGAGAACAGACAGAGGAGGATAAGATATAGTCAGACCCCACCCAAGTGAGCTTGCTCTACGGAGAACACAAAGCACAAGAGAAAGACTGCAGATAGGTTTGCCTTTAAGGCAAAGTAATCATGCCTACTGGTAAACCATGGCTCCTCTTTTAGGTGAGGTGTGGTGTGAATGTAGTAAGAGGAGAGAGCAAGCATGTTAGAAGCATGGGTGAACGAATGGAAGTGTAAAACAGGTGTCTTCTAGTGAAGAATGAGCGACTGTGGGAAGAAAGGGAGGATTTTTCTTCCTCTACCACCTGACATATAATAAACAATGAATAAATATTTGTTAAATACAATTTATTGTGACCTATTTCAACACTTACATATATGGGACATTTTGGGAAGTCACTGCCCCAAGTTAAATCACCTTTGAATATTTAACCTAAGAACTTTATTTTATGGAATTTTCTAGTGTGGGCATTTGTTCCTAAATGTTTCTTAATTAATTACACTCTGGACACGGATCATGCAAACCCAGTCATTTCGTGTCCTAGGAAACGCAAGTCTGTATAAAGCCCTGCCATAGCATAGACAGGCTTTGTTGTTGTGTTCCAAAATTAGTCCTCTTGTAGGACAACAATTGTGATTAAGAGGTCTAGAAAAGTGTAAAGAGGCTCATTTTCATTGGAAGAAATATTTTAAGGCTTTAGAGGCAAATTAATATGATTATAATTCATGTCCATAATGTTGTATATAATCGACAATTGGTCAGTTTCCATAAATTACAAGAATGTGTTCACATTGCTCTTAGAAAATTATTTCTGTTTTTCTCAGCACCATTTAGTGGAAAAATAGGGAAAAAAACAACAGTCACAGTAATAAAATTAAATATGCATACAGAAGCATAATTTCTCATTTGGATACTTTCAATAAGCCACCAAATTATAATGGGTTGGAAGTCTACATTTATAGTACCTAGTATAGTTGCTTTGATTCCTGGTTGCACTGAATACTTCCCTCCCAATCTTACCAATGTGTTGTTTTGTGGGTTGAGGGTAGTTAAGGACCCTCTAATCCAGGAAGATGGTCCTGCCTGCAAAAGTTGATCATAAGATCAGACTAAAAGCAAAACACAAACCAAAACAAAAGCCAAACCAAACCAAACAAACAAAAACAAAAACAAAACAAAAACCTCACATGAGTAAAATAACAAGTACTAAATAATAGAAACTGCAATGTTTGAGTGTTTTATTATAGGCCAGTATGGGTTTTAACAGCTCCATTTTAAAGATAAAGAAATTTAAATGCAGAACATTTCATCTGAGATCACACAACAAGCAAAAGGCAGAGCAGGGACTTGGGTCCAACTACTTTGCATTTCATAAACCAAGCCTTGCTTTTTTGCCACACTGGCTCTTCTAGAAGGCCCTGGATAAGCAAGTTCCAATTTGGACCATGAACAAAAAGAATGCTGGAGATTCCATTTTATGTGGTGTTTTGTGAAAAATACATATGTGGCTAGAGGAGCTTAAAGAAATAGGTCCAGCTGGTTAGCTCATAGGATTTCAAAATTACATGTCTAAAAATGAAGTCAACATATTTCCCCAAACCATTTTTGCTACATGTCTCCTTCCTTAATGAGAAGCACCAACAGCTACTGTATTTTAGAAACAAAAACTAAAAATCTTCCCTAACACTTCCCTCACTGATGTCACCCTTTATATATATTGTTAAATGTACTCAGATTTCCTTCACGAATCTCAAGCCTGGATGCCTCTCATGATCACTACTCTAGTGGATTGTTAAAGGAAATTCCCACCTCTCAATTACTGCAATAGCATCCCAAATGTTTCTTCCCTATTTGTGTCCTTACCATGCCCAGGCCCTCTCCATCGATGCTTCACCCTATAATTTAGCATGATTTTTTAATGCTAGTTTTATCATGTTACTCTGCTGCTTATAGTCCTTCTCAACTCCTCTCAGGATAAAATGCAAATGGTATAGTGTATAACAAAGATAAGAGTGTACCTCATCTTCTCCAGTTTAGGAAGAAAATCTAATTGCTGAGGGGTCTGGTGAAAATGATCAGTTCAGGTTTGGACATCTTTACTTTGAACTGCTTATGGTATATCTGGTTGGAAATGTCCATCTGGCATTTGGATAAATGTATATTAACTAATCTTTGCTTTCAAACAAAAAAGAAACTGGGTCAAGTTATTCATAGGAAAATACTAGGCAGACCGTTGTCACTCATCCCAGGAGCATTTCTTTGCATTAAACAATTTTGAGAAAATACTAATTCATACATATAAAATCATTTCAAAACATAGAAACTCAAGCACAGTGGAATGGAGTTGGAAAGATATTTTTTAAGGGTGGGTTTTGGTCCTTTAAATCACGATGCTTGTGTATTTCATATATGCGATAAGAGGTGCTCATTTTAGAGAAACTGCTGGAAAATTCACCGTGGCTGAAACATGCAAATCAGCACAGAATGTTTGCTGGAGGGTAAATCAGAGCAATGCCATTAAAGTAGCCTGTATATGCATATCTCATTGGTGACATCTTGAGCTCTGTTAATCAATTCCTATTTGAGATAAATGCATCTGCTTGTATCTCAAAAGACTAGATTCACAGAACCGTGACTAAGATATTTCATAGATGCTCTCCAAGGACTTTAAAAGATAGACGACAGGAAATTTACTAAATCCATACAGCTAACCTGGAGAAAAGGTTAAGCAAAATTCAGAATCCTCCTTCACAGTCTGCAAATTTTGATAAACAGTGTCATAACTTTGTCCTCCTATTTCTAGAGATATTTCATTGTAATGATATCTGTATTACTGGGACTTATAGGAGGTGCTAATTCCTGTCCCAGAAAATAATATATCTCAGAATTTCATTCCCCCATTGACAGGTGCCCTCCAAATATTTTAGAAGCAGGACTTCTATGCTTAGGAAAAAAATGAACAAAAAGTATCTGACAAGGTAATAGAGAAATGATAGGATTTTTGTTTAGAAGGAAGTGCTACAGAATGTGGCTTACAATTATGCACAGAACTCCTAAGGGCTATCTAAGACATCTTTCCCTTGGATTGTTTCTCTCCTAAATCATCTATAATAGAGGCCCCAGGCGTTGGGAAGTAAACCCTGAAGCTCACTGCACACAGACTCTAAGGGGTATCATTTTCATGGTTCAGTTAACAAGAGAAGTGAAACTCACACCATTATTTGACTCACTTAAAATGTACGCTTTTTGTGTTTTAAGCTCTCCTATCCCATGTATTCACAATTATTTGGCCCTTAGCATTCTCCTTGAAACTGTCCTCCTCTGCCTAATCCTCCTCTTGTTCCCTATGACATTTTTTACACCATAGCTTCTAGCTATCCCTCAACCACAAAGGTGGTTGGTTGTTGAAGCTACATCCAAAAATACCAGCTCCCAGGAGCTGTTAGTTCTGTGCTTAGAGTATAAAACGGGTCTCAAGCCTGGGTAATAACTGAATTCATGAATCTCAATTCCCAGATGACATTAATAGCAGCATAGAGCAGGAAGCAGAGTTATGTTAATTTCTGCAGGTAATGTGTGAAAGCAGATAGGGAAAGCTTGAAAGGTCAACATCTGCTGTCATGCAGGAGTGTTGCAAAATGTGATTGGCCAGTAAATGTCAACACCATGTTCTAAAATCTACATGCCGCCCCTTCAATTTAATCTTAGCTTGCAGCCCAGCTAACAATCATGCAGCATGTTTCAAAAGCCCTTGAATTCTAAAATGGAATTGTATGATTGCATTCCCATGGCAATAAGACACCTGTAAATTACAAACTTGTCATTTAATCAGCATAAATATAGGGAGTTTGTGCAACCACTGGAATTTTTTTCATATCTATTTTCAGGGAAGGCTGAAGACCTCTTAATGATTATATACTGAAACGGACTGCAAGTCTAACTGTTGCCATGGTATTATGTACTTCTTTTCTTTTAAAGAAGTGACTGGAATGTAGAGCAGATAATGAATCTAATTGATTGTCTCCTGCTCCACACAGATATACTTTATATTCTCTCCCTTTTGTGCTCTTCCTAGCTTTCACTCCAGACTGGATTCACAGGTATACATTTGTTCAGCGACAAGAATGGCTGTTATACAGAGCAACTCCCACCTTATAAAAAAGAAAAATAATCTTCTCTGAAAAATATAACAAAAAAAGTGTATGTAAAAAGCGCAGAAGAAAAAATTAGCATTCACTACACATATGTCAGATTAAATTAATGAAGAAAAAGACAATGTGTTTTTTTGTAAGAAAAAAAAAAAGCATAGTCTGTACACTCATAGTGTCGAAGGTTATGTATAAGAAGTTCTCTTTAATTTGATATGAACTTAATGATTCTTAAACTTTCCAGATATTCAAATTCAATGAGTCGTTAGCGTACTTGATAGGTACTAGGTTTTTAGATTATAATTATTAACATGCATTTGCCAACTGGAATCCATTTATAGCACAGACACAAAATTTAATACAATTGACTTTTATCCGCATAGCATTTGCAAATAGACCAAAAATAGAATTAATTTTTTTTTTGAGTTGACACACAACTCTACATTAATTTCAGGTGTACAACAAAGTGATTCAACTTCTCTATATGTTATGCTGTGCTCACCATAAGTGGAGCTACCTTTATCACCATCCAATGCTTTTACAATATCACTGTTTCCTACATAGTGCCTTTTATTCACAGGACTTATTCATTACATTACTAGAAGCCGAAATTCCCACTCCCCTTCATCCATTTTGCTTATTCTCCACCCTGGCAACCATCAGTGTGTTCTCTGTCAAAAATAAATTTTTTATAGAGGTCTTTTAGCTTAGGTAATTATTTTGGATAGAATTGTAAATACTTGGCTTCAGAGTACCCAGATTTCCCCCATACAAAATGGACTTACAGACTGGATATAGCAGAAAATGGGTCCTAATAATTTTCTTTGAATAAGATAAACATTTATAGATGAATCAATTTAATCATGAGAGAGATTTGGTCAGAGACCTATGATCTGATGAGGAGACTGCCTAGACCTCGGGTTTTTGGACGCCCTGTCTGAATCTCTTTATCCTTCTTAGAGTCCAGGTAGCATTTTCACATCTCTAAGAATGGCATTAAATAAGTTTTAAAAGAGATCGCTTTTTCCTTTTTTTTTTTTTTTAACGTTTATTTATTTTTGAGACAGAGAGAGACAGAGCATGAACGGGGGAGGGGCAGAGAGAGGGGGAGACACAGAATTGGAAGCAGGCTCCAGGCTCTGAGCCATCAGCCCAGAGCCCGACGCGGGGCTCGAACTCACAGACCACGAGATCGTGACCTGAGCTGAAGTCGGACGCTTAACCGACTGAGCCACCCAGGCACCCCACGCTTTTTCCTTTTTAAAAGGAAATGGATACAGGCACACATCTCTTGAGTTATGGTGTGCCACATTTCATGGGTTAGGTACTCCTG
The DNA here is from genome assembly GCF_028018385.1 of Neofelis nebulosa. NCBI lineage: Eukaryota > Metazoa > Chordata > Mammalia > Carnivora > Felidae > Neofelis > Neofelis nebulosa. The sequence goes on from NC_080788.1 coordinate 78,980,941, forward strand.
TTAGGGTTTACACAAATTTAGATTAAGAAACAACAACACATGCACCTGGGTGGCTCAGTTGGTTAAGCGTCTGACTTCAGCTCAGGTCATGATCTCACAGTTCATGAGTTCAAGCCCTGCGTCGGGCTCTGTGCTGACAGCTTGGAACCTGGAGCTTGCTTCAGATTGTGTGTGTCTCCCTTTCTCTCTGCCCCTCCACTTCTCACACTCTATGTCTCTCTGCCTTTAAAAATATGAATAGAAATTTTTAAAAAAAGAAACAACAAAGACTATACTTTCAGAATCATTTCTATATAGTTTGTTACTGGAGAAGTTTCTCTGAACGTGTAGAGTACTTGGGGAAAAATACAAAAACATTGCTTTAAATAGGAAAAGGACCACTAGATAGAAAATGATGAATTATCACAAAACCCTTTGCTTTTACTGACAACTTAAAATGCGAACGTAATGCCTGCCTAACTGTGAATATGTAAAATGTCATTTCCTTTGTTTTAGTGGTGATATGCTATGAAGATAAAGCACTTGTCAAAGATGTCCACCTTTCATTCTGCACAAACATTTGTTAAGCACGTACATAAATCAGCACAACTTTGTGCTTTCCACCATGAACTATGTTGGACAGGTTTTTACTTATGCTAAGAAACCCTTTAACTGAAGTATGGGAGTGGGGTGCTGGCTCCCTAATGTTGGCTATGGAACTTTGGGCAAGATGTTCCATACAGGTTGTCTTTGTAAATTTATGTCTAATTCGAGAATATGACTGACCAGTGAGGACTTCACCACCCTTTCATGCTTAAACTAATAGATGTTAAGATGTTATGGACGAATATACAATTGAATGAATCAGTATGAAGGATGCCACATTTTACAGAAATCTTAATAATGGAGGTATACACGGGACAGAGAGTGAGTAGGACCGGTGACCACCACACAGTGGCATCAGCAAAATAGTGTCTAAGTCATATCAGATGTAGCCATCCCATTCAGTCTGGGAAAGACTTTGGCTTTCATTTTCAGCACCACAGGGTAAGCTGGTTCTCCAATTCAGGGGGATAGGACAATTTTAGAACTGGAACAGAATCTCAGAGAAGATTGAAGAAGGGTCTGTTTGAACCCATGATCACACAGAAGGTGTTAGAGAAGTCCTTCATTGTTTGGGGGAGGTACCCGGTGCTGGCATTGTTACCTGCACAGCGGCACTGGACCTTACTATTAGAAAGCAGGATCTCGTGTTGAACTCAATTTACTCCAAACTGGAATCATTTTTTTTTTTAATTTTTTTTAATGTTTATTTATTTTTGAGACAGAGAGAGAGTGTGAGTGGGAGAGGGGCATAGAGAGAGGGAGACACAGAATCTGAAACAGGCTCCAGGTTCTGAGCTGTCATCACAGAGCCCGATGCGGGGCTGGAACCCATGAACCGTGAGATCATGACCTGAGCCGAAGTCGGACGCTTAACCGACTGAGCCACGCAGGCGCCCCCAAACTGGAATCATTTTAAAAACAAATGTCTTTCCCTCGTTAGAATATGAACTAGATACCAGGGCTTAGATTCATGTCCTCAGTTAAGACTTAACCTTCATACACTTCCAGAGGCCCTCTCTCAAATGTGTGTCAGAGCAGTACAGGAATCATAAAATTCTAAGAGGTTTTGATCATTGCGATGCCTTCTCTTCCCCACATTTAGTTCATCACATGAAGAATTTACCCATGGGGATTTTTGAGACTGAATTGGCAAGTATGAAGTTTTAATAATTCCAAAGAAAGCACAGTGACACATCCTATTTCACGTTTAAATGAAAAAGGTTCACCAAGTCCCATTAGTCATCAGAAGTGTGATCAGTAACATGACTGTATCATTTTCTCTTTTTTGCAAAGTGTACATTGAAAGAGATTCGACTGTATTTGTGAGTTTTAAAAGAGTTCTGGGTAATTGTCTTTAAAAAACATGTAAATTTCCCAGTTACAGAAAGGGCCAGATACAGCCTCCTTGTGTTCTCCTCTTGAAGCTGAATACTTAATACACTATAAAACTTCATCTGGAATATTTTCAATGCAACCGTTTATTATACACTACCTCATGTTTCACACATCACCAGTTTGTTGCTACATGTTGGTGATTGCCAAATTTATATACTTCTCTGTTTTTTAAGTACCATAGCAACACATCCACAAGAAAACTCTTTCTAGATACCTTCCAGGAACCACACACTCACCACAGACAAATAGGAAAATAAGTACTTTTCACTTTCTTCTTCTGTGATTGTTGGTTCGCTTACTGAGGGTGGCTTAATCTAAGATAAGAAACTAGAGTTACCTTTGCTCCCTTGATCTAGATTATTCCCAAAATATGAATAGTATCATGTATTAACATTAGAAATCCACTCATACCTGGTCCCCTTTTCTTCATCCTTCTACTTTTGACCAGCCTATATTATGGTCCAGCGACTATAAAGAGATGATCGTGATGATGATGATGATTTATATTGCAATATCCCCCAGCGAAATGAAAAAAATAACCACGGGGAAACAAATACTTCTCTGGCATAAAAATCTTTACCCTACTTCTGAAACAATATCAGTGCATAAAACAGTTAATTAGTGGTATACATGGTAAACTTGTTATATGATCATGCAACAGCAATTAAAAGTGAAGCCAGAGGTAGGCCTATTCCAGTAACCAAATGCCAAGTGAAGGCAGGGAGAGAAGATCTCTCAGGTAAAAGTCTTGGTAGTCGTATTTGAACTTAAGTATTTTAAGCTAACAACTAACAGGTAATCACCTTGGTTATAACCTCAGTAACTAATGACCACTCGTTCATGGCTTTGGTTCCTGGCATTCATGTCCAGTAGTAGATAGGGCACGAGCAAAAACTTTATTTTTCTTCTTAACACTCGCATCTCTTCCTTCTTGCCCTCTCATCATTCCTCTGGAACTCATCTGAACTGTGCCTTTCCATAGAAACAAGAACATTTTGGGGTGTGTGGGGTGACTTGTCAGTTAAGCATCCACCTCTTGATTTCAGTTCAGGTTATCAGGTCATGAGCTCATGGTTCATGGAATCGAGCCCTGAGTCCGATTCTGCACTTATAATGCAGAACCTGTTTGGGATTCTCTGTCTCCCTATCTCTCTGATCTTCCCCCACTTGCATTCTCTCTCTCTCTCTCTCTCTCTCTCTCTCTCTGAAAAATAAGCGTGAAAAAAAAAGAAGAACCTTTTCCCCATTGCCTTTCTCTTGTCCTGTCTCCCTTGGATTATTTTTGGGATTGTTTCATTCTCTCCAATTATTACACAGTAGTCTAGGAACCTACTGTAACAGAGAATACGGGACCATTATATAACATTTGCATTTATTGGCGGTGCCTAGATATAATTCATCAGTTGAATAACAGGCAGAAGTAGAATATATTTTGAAGCAACAAGTCCTTTGGCCGTTCATATACTTATAGCTTCTTGCTCCACTGTATAGACTGTTGGCTCTTTTAGTAACATACTTTCTGAAGAATAAAGAGGAGTAGCTGAAAGCAGATATATCTCAGCAGTGGTGATGAGGTTAGGCCATCTAGTCAAAGAGTTGAGGTACTTTGTCCACCTGTTTAAAAAAGGCTTGAAATGTAAAGAGACTAGTATTAGTTGAACAGTTTATAACACATCTACTTCTTTGCAACTGTTTTATATAACATTATCCCATGGAATACTCATAGAATGATGATAGGGCACCAAAGTTGAACTGAAAGAATAAACCTGGCTAAATTTCCAACTTTTTATAATTCTAATAACTGTGAAATTCATTAAAATCGATAATTTTGATAAGACTTCTTCACTCAGAATGTGTTTAAGAGGTACCCATTTCCCCATATTGCCTTTGTCATCCCATTACACCTTTTATTTTCCTACCTAACAAATAGCATCTTGGGACACGTGGGTGGCCCAGTTGGTTCAACTTCCAACTCTTGATTTTGGCTCAGGTCCTGATCTCATGGTTTGTGGCATTGAGTCCTGAGATGGGCTCTGTGCTAACAAGGAGGAACCTGCTTGGGACTCTCTCCTTCCCTCTCTCTCTGACCCTCCTCCCTCACACACTCTCTATCTCTCACAATAAAAAAAAAATAACCATTTAAAAATAGCATACTAAGCTTGCGTGTAAAATATAATTTGATATTGCATAATTTCATTGTCAAATATCTTATACAAATGCACATACTTGTATACACACTAGCCCAAATAGGAAAGAAAAGCAATGATCCCAGATTACACTAGCAAATACTATTAGCTGCACTTTTACTCAAGTATAGATTAGAAACATTTTCAAGAATCCTGACCCCTTTCCTCATCTGGCAGAGAAGATTGAATGGGTCTCCTAACTATACTGATGATAAGAAGGCAAAGATAAACCAGAGAAGTCATCCTTGCCTTTAGGGATTCACCTGGTAAATTGCTGCTTAAAGAGTGCTGTCAATAAGTTAACTTCTTTACTGTCAGGAGCAATTCTCTACCAGCAGTGAGATGGACAAGATGACCAAATAGATCTTTTTTCATCTCAAGATCCAAAGTTTCTTTTCAAGGAATTGTTACTGGAGAACAGAAAGAGTGTTTAGGGCCTGCCCACAAACTTTTAACTTCTTAAAATAACTTGCAGTTTATTATGTTCTTTCTTTCGCGAACTCATTTAAAATCTCTAAAAACAAAAAATCTTTACCCACGTATTGCATCGCTATCTTTATTTTTAAAATAATGACAATGGTTAAGAGACATTCTAGGATTTAATATTATAGGGTGAAGATTTCTTCTTGCACCCTTTTTATTCTCCTAGCTTCCACCATACCTTAAAAGGAAGACTTTCCTCTTCCGTTTCTATACCTAGTCAACAAAGAGATACAGTAATGGCTACAGGAATGGCTAAAAGCACAGAATTTAGAACCAGGTTGGGTTTTTATTATTTATTTTAATTGAAGTATAATTAATGTACAATGTTATGTTAATTTCAGGTGTACAACATACTGATTCAATAATTCTATACATTATTCAGTGCTCATCATAAATGCACCTGCCATCTGTCACCATAAAATTTATCACAGTATTATTGACCATATTCTTTCTTTTTTTAACTGACCATATTCTTTACGCTGTACTTTTCATCTCTGGGACTTACTGATTTTATAACTCTTAATCCCCTTTATCTATTTCACCGATCCTCCCACCCACCTCCCCTCTGGCAACCACCATTTCTCTGTATTTAAGAGTCTATTAATAGGGGGCACCTGGGTGGCTCAGTCGGTTATGTGTCCAACTCTTGATTTTGGCTCAGATCATGATCTCATAGCTCATGGGTTCGGGCCCTGTGTCAGGCTCTGTGCTGACAGTGTGGAAACTACTCGGGATTCTCTCTGTCTCTCTCTCTGCCCCTCCCTTGCTTGCTCACTCTCTCTCTAAATAAATACAAAAACATTAAAAAAAAATAAGAGTCTGTTTATTGGTTTGTTTATTCATTTGTTTTTTTAGATTCCACATGTAAGTGAAGTTCTAGGACATTTGTCTTTGCTTTATTTCATTTAGCATAATATCCGGTAGGTTTGTCCATGTTGTCATAAATTATAAGATCTTTTTTTTTTGATTTAGTAATAATCCATTGTATGTATGTGTATACACACACACACACACACACACACACACACATACACACACGTATATATGCCATATCTTCATTCATTGATTGATTTATTTTAAAGCCAGTGTCGTTAACATACAATGTTATATTAGTTTCAGTGATTCAACAATTCTATACATTACTCAGGGCTCATCACAGTAAGTGTATTCTTAATCCCCTTTACCTCTTTTACCCATCTCCCCATCTACCTCTCCCGCTGGTAGCCATCAGCTTGTTCTCTGTAGTTAAGGGTCTGTTTTTTGGTTTGTCTCTTTCTTACCATTTCTTCTTTATCCATTTGTCTATTGATGGACACTTGGGTTGGTTCCATATCTTGGCTATTATAAATAATTGCTGCTATCAACATAGGAGTACATATTTCTTTTTACATTAATGTTTTCATTTTCTTTGGGTAAGTATCCAGTAGTAGAATTACTGGATAATTTGGTATTTCTTTTTTAACTTTAGAAGAACCTCCATAGTCTTGTCCCCAGTGACTACACCAGTTTATATTTCCATCAGCAGTGCACAAGGGTTCCCTTTTCTCCACATCTTCTCCAACATTTATTGTTTCATGCCTTTTTGAGTCTACCCATTTTTACAGGTATAAGATGACATCTCATTGTGGTTTTAATTTGCACTTCCCTGATGATTATTGATGTTGAGCACCTTCTCATGTGTCTGTTTGCCATCTGTGTATCTTTGGAAAAATGTCTGTTCAGGTTTCCTGCCCATTTTACAAAGTCTATGTTAAAATCACAGACTTTAGAGCCAGGTTGTGTTTTTTGGTTTTTTTTTTTTTAATTTTTTTTTTAATGTTTGTTTATTTTAGAGAGAGAGAGAGAGAGAGAGAGAGAGAGAGCGTGCGCGCTCGAGTTAAGGGAAGGTCAGAGAGGGAGGGAGACACAGAATTCGAAGCAGGCTCCAGGCTTTGAGCTGTCAGCACAGAGCCCAATGTGAGGCTCAAACCCACAAACAGTGAGATCATGACCTGAGCCAAAGTTGGATGCTCAGCAGACTGAGCCACCCAGGCGTCCTGGTTGTGTTTAAATATAACTTTGTCACCTATTAGCTATGTGACCTTGAACAACTAACCTCTCTGCTGAGCATAGCCTCTCTCTGCTTCAGTTTATTTATCTGTAAAAGGGAGAAAACAGCACCTACCTCATAAGGCTGTTGTGAGACTAAAGTGAGTTAATCTATTTAAAGAGTTTAAAAGGCTACCCGGTACATGCTAAGAATTGAATAGGTGTTTGATTCTGTTGCTGTTATTATGATAATGCTTATTATTGTGGCAGTTCTTATTAAATGCACTATTCTTAAGAATGTTAAATTATTCTCCAATTATATACGTTAAAAAATCAGTTTCAGAAATCATGCCACATTCAGTGTGGGACTCCACATTCAATGAGTAGTTGAAGGGTTTTTGCATTATCCTTGCCAAGTTAGGATGATAATATTGGAGAAATAAGAAAGTTGCAAATCATAGAAGCCTTTGTAATTTAAACAATAAAGGTATCTCGTCTGAGTGAGGAAAATAAGTGTGTGCCACCATCACTTCTCCTGTATCATGCCACATCTCAAATAGTGTGAATGGTTACTAGAGACTCCAATGTTGAGAATAAATAAGAATCGATTGATTCTTACAAAGACTGTATTTTGTGTTTGACAGATCCATTGTAATTAAATCAATACATTGTTTATGAGGAATTCCAAAATCTTTCCATGTTTCAAATCAGGTTAAATGCAGGTGACCAGCACAACCAGAACTTGACTTCTCTGAGTTGTTCTTCACTGGCTGCAGTAGGAATGTGGCTTCCATTGCATTCTTAGGGCTCACTGTATCCTCAGGTGCATAACTCACTTCCAGGATTATCTTGTGTGGGGACTGAGCCTCTCATTTACTAGACCTTGAGCCACTTATGAGTAGTAGCAACATTTCTTTAATCTTTGTAGTTGTCAAAGATTATCCACCATACTGGTGTAGAATAGGTTTTTAATAAATATTTGTGGAATAAAGGCATCAGTAAATGTCATCTGTCACTTAAAATTAATGATTAAAGCTACTTACTCACACACTGTGATGTTAGCATAGTTGTCTGTCCTCATACATTTTATTACTGAGACAGAGAAAAAGTGGAACAGTAGCGTGTGACTTAATCAATATGAATTTATGTTACAGAACTGGGATTTGCCTTTTAGGCTCTTCAACTTTCACAAATCCAATATATAGTCAGATTTTCAATGTATAAAAAGGTCTACTTTTTCCTGGGAACCCTGGAAACTGTTGCTGCCATATAATTTTGTCTTGTAAAATCTCTTATTAAAATCTCTGGATCTGGTTACATATAGCCAAGGTCAAACTGTTATTCAGTATATTTCATGATGTGTATATTAAATGCATAATTTATGTTTTCACTGAGTTTTCTGTATTACTGACCATGAGTTTTCTATGGTCTATAATTATATTGTTTACTTATTTGAAAGCTAAAATTATAAGAAAGACTATGTTCTAGTACCTGTTTCCCTTTACTCTCCTATACTAAAACAATGGTTCTCTGAAGGTGCAGATAATTTATATGTGCTTCCACATTCTGTCCTTTTGGGAAGAAAGGGAGGACTTAGATGAGGAAGCTGAGGTTGCACATTCTTTACACAGAGAATTTCCACCTTGGGGTTTTTAGGGGTGAAAAATGCTTGAGAAAAATCTTCCAAAATTTGCCCCTGAGGAAATAACGTTACAACCACAGTCGCCTAAGCTAATCACTTTCTTATTCCTTTCATGGATTCATCTCACAGGTGGAATGGTTTTCCTCATTTTCATTCTTTCCATGGATTCTTTTTTAGCCTTGGATTCCGTATTGATATCAATCGAAAAGTGCACAATTGCTATTTTAGCATTAAATCTCTCTATAATACTGCTTGTCTCTCCCCCTCTCATTGACCCAAAGTTGTGTGCCAAGTCAATGGAGCAAAATGAGTTTAATTCTTCCCTTGGGTTGTTTACCTTTCTTCTTCGTCAACCAGCAGCCATTAGAAGACCCCACACCTCAGTTCTTGTCTTTGGTATAATTACATGAGTAATTGTTAAGAAGATCTGCTTAGTATTGATTCCTTTCAACTTTTCTTCCTTTCCCCCATTCTCACTGCATCCTACTTCACTCCCTCCAAAGTTAGCCACAGAAGTGAGACATCTGCTCAGAAAAACATTTAGATTGCTAATGATTCTTTTTAACATCTGTTACACTGCTACTGAACAGTTGTTGTTTCTTTAAGGAGGCTCAAGGGACAAGACCTATGTCACCTTAATAGTGGGTACTTTTTGGAAGTAGTAAGCCCTGTGCCTTTGGGAGCTATCCAGAAGTGCTAGTGTGTACATACATAAACTTAATGTCTCCAGCCTTACATTTCTTTTTTGTCCAGGGTAGTATTTCTGATTAGAGTATTTTGTGTCTGGTTATTGTTAATACTTCACAGGGCTGTTTTTTTGTTTCTTTCGTTGTGTTTTTTTTTCTTTTTTTATTCCATTGCTCATTACAGTTGCACTTTTAAAGAGAAACACTATTAAGCACAAAACCTATCTCCTATTGCCTAGTGAATTGGATGTGAGCTTTTATCAAAAAAAAAAAAAAAAAAACTTAAATGGGCTTTGATACCAACAACTCAATCTGTATGATAATTCACAATAAGGAAATGACTTGAGAATATGGTCTGAGACCAGATTTTTTATTTTCTGTTGAGTAAATACATGTATACTTATTCACAAATACTTTATATGAAAAGAAATAAAAGAGTTTCATTTAAATACATCTGCCCCCGGTATCCTGGAGATATTCTCCTGTCCTCATGTTGCCAAAAATGTTACTCACACATTCAGACAGCAGAAGCCAGGAGTTACTGGTGAGACTAGATATGGCTCACATAAAAACTAGTTCTCCGGTAATTCAAAACAGTGGCGAAAGATCTAAAAGAAATTTTAGGAAATCAGACTTAGCCATAAGGAAACAAACAAACAAACAAACAAACAAACAAACTGATAACTGAAACAGAACTTAAATACAAAAAGATTGTTTTGCTAATTTATTTTCCATTCAATTTTAGATTAAGCCAAATCTAATATCTATAGGTGTTGTCACTTGGCTTCTATTTATTAGATCTTTTTTACATACAAATAGATAGATAGGTATTAGTGTAGATAGATATTTGACAGATAGTAAATAGATGGTTAGCTTTGTTATATTCTGTACAGTCTTGATATTTCTCATTGTCTTTCAACTGCAAAAAGCCCTATGGCAACCTCTGGTGGATGAATCAATTATGATACTGGAGAAAATAACCCACTATCTTTACAGGAATTTATATATCTAAGAAGAGTATCTTTTGCTTCACATAACAAATCAAAACTCTAATATCAATGTGAAATGCAGACTAGTTTTCATTGATACCTTGAGGTAAATATCATGGTGAGGGGGGAGGTTGTTCTGTTTTTTTGTTTTGTTTTGTTTTGTTTATTGTACATCAGGAAAATCCAAGTAAAAAATAAAAGCAACAATCAAATTAACTCATCTCCCTAGATTATTCCACTTTTGACTTTTCACGTAGCTATAACTAGGTTGGGTATAAGTGCTCTGATATTTTAGGGATTTCTTTATGGAGTTTATTCATTAAAGTAAATCATCTGTAGTTTGTTAAACTAATTAAATGAGAGCTCATCTAGTACAAGTTTTTTCTGGGATGTACAACACAATTTTATGTCGAGGCATGAAATTTAAAAATTAAGGTTTTTGTTCCTTCTTTCCTAAATATTGTTCAAAAAATGACATATCACTTGATAAGTAACAGGACTTGAAAAACTTTTTTTACATTTATTCATTTTTGATAGAGTGTGAGTGGGCGAGGGGCAGAGAGAGAGGGGACACAGAATACCACGCAGGCTCCAGACCCTGAGCTGTCAGCAGAGAGCCCGACACAGGGCTCAAACTCACCGACTGAGAGATCATGACCTGAGCTGAAGTCAGACAGTTAACCAACTGAGCCACCTAGGCACCCTATAACTGGACTTTTTAAAGTGTTGTAGACAACAGCTGTTAATTGGCATAAAAGAAATAATAACACAGCTTAAACAGGTCATGTGCTCGTATAAAAAGTAGCCCTGGAAGAAGCTAGTACAAAACAAAATACGATAAATAGTATCCCTTTGACTAATTCTAGATCTAAGATTCTCTGACTCCAAGACCATTATGTTTTTCAAATACATTAAAATGGTGCTCGATAATTGACTTTCAGTTTAGTTACATACAATGAGATTCCTGTATGAAAAGTTTACACACTTGGATAATGTATTTTACTTTGTTAAATTTTTAAAAGTGTTTTTATTTTCAAGAGAGAGAGTGTGGGGGGGGGAGGGGGGACATGTGTGTGCTTGGAGGGTCAGAGAGACAGGGAAACAGAGAATCACAAGCAGGTTCTGTGTTGTCAGCACAAAGCCCAACAATGGGCTCCAACTCGACAACTGTGAGTGAGATCATGACCTAAGCCAAAATCAAGAGTCGAACGTTTAACCAACTGAGCTGCTCAGGCACCCCAACTTTCTTAAATTTTAATTTTAAAGATATAATGGTACACTTCTAAAAAAAATGAATATAAATCTCATTGTGCAAGCTATCCCCCATCATTTTGCACATACAAGATGATTCAATCCTCATTGATTCCTATCCAATGAGGAGTTTCAGATAAAATGTGGGAAATTTCAGATGAATCCAACAAAGTGTGAGTCTATGTAGGCTCTAACAGTGGCTTTCTTTGATGTTTTCTCAGCCTTTCTTTTACATTTTCACGTATCTGAAATTTATATGCATCTTGCAATTAATGACGGATCATATTTTAATAAATGCTATTTTTCTGTCTTACTGAACATAAAATAATGGTACATCATACCATTAATGACATCATAGGGTCAATAAACATGGTCAGTAGGTGCCAAAGAATATCCTGGATTTAGGAGGAAGCCATTGGTCAGATTGTGCAGAATATTCCTTTTTAAGCAATAGCTAACACTTAATGCTCTTTTTCCTTCCTGTTAAGTTACCTAGAATCCGTCCCAGCCACTCAATAAAATTTTTAAGCTCATTACTTTTTCCTTTATTTTCCTGTCAGCCAATTCTCCAAATTACAGCTTTATGAGAAAAAACAGTGACCCTGGTATAGATTGTATCTGTTAGATTGTGTGACCACAGGACTCAGTGATTTGTGGAATATTATCAATAAGATACTTGAGTGGGTTGTTGTAGTGCAACACTCAAAATAACCTAGTACATGCTTAGGTGGTATTTCATTATGTAAACAGATTTTCCCTTATATATCTTTAAAAATTTTTTTTAATGTTTGTTTATTTTTGAGGGAGAGACAGATCATGAGTGGGGAGAGGCAGAGAGACAAGGCACGCACAGAATCTGAAACAGGTTTCAGACTCCAAGCTGTCAGCACAGAGCCTGATGCAGGGCTCAAACTCACAAGCCCGTGAGATCATGACCTGAGCCGAACTTGGGACGCTTAACCGACTGAGCCTCCCAGGTGCCCCTCCCTTATATATCTTAAACTTTATTAATATCCAGCCAGCCAGGGGAAATTTCTTGATCTATAAATATAATATCTTTCAGACTTTATAGAGCAAAATTTGTGTTTAGGACCTTTGTATTGCTGTATTTGAGCATCTGAACATGCGGTCAGCAAAGCATTAATTCCATGGCCTTAGGTACCACATTGTCTTTCTTGCCATGGGTATCACTGGGGAGACATTATATAAAGTTACACAAGTAGTGAGGGCCTGAGTTTACTGTAGATTCAGAACTCAATAGGATAAAAATCTCTTTGGGTAAATCTTTCCAAAAAATCCAACCTCACTACCAACGACAAAAAGTGCCATCCATTAGCCCATTCTTTATTCATATGCAGCAGGAGGCAAGGAATTGAAATTGGCAAGGCAATATATGCCTTTTCTCAGCCTTTATGTCTTTTTATTCAAGGGGTATGGAAGCCCTTTCCATTTAGCACCATTCAAGATCCCTTGGGTGTGTCAGTGTCACCTTGGTGAGTCTCAGCTGCCTTGAGATGTCTCATCTTGCTACCCTAAGTGTCAGGTCTTCTATCTCAAAGGGCATGTGTGTGTTTGTGTGTACAGCCCCAACATAAACACATAATATTTCCGAGTTTGAATCCAGAACTTCAAAGTGAGTTTAATGAGCACACACAACACACAAAAATAACTAGCATGTCTGTTCAAGCACAAAGCAATAGAATTGTATGCAGGAGCCCTGCATTATATTTATTCTAGAATAAGCAATATTTAAAAACTCATTTTAATCCTTCAACTCCTTAGAAAGGTCAAGATCATTATATATTTTTCTTGGACTGTTTAATTTATTGTTCCCATTTACACGGCTGCCTTCATTACTATGCAGATATAAAATGATAGGAAAAATTTATGGAGGGAGGCTATCTTCAAAATATTCATTAGTGCAGAGAATTAGTAATATTCATTATCATCTATAAAAAATGGGGACTGTTTCAGTAGAACTTATGTTCAAACGGTTTACTTAAAGTCCCTAAGATATAGTTTGGAAAAGGTAATAGAATGACAATAAAGAAAGGAAATTGAGAAATCGCTATTGAACCACTTTCTTTAACTGTATTTATTACTTTTGATCCTCAAATTTTAGTGAAAAAGCATTCCAATCTCAAGGTATGCATATTAGCAACAAGGAATAAATAACCAATGTTATTTCATTCAATTTTAAAGCAAGCCTGTTTTATGTCTTTGTTCACACTGAGCTTGGGGTGGGGGGGGAGTGTGGTGCGGGGGAAAAGCAAAGGCCAGTTCCTAAACCACTCAAACGTTTTACTCCCACCTTGTGGCAGTGTGCTGCATGGCTACTTTTCCAAATTTGAGACTTCAGGATTTGACTTATTTTCATATTGTCTTAACCACTGATCAAAATAAGATTGATTAGAAAAGGAGCTTTGTGATTTACCAGATACGGAGGTCAGTGATACAGGGCTTTTACAGCATGCAAATCAGCAGAGTGATGTGAACAGTGCTACAGAATAAATAGGCTTCCTTTCTACCTGGGACACGGAATTCGAAAAGAAATTTTGAGGCTTCTCTTTTTGACCAATTCACCTAACAAGTGTTGATTCAAAATGTTTTAAAATAAATGCCAAAATTATTTCACAAGCCCGATTTAAAATGTTAACAAAAGCACATCTCCTGTGGGTTCTTGTAGCATTAAAAAAGCATACAAAGAAATACATTAGATACTTCCAGAAGGATACTACATGAATTTTCTGCAGAAGTACAAAGAAAACTGAACTTGAAAGCTTATTTACGCAATTTTCTTTCTTTCCTTTTATTATTTATTTATTTTTTCATTTAAAGTGGATTGAGAAATAAATGAAAGAAATACCTCTGGCTGAAAAAATTAGAGAAATAGATTTGAGTATGTTATTTATCTCCTTAGACATCTGCTTATTCCACAGTTTACTACTCCCTTAAACTCTTAGCCAAAACTACGCCCATCAAATTCCTCATCCCAGATTGATTTTAGTCTCTCCTTAATCGAATTTAGCAACCACCTTTATTAGAAAAAACGCTCAGCCTCTCTCAGCTAGAATAAAATAAAAGCATCTTATTTTCAGGATGAAATAACCTGGGAACCAGGGACCCTTTCTCCCATACTACAGCCAGGGACTTCTTCAAAGGCATCCTGTGAGTTCTGCCGAATTGTGTTTCGCCGAGGCCTGGCAATTTTTGGAGACAACTAGTTTTATATTTTCCAAAAGCTTGCCCCACCAAAAGTTGTGCTGATACCAGCAAAATTTAACTTATGACTGACAGCCTCTCTGAGAACTGCCTTTGCACTCAAACTTATCAGATTGAGTTCAGGGAGATACAGTTAAATGGATTTTATTGTTTGACGAATGTAGGAAAATACGAGTACGAGTTAGCCTAATTTATGAAACAGCCTAATTTAATTCAAACTGATTTGAAACTTGATATTCCCTTTTTAAAAAAAAAACATTAAATCTGTAATTTTTTTTATTATTTATAAGATATACAGTGACTTTTATATATGAATGAAGACACACACATATCTACACACACATACATCTAATGTTTTTACTCTTCCCGATTTTTGAGGATCACTACCAAAAGTACTGTAATTCCAGTATATTTTAGTCCTCAGAGTGCCTAGATTATGTGATAAATGAACTTTGTTCTTCATTCAAGAGTTTGCAATTTCTCTGACCCTTAAAAATAATAGACATGAGGTTTTACTAATTGTTATTTACTACAAATTAGTGTTATTAAATGAGAAAAATGGTTCATTCTCATCATGATTATCTTAATATTATTAAAACACACACACACACACACACACACACACACACACACACACACACAATTTCAGACATTTGAAATACTTGGCCAGAAACTCCTTGCAAGTTTATGAATGATGAGATTAATTTCAAAATGCCTGCCACATAGCTGCTTAACATTTCAAGTCAACGATGCATAAGGATTAATAGTACACACATCTCCCATATCTACTTTATTTCACATATTACATTCACTTCTAGATAACATGTTTCCCAATTCCTCTAAAAGCATATAAAAGAGCATTCCTATTAAATACTGTTAGAGACAGACAAAAATACCTATCTCCTATTTTCTTTCTTAACACTTACGTTGTATTTGTAGGGTTTGTTTTTTTTTTCCTCGGTAAAACTGTTACTTTGAGTTAGGAACCAGTCATCTCTGTATATCTCCTCACACTCTCCACCTGCATCCTTATCTGAATGTCTCATCTGGGAGAATTTGAGTTTTGTTTATTGGTGTTGCATTCGTAACTGACTGCATGTTAAACCAGCCTGCCATCCCTTTAGGAGCTAAACCACAGTTATAAATGAAGTTGAAATTCTTTATTCCTCATCTGGCACAAGTCATTTTTCTAGGTGAGGAGGTATTTGTAAGTTTGCATTCCAACCTTTCTCAAGCCCTAAATTTTTTTCTTTCATTGTAAAATTTTCTTCCATATACTATATTATTCTATCCATGTAGAATTTCATCTTAGGAGTTTTCACAGAAGACTGAGGAAAGTAATTTTTTTTTCTTCTACTTCATGTCACAATGCCTCAACAAGATTTACAAATGCACAAGTCACTCAAAAGAATAAATCAAAATTATCCTTTTCTCCTCAGTATCCAAATAGCAAAATAGTCACATTAGGCATACTCCAAGATGGCAAGAATATGTTCCTTCTCATCAGAAACAGGGATCTCAAACTCAAAATCATGAAAAGTTAAAAATTAAATTTTATTTTTTCACTCCTAAGTTATACAGAAACTAGAAACCATATAACTTAGGCCAATTTTTGTATTCCTAAATTTATTACCTTCAGTTATTTATGATTGCATGTGTAGAATATGCCATTTTAGAAAAATTGGAGAATGAGCACAAAGAAGTAAATAACAACAACAATGAAACTGTAGCCTGGAGAAAACACTGTTCTTTGACATAAAACAATGATAGGTGAAATTTTACCAGGCTTAGTTAGTGCCTTCTGGAATCCTTTGCCCTGACAGAATTGAATAAGGTATTTGGATTTAATAATGAGAGAATGGAGTCTCGTTATCCTGTGACTTCAAACTGGCTTCATGTATGCAGGCTACATGGAGGTCTATTCCATGCTTTATCACTTACTAAGGAGAAACAGCACAGAAGAAAAACAGACATATTCATGCACATATACACACAAATCCAGGTGTATCACACTCTAATCTAGTGGTGGTATGGTCTGCATGTTTGTGCCCCTGGCCAAATTCATACGAAGAAACCTTAACCACAAAATGATGCTCTTTGGAGGCAGGGCCTTTGGGAAGTAATTAGATCACAAGGGTAGAGCTCCAGTGATGACACTGGAGTCTTTAAAAGAAGAGAAAAAGGGGCGCCTGGGTGGCTTAGTCAGTTGAACATTGGACTGTTGATTTCAGCTCAAGTAATGATCCCAGAGCATGGGATCAAGCCCTGCCTCGGCTTTGTGCTTTTCCCTCACTCTCTCCCTCTGCCCTGCTCACTTTCTTAAAAAGAATAAAATAAAGAGAAAGAGACTAGAGCTTTCTCTCTCCCCCAGCCATGTGGGATACAACCAGGAGGTGGCTGTCAGTAAACCAGGAAGAGGGCTCTCACCAGACACCTAATCTGTGGCACCCTGATCTTGGACTTTCCAGCCCTCACAACTGTGAGAACTAAATGCCTCCTGTTTTTTGTAACAGTATTTTTTTTAAGTTTATTTTAGAGAGAAAGAGCGTGCATGAGAAAGAGTGGGGGAGGGGCAGAGAGAGAGGGAGTGAGGAGAAATCCCAAGTAGGCTCTGCACTGTCAGTTCAGGGCTTGATGAAGGGCTGGGAACTCACGAACTGTGAGATCATGACCTGTGCCAAAATCAAGAGTCAGGTGCTTAACTGAATGAGTCACCCAGGCGCCCCCGAAATGCCTTTTGTTTTAAGCCATCCAGGCTATGGTCTTTATTACAGCACAGTACAGACTCACGAAGACAAGTGGTATTCTAAATTTGAAGAGCTAGGATGCCATGTGAAAAATCAGATTTGTCATACTTTTAGATTCCTGAATTTCTATTTAGCACATCTAATAAGTGTAACTTCTTTGAATAATGGAAAAAAATAATTGTATTTAGCAAATAAGTGAAAAGATATGGAATTTTATAGCTTAAAATACAGGTGTTTTTTTTTTTTTTTCCTAGACTCATTCAACATCAGTCAAAAGATATTTTTCTTGCTTAATATTACTTTGTTGGCTTATCCAAAATTGATGAAGTGACTACTGGGGGTAGGCATGTTACTTTGAAAATATACAAAAAGAAACATTTTCCCTATTCCAAATTGTTGCCATAAAGTTTGGCCTCACAAGAGCAAAATGAAAATTATTACAAAGCATGACAAGGTTACAATAAAGACATGTTAGGGTGACACTGAAGAAGACCATGTAAATAACACTTACAGAAAATGATAATGGTGTTCTTGGTGATATCCCACCAACTCTGAGTTTTCAAAGAATACTCTTTAAAATTTTTTTGGTTTGACACAGTTTAATAAGGAAGGTCTTTTCAAACAGGAGACACAATAGAACACATTCATTTTAATGTATAAATATGCTTTTTTTTGCAATATTATGAAATACCAAATGACCTGAGTGGTCATGAACTTTCTCAATAGAATGACACAACTTTTTTTGAGCCCCTACTATTGATGAGGCATTTTATTTGGAAAAATATAGGAAGAAAAAGGTGTTCAATTTCTGCAGATCAACACTTTGTCTACACAAGCCAAGTGGAGTAAAGATTTGAGTAAAAACATATCTAGATAATTTGATCAAGGTAGAAATCCTTTCTATGATTACTCTAGTGTAAATACAAGCCACTTTGACCCTCTGAGGACCAGAACCGTGTGCATTATCTCAGACTGACACAGAACACTGTGGGAGATCTGAAAAGGCAATTGAAACCACAGTGGGGAAACTTGTTATTGGATTTTTTTTTAGATCTCATGCTTTGTGACATACTAGCATTTGAGAAGGTCAGCCTTGTAGAGGCGTGGATACTTTAATAACAAGCATCTCTTCATAACAAACTTCACATGATAGTGTAATTGACTTCACATCCGTAAGATTTTTATTACTGTGGATTTTCATCAACACTTCACCCAACATCCTAACTTGCCACTGAATGATGCCTCGTGAGTATCACAGACCTGAGATTACAAAGTGGGCTATGTGGCTGATAGCCTCTGTTGTGGGATCATTGCCAACATATAAATATGATGAAGAAAAATGTGTCAGGTGCTTGTATTTGACCCTCGCAACAGTTATCTGTTTATATCACCGTGCTACTGGAAGAATGACTTTTTCCTCCCTGGCATCTTCGTGACTCATTGTGAACTCGTACAGAAATGAACTAAGCCTTCAACTTTCTGGAAAACTCCTTGTAAGAAACTGCCACATTTCCGTAATTTAAACTCATTTGCAATATTGTTCAAAAAATTCAAATGAGTTAGAAAGTACACCCTTCCTTTAAGATGAGATTAGAAAGACCAGCAGAAGTTATGGAGTTGTGCTGAAGTCAACATTCCTTCATATAGGCTTTCCTTCATATAGGCTTTCTCTTACTCAGAGTCGAAAGCACCTCCTGAGACATGAAGGTGAGTGAATGACTGCTTAAAGAAGACACCAAGATACTTAAGCCAGGGACGAAGTGTCAGGCAGCATCCTTTCCCCCAGATTACTTAATTAGTGGGTATCTCCTAAGTGCAGCATCTTCTCTGGTAAAACTAGCGGGCAGAATCACAGCACAGTCAAGTTAGGTAACCTTGACGCCAGCCCCCAAATTCAAGCGGGCAGGAATTCGGTGCAGTCCTGTGCAAGTCTGTCACACGCAAAAAAGGCTGAAGTTTGGCTTCGATTGGCAATACAGTATTAAAAAGAGCAAGTGAAAGGAATCAGAAAGAAAAATACTTACAACTGAGGAGGGCAATGAAGAAAACCAAAGCAAATGAGTTTCTCCCTTAATGACTACTGTTCTTACTGTTCTATTAATTCTTCCAGAATTTTCTAAAAAAGTTTAGATTTATATGGAAAAGCAGGGAACATTGTCATTCCTCTTCACTATAAAATTCCTTTGCTATGAAAACCCAAATTGGTGTCAGTGACATCTTACACTACCCAACACACCAGAGGGGAAAAAGAAACCATTGCTATTTAATAGGCATCTACTATGTGCTAGAGACAACAGAGAACAATTGCTTAAATCTTCAGTTGCTCTGTGATGTGGCCATTATTTTTCTTTTACAGACGAGAAAAACAAGACTCATAAATTATATATATTGTGAAAACTTCAGCTTATCAGGGGCTAAGTCAGCATTTTGCTGGAGTTAGGATGGACACCAAAGTCCATATTTTTTCACTCATCTGACATTATAGGTACCAAGAACTGCTGACTGCACAAGGCCAGCCATTTAATTAATGTTGTAGGTGGACTAATTGATTTTAGTCAGTGAATGTTTAACGATTATCTCACTTTCTCCCTTGACTACTTTAGTTGTAGTTAATGCGTCAGGAATGCGCTGAGTATTTGGAAATGCTAAAAATATAAAAGATAAATTGATAAGGGAGTGCTACTTGCATGAAATATACATATTTTCTGTAACTGCATTATGACGATGATCATAATCTTTTTTCCATGAGTCACCCTAATATTCTCTGTCCCAAAGTAAAGGCACTACAGCCATCACTTTAATTCTTGCCAATACATAGGAAGCAAAGTACATACTGGGAACGGGGGATAATCTAAGATTAGCTACTAACTGATAAATTGGAAAATTGAAATATATTCTAAGGGGAGGTGGGTGGGAAGATGAGTGAAATAGAGGAGATAAAGAATATACTTGATGAGCACTGTGAAAGTATAGAATTGGTAAATCACTATATTGTATACCTGAGGCTAACATAATACTGTATGTTAATTGAGACTTAAATGTAAAAAAAAAAAAAAAAACCAGGATAGCAAAAACTTATGACAGATGATACTCTCAGGTGATAAATTGCTCCTGTTTACTATGTGTTTACTTGTCATTGAAGGGGCAACAACTAAACAGGGTGAAATGACACTTTTTCAGATTCCAGAAAGAACATCTTGAAGCTATCTGTACCCTTACTTTATTTTCACTCTTATTTATCCAGAATCTATCATTTTATTACTTGGTCATCTAGAGAATCTGACAAAGCAGTGATTAAAGACACAGATCAGTTAGATGTAGGTTTGCATCTTAAAAAAAAAAAATTCCAGCCTAATTAATATACAGTGTTCTCTTAGTTTCAGGTGTACGATACAGTGATTCAATAATTGTATACAGTAGTCAGTGCTCATCAAGATAAATGGATTCTTAATCCCCATCATCTATTTCACCCATCCCCCTTATCTACCTCCCCTTTGGTAACCATCAGTTTGTCCTCTATAGTTAAGAGTCTGTTTTTTGGTTTGCCTCTTTTTTTCTCTGTTCATTTGTTTTCTTAAATTCCATATATGAGTGAAATCATATGGTATTTGTCTTTCTCTGACTTATATCACTTAGCATCGTACCCTCTAGATTCATTTATGTTGTTGCAAACACCAAGATTTATTTCTTTGTTGTGGCTGAATAATATTCCATTGTATATATTTACACCCCTACTTCTTTATCCATTTATCTATTGATGGACACATGGCCGCTTCTGTAGTTTGGCTATTGTAAACAATGTTGCAATAAACATGGGGTGTATATGTCTTTTTGAATTAGTGTTTTTGTATTCTTTGCGTAAATACCCAGTAGTGGAGTTACTGTATCACATGGTAGTTCTATTTTAACTTTTTTTGAGGAATATCCATACTGTTTTCCACAGTGGCTACAACAGTTTAAATTCCTGCCAACAGTTCATGAGGATTCCTAACACTCGTTTCTGGTGTTGTTGATTTTAGCCATTCTGACAGGTGTGAGGTAATACCTCACTATGGTTTTGATTTGCATGTCCCTGATGATAAGTGATGTTAAGCATCTTTTCATGTGTCTGTTGCCCATATTAATGTCTTCTTTGGAGAAATGTCTGTTTATATCTTCTGCCAGTTTTTTAACTGGATTTTTTTTTTCGTTACTGAGTTTTATCAGATCTTTATATATTTTGGTTACTAACCCTTTATTGGATGTCATATGCAAATATCTTCACCCATTAGGTAGTTTACCTTTTAGTTTTACTGATTGTTTCCTTTGCTGTGCAGAAGACTTTTATTGTGATGAAGTCCCAATAGTTTATTTTTGCTTTTGTTTCCCTTGCATCAGGAGACACATCTGAAAATATGTTGCTATGGCTGATGTCAGAGATTACTGCCCGTGTTCTCTTCGAGGATTTTTATGATTTCCCCTCTCACGTAAGTCTGTAATCGATTAAACTTTGTGTGTGTGTGTATGTGTAAGGTATAAGTAATCCGGTTTCATTCTTTGTCATGAGGCTGTCCGTTTTCTCAACACCATTTATTGAAGAGACTGTCTTTTTCCCATTGTTTGTTAATTCATCCTTGGTTAAAGGTAAAGTGACCATATAATTTGGGGTTTATTTCTGGGTTTTCCATTTTATTCCACTGATCTGTATGTCTACTTTTATGCCAACACCACACTATTTAAATTCCTACCACTTTGTAATATAACTTGAAGTCCAAAATTGTGATGCCACCAACTTCGCTTTTCTTTTGCAAGGTTACTTGGGCTATTCTGTATCTTTTGTGGTTCCATACAAATTCTAGGATTATTTTTTCTAGGCCTGTTAAAAAGGCTGTTGGTATTTTGATAGAGATTGCATTAAATATCTTCATTGATTTGGGTAATAGAGACATTTTAAGCATATTTGTTCTTCCAACCCATGGGAATGGGGTATCTTTTCATTTCTTTGCATTGTCTTGAATTTTTTCATCACTATTTTATAGTTTATAGTGTACTGGTCTTTTATCTCTTTCATTATGTTTATTCTTTTTTTTTTTTTTTCAACGTTTTTTATTTATTTTTGGGACAGAGAGAGACAGACAGAGCATGAACGGGGGAGGGGCAGAGAGAGAGGGAGACACAGAATCGGAAACAGGCTCCAGGCTCCGAGCCATCAGCCCAGAGCCCGACGCGGGGCTCGAACTCACGGACCGCGAGATCGTGACCTGGCTGAAGTCGGACGCTTATCCGACTGCGCCACCCAGGCGCCCCATCATTATGTTTATTCTTAAATATTTTCTTATTTTTGGTGAAACTGGAAATTGGATGGTTTTCTTAATTTCACTTTCTGCTGCTTCATTTTAGGGTATAGGAATGCAACAGATTTCTGTACGTTGACTTTATGTCTTGAGACTACTGAATTCATTTATTCTAGTAGTCTTTTGGTGGAGTCTTTAGGGTTCTATATATAGTATCATGTCATCTGCAAATGGTAAAAGTTTTACTTCTTCCTTACTAATTTGGATGATTTTTATTTATGTTGTCTAATTGCTGTGGCTAGGACTTCCAGTAAGATGTTGAATAAAAGGGGTGAACATGGACAGCCTTATTTTGTTCTTGACCTTAGGGAAAAAGCTCCATATTTCACCATTGAATATGATGTTGGCTGTGGGTTTTTAATACACAGTCTTTATTATACTGAGATATGTTCCCTCTAGACCTACTTTGCAGAGGGTTTTTATCATGAATGGATGTTGTACTTTGTCATATGCTTTTTTTGCATCTATGGAAATGACCATATGGAATTTATCCTTTCTCTTATTGATGTGATGTGTTACATTATTTTGCAAATATTAAGCTACCTTTCATCCAGGGAATAAATATCAGTTGATCATGGTGTTTAATATATTGTTGGATTTGGTTTGCTAATATTTTATTGAAGACTTTTGCATTTATATTCATGTTAGTGGCCTATAGTTCTCTTTTTTGTGGTGTCTTTTTCTGGTTTGGGTATCAGGGTGATACTGGCCTCATAGAATGAATTTGGAAGGTTTCCTTCCTCTTGTATTTTTTGGAATAGTTTGAGAAGAATTGGTATTAACTCCTAAATGTTTGGTGGAATTTACCTATGAAGCCATCTGGTCCTGGACTTTGGCTTTTTGGTGTTTTTGGATAATTAGTTGAATTTCATTGCTGGCAATCAGTCTATTCAAATTATTTATTTATTTTTGATTCAGTTTTGGTAGGTTATATGTTTCTAGGAATTTATCAGTTTCTTCTAAGTTGCCCAATTTGTTGACATACAGATTTTCATAATAATCTGTTGTGAATGTTTGTATTTCTGTGGTATTTGTTGTTATTTCTCCTCTTTCATTAGTAATTTTGTTTATTTGGGTTCTCTCTCTCTCTCTCTCTCTCTCTCTCTCTCTCTCTCTCTCTCAAATGAATCTTGTGGAGTTCCTGGGTGGCTCAGTTGATTAAGCATCCAACTTCGGCTCAGGTCATGATCTCGTGGTTCATGAGTTCAGGCTTCATGTCAGACTCTGCTGACAGCTCAGAACCTGGAGCCTGCTTTGGATTCTGTGTCTCCTCTCTCTGCCCTTCCCTCACTCATGCTCTGTCTCTCTCTTTCTGTCAAACTAAATAAACATTAAAAACAAAATTAAAATTAAAAATCTTTAAAATAAAATAAAATAAAACTTGTTAGAGACTTAATCAATTTTGCTGATCTTTTTAAAGAATAAGTTCTTGGTTTCATTGATATGTTCTTTTTGTTTTTAATTTCTGTTTCATTTATTTCTGCTCTAATCTCTATTATTTCCTTCCTTTTACTGGGTTTAGGTTTTTTTGTTTTTCTTTTTCTAACTTTCTTAGGTATAACATTAATTTGTTTATTTGAGATATTTCTTGCTTTTTGAGTAGGTCTGTGTTGCTATAAACTTCCCTCTGGGAATCATGTTTACTGCATCCCAAGATTTTGGACTGTTGTATTTTCATTTTCATGTACTTTTTGATTTATTCTTGGATTTCTTGGTTGACCTATTCATTGTTTAATAGCATGTTATTTAACCTCTATGTATTTGTGCTCTTTCCAGATATTTTCTTATGGCTGGTTTCTAGTTTCATAGCAATGTGGTCAGAAAAGATACAAGGTATGACTGATTTTTAAAAATCCATTGAAACTTGTTTTGTGGCCTAAATTGTGATATATTCTGGAAAATGTTCTGTATGCACTTGAAAAGAATGTACAACTGAGTGTGTTTTTTTCTTCCAAGTTTTTATTTAAATTACAGTTAGTTAACATACAGTGTAATATTAATTTCAGGTATAGGATATGGTGATTCATCATTTACATATAACGCCCAGTGCTCATCACTACAAGTGCTCTCCTTAATACCCATCATGCATTTAACCTATTCCCTCCTCCCATGCCCACCTTCCCTCCAGCAACCCTCAGTTTCCTCAGTTTGTTCTCTATAGTTAAGCATTTGTTTTCTGGTTTGTCTATCTCTTTACCCCCCTATGTTCATCTCTTTGTTAAATTCCACATGAGTGAAATCATATGGTTTTTGTCTTTCTCTGACTGACTTAGTTCAGTTAGCATAATATTCTCTAGCTCCATCCATGTCATTGAAAATGTAAGATTTCATTCCTTTTTATGGCTGAATAATATTCCCTTGTGTACATGTACCATTTCTTTATCCATTCATCAGTCGATGGACATTTGGGCTTTTACCATGATTTGGCTATTGTTGATAGTGCTGCTTTAAACATTGAGGTGAATGTGCCCCCTCGAATCAGTAGTTTTGTATCCTTTAGGTAAATACCTAGTAGTGCAGTGGCTGGGTCATAGGATAATTCTATTCTTAACTTTTTGAGGAATCTCCATACTATTTTCCAAGGTGGCTGCACCAGTTTGCATTCCTACTGGCAGTGTAAGAGGGTTCCCTTTCTCTGCATTCTGGCCAACATCTGTTGTTTCCTGTGTAAAACTGAACAGTTTTCAAACTTAACCCAACAGCTTCCATCTTTCAGTTAAAAATTTCAGCTCAGTCTTACTTAATTTCTTTACTTTATCTTACTGTGTGTTTATTAGGGGATTCTTTTAGTACTCTTTTCTTTTATTCACTTAAATTTATTCTTTAATGACTTGAGCTAATTGCTATACCCTTGAATTTACCCCTTGTCAATCAAGAGAACTATGTGATGTTCAGTATAAAAGATGTATTTCTCTACTATCACATAGTAAAAAGATACCAGTTATGTTCCCCCACAAAGGTATGCTCACGTGTTTGTTCTTTTTGATTTTACCCCAAATAAGATAGGCATTTTAGAATATGTCTCATTCTCACTTTTCTCTCAGCACTTATCAAATGTGACATTTGATGCATGTTCTCTATTATCCTGAGACCATTTAGTGTATTTAATCTTTATTGCTATGTTTTTTCTTAAAATATATGTATTTCCTCTCAGGAATACTGATTTAAGGAAATATTCTCTTACAGATTAGAAGCAACTATATTTTCACTATTGTTTTATCTTCTTCTCTACCTCAAGTCTCTGATTTCATTCATCAGTAATCTGGTTAGGGTTTTGTTTTGTTTTGTTTTGTTTTGTTTTTAATCGAGAATTTACCTAGATGAACTAGCTTGAGTACTCTCTGGATCCTTGCATATCTGTGAATATCTTTTATTCTGACTAGTGAATGATATATGGACTGTGTGTAGTTTCCTGTCCATAGGCTGTAATTGCTCCAAACTGCTTTCCAGCTGTCAGATTTGCAGAGAAGAGGTTTAATACTGTCTGATTATTTTTTCCTTTATAGGAAATCTGTGCTGCTATTATATATTGACATACATATGAGGTACACACGCACTCACTAGAATTATACCAGAAAATGCTGAGGCATATATATTTATCAGACAGTGTTTCCTGGATTTTGATGAGTCATTTTGATCAATAAAATCAGTTTTTTACAGAGTTTTTTACAGAGAACTTATATTTTGTTTCATGTGGTTTTCTCTTCTGCGTCTTCTTTCTTCTTTTTTTACATGGAAAGTTTTTTGATCTATTTTTAAGTCTTACCTTTCCAGTATGATTTAAATATAATTGCAATTTTGGTTTTTGATATGTACTACTTCTTATATTTGATCTTTCAAACGTAAAATTTTATTTCTATAGGGACCTTCCATTTCTAAAATTTATTATATGTTTCAGTTTCAAAATCATGATTTTAGGGGAGCCTGGGTGGCTCAGTCAGTTAAGCATCCAACTCTTGATTTTGGATCAGGTCATGATCCCTGAGCCTGTTTGAGATTCTGGCTCTCCCTCTCTCTCTGCCTTTCCCCACTTCTCCCTTTCAAAATAAATAAATACATAAATATTTTCTTAAAAGGAAGTCAGGGTGCCTGGGTGGCTCGGTTGGTTAAGCATCTGACTCTTGATTTGGCTCACTCTCATGGTTTGTGAGTTCAAGCCCCATGTCAGGCTCTGTGCTGATAGTGGGGAGCCTGCTTGGGATTCTGTCTCCCTCTTTCTGCCCCTCCCATGCTCGCTTGCTTGCTCTCTCTCTCTCAAAAATAAATATGCAATAAAGTTAAAATTAAAAAAAAAGAACGTTATGGGTTTAGACCCATCATATCATTTTATGTGTTTAACTGAAATATGCTTAGGCATTCTTAGTAAGTGATAATTGGAATATACAATGCAATAAATTGCAAAAGTGTTCACCCTGCAAGTTGTTTTTATACCTGTAAGGACATTTTATTCGTCCTGGTTAAAACCTTCTTTTGACATTTCAGAATGACCTAAAGCAAGAATAAATATTAAAATCTTTTCACAAAAACAAAGTGGCAAGAACATGTAAATTTAGAGGAAATTTATGAAGAATTTAACTGGCACTGTCATGACAATGAGAGGAAAAAAGTATATCAAAATTACGGTAATCAAAATATATTGTTTTCAGAAGTATCAAGGGAATTCTTTGGAAGATATTTTTCATAATTTATTTGGAATATTTCTAAAACAGGGTGTTAGCATCACTCTTGTATTAGTGATCAGACATAACAGGAAAATAATAATAAGAAAATAGATGAAAGAAATAAAGTAAAAATTGGCTCTGTTTTTAAAGATAGATACGGGAAAATGTTGTATGCAAACAGTATTCAAAACTTGAATTTGTTAAATTAGATTGGGAGCATGGGTCTTTTTTACAATACTGAACTCCACAGAAACACACCTGTAATTCTAAGTAATACGCTAAGATCGTGTGCAGAAAAATAAGGAGGAAAATATAAATGTTTATATTCCTCACACTTGAATAGTTAGATAAGACAAAAACACAGTTGGACTTTTGCACAATGAAACAGAACTGAACCAAGATGAAACTAAGTAGGTGGGACTCTAGTGCCTTGGCAATAATACCTCTTACATAATTATGATGGATCTATGAGAATAATGGGTGGAATAATTAAAATCAGGTAACGATTTGTTACGGTTTCCCTAACGGGAACCTTGGGGGAAGATCTAAGAAAAATTGCAGGTGTATTTTATCTCACATAGATAAGATGAGACCATAATTGGAATTATGTATGAAGCATTTAAATCTGGTGTGCATGCATATATCACCTCAGGATAACGAATATTTATTTTTTGTCCAATCCATTTTAATCTAAGTCTTAAATTTTTTTTTTCAACGTTTTTTATTTATTTTTGGGACAGAGAGAGACATAGCATGAACGGGGGAGGGGCAGAGAGAGAGGGAGACACAGAACCGGAAACAGGCTCCAGGCTCCGAGCCATCAGCCCAGAGCCTGACGCGGGGCTCGAACTCACGGACCGCGAGATCGTGACCTGGCTGAAGTCGGACGCTTAACCGACTGCGCCACCCAGGCGCCCCATTTTAATCTAAGTCTTACAGTTAGTTGCAAGTCAGTATTGTGTCTCCAGCTCTATACTTTAGTATCACTGCATGGAAGGATTTTGAAAGATCTGGTAAACATTTTCCTCCTGGTAACCTGGGTAAAGTGGCTGAAAAATGAACCAGGGGTTACAGTCTGTCACTTACATGCTTCTAGAAGATGTACATATATAAACTGTTACTCTACATGCAAATACTAAGAGGATCATTGTTTTTTATGCCTTTAAAAAATAAGTGCATTGCTACCTCAGAGGTTTCACAATGTGAATTCATGAAACATGAAAACGGCCATCACCCAAGTTTAAACCTTGTATGACAATAACGTCCTTGTGTTTCTTGCCTCTCATTCTAACTCTCTCCAACTTCATTCGACACACTGCTACCACATTACTGAGTCTAACGCATATCTCTGATTGTTTTAGCACTGTCTACAAAAAGTCCTTTATGTCTCCCTATCAGTATACAAAATCAAACACGGGATTCTTAGAGTCTTTACTATATTTTTTGTAATACTTCAAGACGATAGGGGGAGTTTGAATGAAATCCCGGCTGATCAGTCATAAATAGCGCCGTGCGCTCTGTACTGCAGTCACATGATATTTCTGGTACTTACATATGCTGTGAGCATCTGTAACGTCAGTATTTCACAACCTACATGGCACTTTCTTCCATCTCTACCTTTTTACCCTTCTTACACATCTCCACAAAGTCTTCTTGAGGTGTATTCTGCCTCTTTATCATTCTAAGTACCTCTCTCACAGCACTTATCGTTGCCTAGCTTGAGTTGCCTGCAAGATATTTGTATCTTATCTCGGTATTCCTTGGTTTTTAAGTTTTTTGAGGGCAAGATCTGTGCCTCATTTACAATTTTTTCCCACTCCAGGGGCCTAATGTGAGAGATGTTTGACAAATACCTGTCGGATACATGCTGTTGTTTAGTTCATAAACATTATGTTATCCGATTTGTTAGGTCGGCAACAAAATAGGCCAAATTCAACAGCAAAACATACCCAGTGCCTAACACAATGCCTTCTGTGTATGAAACACCTCCAAAGTTTTTAATGAAGTAATTAATCAAAATGTGAATATTGATTTTGCTCTGTTAGATATGGCTTCTTGTAGGTCAGTTATCACTGACATGTCTAGCTTCTTATTTTCCAAGTGGGAAATGTTGTCAGGAAGAACGGTAATTTGTTCCTTAAGTGTTTAAGGCAGTATCATGTTAGCCATTGGGGACAGTTCATTCTAATTTGCAGTAAGAAACTCCAGCAAACAAGTTAAGTCACCCTGGACTCTGCAATCTCCCATGCATTAATACTAGTCCTATTGAGTTTAGAAGCTATGAGCCCAATACCATTCTACAAAATAGAGAAAGCAGCCCGTAAATACTTAGAACTTCCTTTAAGTTCAAAGGGAAGATCTAAGACAAGATCAGACTTCTTGGGTGTGGCTCAAGATTTAAGAGATTTGATCATAGGGTATCACCTGTCAAGTAATTATGACTACTTTTTTACACAAAAGCATAAGCAGCATTCCAAAGGATAATACATCTAGCCTTTCCAAATATCAAAAAATCCATATTCCTCATTCAAATTTGTGTTTTTTCTAACTGCTATTCCTGAAAAGCCAATGCATCCTAGATACTCAATAACATTTACACTATATATAGATGATAGCATTACAAAATACCAGCTTTGTAAAAATAATTTCCTATCAACCATTTTCTTCAGAAGACTATATTTTCCAATGTTCTGGCTGCCATCAACTAATACACTTGTCAAACTTTTTTTTTTTTTAATTACCTATGAAAGTTCCCTGTAGAACCAGTCTGCATTTCTCTTTGTCAGGCATAGGTCACTTGGACAATGTTTAAGTCTAAACCAGCAAGAATAAAAAAAATTATAATACAATTTCTTTGGAAATTGAATAAGAATTCTTTTAAATAGAAAAAAAGTGTTCATTAAAGAGAAAAAATGAACCTCACTTACATTGCCTATTATAAACTGAGAGTAGTTATTTTGCCTAGCTGGTGCAGATATAGACAAGAATGCTGCTTCTCTCTCAGAACTTCAGATTTTGGATAAATAGGACTCCTAGTCTTTGTCATATTTCAGTTAGATGGCACAATGTCATGTTGATGATGACAGCTAGCAGTAAAAATATGTATCAGTTTTGCACATATCTCATTTAGTATTCAAAACAGATCTGAAAATAGGTAATCTTATTTTCCCATTTTACTTACCGGAAACTGAGGCATAGAGAGACTGAGTAACTTGTCAAGGGTTATATGTCCACTGAATCAGAGAGCCAAGATTCCATTCCAGTCCTAATTTCACAGCATGGTCTCTGTGTAATTACAGAATGTTGTGAATGTCTAATTTCCAGTGTTTATAACTTGACAATTGAAATTTCATCAAAAATTGAAATGGTGTTAGAAACTTCTACAATAGAAGCAGTTTGGAACTGAGGACTACACAAAGATTTAAGAGAATGGGATTCAGTGTCAATTAGCAGTTGTTTTCCCTCTCTCATTCATTCCCCTTCAGTCTCTCGCTCTTATTCTCCTTTGTCCCCCCAAATGATAAGGATTTAAATTTGAGTGTATGGGGAAATGGCTAATAAGATATTAAATGTGCAACCCTTAAAGCACAGTTTAAAAGGAATATCCAATAAAATCAAATTACATTAAAAGTATTTTTGAAAGTTATTAATATAACGGGATGCCTGGGTGCCTCAGTCAGTTAAGTGTCTGACTTCGACTCAGGTCATGATCTCATGGTTCATGGGTTCGAGCACCACATCGGGCTCTGTGCTGACAACTCAGAGCCTGGAGCCTATTTCAGATTTTGTGTCTCCTTCCCTCTGTGTCCCCCGCCTACCCCCACTCTCCCTCTGTCTCTCTCTCAAAAATAAATAATAAAAATGTAAAAAAATATTTTAACAAATATAGTTATTAATATTATGCAAAAATACAGGGCGCCTGGGTGGCTCGGTTGGTTAAGCTTCTGACTTCGGCTCAGGTCATGATCTTGTGATTTGCGAGTTCAAGCCCCATGTCCGGCTCTATGCTGACAGCTCAGAGCCTGGAGCCTGCTTCAGATTCTGTATCTCCCCTTCTCTCTGGCCCTCCCGTGCTCATGCTCTGTCTCTCCCTGTCTCTCAATAATAAATAAATGTTAAAAGGATATTATACAAAATTAACTTGGTCATGCTCATAAAATTCTAATAAATATTAGAAATAATTTTAAGTATTTCCTGCTCATTTTTACTCTAAAATCTCACAGCAATATGTATTCCTTTATGAGGCATTCTTAACCAGTTCAGCCGTCCACATCTCTGCTAGTATGTTTTGGTTGGTTGGCATCTCCTTTAACTTGTTTCTGCCTATATTGTACTAGTTGTTAAATATTTTTTAATAACAATATTGGTCTTATGATTTCCCTTAGGAATTTGGAAATCACTATTACATGGTAGATGAGTTGGACCTGGTCCATCAAAAACCATATGCCAAGATAGAATTACATTTGAATAAATTGTAATAAGAGAAAATGCCTATGAAAGAAAATAGGAGGGAGTTGGGATGACTCACAGTTGCCCTTGTACTGTGGTCTCATGGCTAACCTAGTCATCCAAGCTGCCTCCTTTTTAATCTAAAAGAAATGACTTTAAAATAATGTTTCTAGGGCACCTGGGTGGCTCAGTCAGTTAAGCATCTGACGTAGGCTCAGGTCATGATCTCGTGGTTCGTGGGTTCGAGCCCCAAGTCAGGCTCTGTGCTGAAAGCTCAGAGCCTGGAGCCTGCTTCTGATTATGTGTCTCCCTCTTTCTGCCCCTCTCCCACTCACTCTTGTCTCTCTCTATCTCGCAGAAATAAATAAACATTAAAAAATAAAAAAAAAAATTCTATAGAAACATTATACTAATATATATTATATGTATCTTCAGTGCTCTCTATTGTCAGTTCTATTATGAAATCTATTATGAAAACTGCCTAGTTTGGGAACGATTTTCTTTAAGCACATTCTTAGGAACTTATTTTTCTTCCCAGAAATGATAGGAGATGAAACATCCAGTTACCCTTCCCCCCCCGCAAAACACTGACAGATTAACAATTCTATTCTAAATAATAATTCAGTTAATTCATTGTTAATATACATTTATTTATGTACACTAAGAACAGAAATTGAAAAAAACACAAAATTGGCCTTTCTGTTTTGATTTCTGACAGATGAAAGAAAAAAGCAACAACAGAAATAAATTGGGACACTTGGCCACAATTACATACTTTTACCTAATTCTGGTGTCTAAGAAACAAATAACAAGGAGTTGAAATACAGAACTCTGTTTGAAATAAGTGTGGCTTGGTGTACCTGGGTGTCTTAGTTGGTTAAGCATCCAACCTCGGCTCAGGTCATGATCTCATGGTTCATGAGTTCAAGCACCTCGTTGGGCTCTGTGCTGACAGCTCAGAGCTGGGAGCCGGCTTCAGGTTCTGTGTCTCCCTCTCTCTCTGCCCCTTCCCCACTCACTCTCACTCGCTCCCTCGCTCTCTCTCTGAAAAATAAACAAACACTGAACATTTTTTTAAAATGAAGTGTGGCTTTCTGGTAGCAATATTTGAAAATTATAAATGAATTTAAATTCCTTCATCTACAACATCAAACAATAACAACAAGCAAATACTTGAGAGCTCACAGTTCTCCATTACCATCTGACTTGGTAAAGGAGTAATATGTTTTTCAAACTGAGATTAGAGGGTAAGTGAACCAGCAAAAGACAATTAAGTTGGAACAACACTTGCTTTCTCAAGTACTCAGCAATATGAATGCAGGCATAATGCTGTTTTTATTCACCAGGCACACAAATAATTCAACTTTAATGTCAATAAAGTCAGTAATGATAGATTTCATCACTAAAATATAACTAAGCAATAATGACCAGGAAGAAAGTAAGTAGCTCACAGCCACAGAAGTGATTTCTTTTTTGTCCTAGGTGAAGTCAAGGGTGTCTGAAAAGACTGGCCTTTCCCCCTCTATTATTAACTGCAAATCATTCTTGTCATGTTAGAAAGCAGATTGTTTTTTTCAAGAGTTACACACCATTATGTTTGGATCACGTAACCTGACCTTATTCCAAGCAACTTAAATTCCATTTCCAATTAGCAAGAATGCTTATAGAAGAGATGATGTCTATCTGCCTATTAAGCCTTTTGTATTATATCAATCTGAGCAGAAATTTCTATTTTCTACCCCCCCTCCCCACCCCGTGCTGATGTTACCTTGTGGCTAAACATCCCAATTTATTTTCATTGCTGTTTTTTTTTTCCATCTGTCGAAAACCACAACCAAAAGGCCAATTTTGAGGTTTTTAAATTCCTATTCTTAGTGAGCTGAAAAATTTGTCACATAACAGTAGAGGAATTGCAAGGTGGGGTAAAGGGTTTGTTTATACAATTAAAACAAATGTAATGCCACAGCTACATTTGGGACTTAACTAAAACCACCACTTGAGGAAAGATGCTATAAATTGTACAATTCACTCAATTTTTGTCTTAAAACAATGTACTGCCATGCTATGTATGGAGGGTGTTTAACCCTTGTGCTTGGCACTCAGTGGCCATGTATCCATGTTGTTGGCTGACATTCAACCAATGTCGAAGCAGATTATAATACATTTAGTTCAGTTAGTCTACCCATCTGTCCTCTGCATACACATATCCTTTGGAAAGCTCTTATTACAGTGTTTTCCCAACTTCAACATTGCCATGGTGATATTGCTAAAGGAGAATGTACACCATTGTCATACTTACCATATTACAAATAATCTTTCGTTTGAAAGAAATAAAGTTTTAAAACAATAGACCTCATATACAAATGAAGAGACTGTTTTTCCCACCTAATGGTTCTAAAGCATCTGACTCTGCCTTCATGTCACCTTGTGCTCCCACTACAAGAGAATCAAACAGAAAAGGAGATGGAATACTTCTTGAACATGTTTTCATTAAAATGGCTTAAGTTTACTGTAATGCAGTTTAATCCCTTAAGCCCAAATAGAACTTACAGTTTCTTCATTTTTTTTTATCTTGATTCATTCCTTATATCACAAAGAAATTATTAAAAAATGAGGAATAATTTGCTGTAAAACTGAAAATGAGTAGCTATATGAAGCTTAAATGCAGTCTTTGATATATAATTGTAAAATTTAGTATTGGGCAAAAATAAATGTTCACCACAATGAAACTGTTCTGAAATAATATCTCATTAACAATTTTGCCATTTGCATGTGACAACTCTAAATTACAGCTATCTTATGTTACCTCTGAATATATAACCAAATAGTATTATAGAGGTCTAAGTATGAGAGAATATACCAAGAGTCCCCTTTCTTATATCACTTTACATATTAGCATACCATATATTTTATTTCGTTCAACATCTATGTGGTTTGTATTAATGCCAGTGAATGGAATATCGAAACTGCAATATGTTTGCGATGCTTCATCTTAAAGCTTGCTATTTAAGCTACTGTGGTAAACAATGAGAATTCGAACGTTGTTCCAAAGAAATATAGGTAGCTCTATACTACAGAGACCGTAATTATATTTTTTCCAATAACAAATAAATTAGAAAACCTATCATGTCTTTCTAGATTATACTGCTTTAATATTTCTTATTGCTACTTGGAAAAAATCAATACACAGATTACCTTATAATGGAAATGAAAACTTAATAAATTTAGATGTTAGGTGGTAAGATTCTTTTTTTTTTTTTTTAAATCAAGTTCTATACAGTTAATGTAGGAAATTGCCATGTTGTCTACAAAAGATAGTTTTAAAGAATTGCTCCAAGATTTTGGTTTCTAGCATTATGGAATAAACTCTAACAAAGCGATTCCCCAAAAGGTAACAAATTAAAATTCTGAAAAAAAAAATACAAAATGAGGGGCGCCTGGGTGGCTCAGTCGGTTGAGCCCCCGACTTTGGCTCAGGTCATGATCTCACGGTCTGTGAGTTCGAGCCCCGCATCTGGCTCTGTGCTGACAGCTCAGAGCCTGGAGACCACTTCAGATTCTGTGTCTCCCCCTGTCTCTGCCCCTCCCCTGCTCATGCTCTGTCTCTCTCTGTCTCAAAACAAAAACAAAAACGAAACAAAAAAGTAAAAAAAATACAAAATGAAACAATACGGTGTGTTATGTGCAAAAGCATGTAGATGTTGGAAGGGATTGATATTGTAAATTATGTGCAAAAGCATGTAGATGTTGGAAGGGATTGATATTGTAAATTACCCAAGTTTTGGCTTTCCTGAGGGCAAACAACAGGGCGTGGTTCAGGGTACTAAAACTAAGTTGGTACACACTACCTACTTCATCAACAAACAAACACAACCAACGAAGGGAAACTGGAATAGCTAGAAAGGGAGAAGGGAGTGATCTGAAAAATAAAGATCAAACAAAGAAGAGTCCCAAATACTATGTATAAATTCTTCCTAACTTTCTTGCTGAGCTGCAATTCATGGAGCATTGAAGCAGACTCAAATCAGCTTGGCCTTTGGCAAAAATGACAGCTGATTTTTGAACTGCTGACCCTCACAGGAAAGACAGGTTGAAAGTAACTTAAGAAAGTCAATATTCTTACCCTATTTGGAGGAATATGAAGCCAGAGACTCCATAAATAAACTTTCCAAATGTAAATAATACAATTCAAAGTATTTGGCATGAAAAGAACCAGAATAATGTGACTAGTTTTTCAAAGAAAAAGTTCATAAGGGTCAGACCTGAGATGGCCCTGCCAGGTACTTTGAAGGAACTCTCATGACTGTGCTCAATGACTATGTATATTTAATTGCTTAGATTAGAAAAGAAAATTGTTAAGACCTGACATTATTTTAAGAAGGTAGATAAACAAGGGCAAACCCAAAACTATAGGAAGAAAATAGTAAAGAGCAGAAGTCAATGTAATAGAATACAAACTGTGAAGAAAATTAGCAGCCAGTTTGATGAAAATGCCAACGAAATAGAGGATGACAACAAAGCAAGAAAGGGTCCAAACAAAAAATAATGAAATAATTAAAACAAAACCTATCCAAATAATTATAAGTTACTGCATTAATTATTTTTAAAGAAAATTTGTATTGAGATAGAATTAATAGAGAATATCAAATTAATTTCAGGTATATAATGATTGGATATTTATGTATATGTATATACATATACATATATGTATATACATATATGTATATGTATATTTATATGTAATAAATCCAATTAACATCTATCACCATATATAGTTACAAATTTTTTTCTTGTGATAAGAACATGTAAGGTTTGCTCTCTTAGCAACTTTCGTGTATACAATACAGTATTAACTAGAGTCACCATGTACACATGCATTAATTATTTTTAAAGAAAATTTGTATTGAGATAGAATTAATAGAGAATATCAAATTAATTTCAGGTATATAATGATTGGATATTTATGTATATGTATATACATATACATATATGTATATACATATATGTATATGTATATTTATATGTAATAAATCCAATTAACATCTATCACCATATATAGTTACAAATTTTTTTCTTGTGATAAGAACATGTAAGGTTTGCTCTCTTAGCAACTTTCGTGTATACAATACAGTATTAACTAGAGTCACCATGTACATTATATCACTATGACTTATTTTACAACTGGAAGTTTGTAACTTTTGACTACCTTCACCCATTTTGCATACTCCCCACTCCACCTTCACTCTCTCAACTGTGAATCAATCTGTTTTTGGTATCTATAAGCTTGGTATTTTGTTGCTGTTGCTTACTTTTATTATTTTGAGATTACACCTGTAAGTGAGATTTGTAAACCATCCATGTTGTTACAAATGGCAAGATTTTATTCTCTTTTATGGCTAAATAATATTTCTGTGTGTGTGTGTGTGTGTGTGTGTGTGTGTGTGTGTGTAGTATAGTTACCTTAACCATTCATCCAATGATGAATACTTAGGTTACTTCCTTGACTGTTAAAACAACATGTTAATAAAAATAGAGTGCACATATCTTTTTGAGTTCATGTTTTTTTTTTCCTTTGGATAAACACTGAGAAGTAGAATTGCTGGATCATTGTAGTTGTATTTTTCATTTTTGAGATGTCTCTATACTGTTTTCCGTAGTGGCTAAACAAATAGCAAATAAGTTCCCTTTTCTCCATCTCTTCACCAATACTTATTCTTTCTTATCTTTTTGATAATAGCTATTCTAACAAATGCGAGGTTATAATTTCATTGTGATTTTGATTTGCATTTCCCTGATGATTATTGATGTTGAGCATCTTTTCATGTACATCTTAGCCATTCCATATGATATGTCTTCTTCAGAAAAACGTCTATTCAGATACTTTGCCAGTTTTTTTAATCTGCTTGTTAGTTGATTGGTCGCTTTTTTTTTTTTTGCTGTTGAGTTGTAGGAGATTTTTATATATTTTGGATATTAACCCTTTATCAGACACATGATTTGCAAATACTTTCTCTCATTTGGTACATTGCTTTTTCATTTTGTTGATGGCTTCCCTTGCTATGCAAAAGCTTTTTAGTTTGGTGTGGTCCCACTGTTTATATTTGTTTTTGTTGCCTTTGCTTTTGGTGTCAAATCCAAAAAATAATTGTCAAGACCAGTGTCAAGGACTTTACTGCCCATGTTTCCTTCAAGGAGTTTTATGGTTCCAGGTTTTATGCTCAGATCCATAATCCATTTTGAGTTAACTCTTATATGTGGTGTAACATAGCGATCTAAGTTCATTGTTTTGCATGTGTATCCAACTTTCCCATTATCACTTGCAGTGGAGACTGCCCTTGCCCCCTTGTATATTTTTGGCTCCTTTGTAGTAAATTAATTGATGATGTATGTGTGGGTTAATTTCTGGGCTCTATTCTGTTTTTTAATCTCTTTGTCTATTTTTATAACAAACCATACTGTTTTGATTCCCATAGCTTTATAGTATTGTTTGAAATCAGGGGTCATAAAGCCTCTAAAACTGTTTTTCTGAATCAAGATTGGATTGGCTATTAGGTTTCTTTTTTCTTTTTCTTTCTTTTTTTTCTTTGTGTGTGTGTGTGTGTGTGTGTGTGTGTGTGTGTGTTTCCATACAAATTTAGGATTATTTGTTATCTTTCTTTGAAAAATGCCATTTGAATTTTGATAGGGATTGCATTGAATCTATAGATTGCTTTGGACGGTATGGAAATTTTCACAATATTATTTTTTTTCAATCTAGGATCATGGAATATCCTTTCACTTTATTCTGTCATCTTCAATTTTTATTCCTAGGTACTTTATTCTTTCTGATGCAATTATAAATGGGATTGTTTTCTTAATTTCCCTTTCTGATAATTCATTATTAGTGTATATAAATTCAATATATTTCTGTATATTGATTTTTATATCTTGCAACTTTACTGAATTTATTTATTAGAGTTTTTTGATGGAGTCTTTTGGATTTTCCATATCATATCATCTGCAAATAATGACAGTTTTACTTCTTCATTTTCAATTCTCAAGTCTTTCATTTCTTTTTGTCTGCCTGCAGCAGCTAAAACTTCTAGTATTCTGTTGAATAAAAGTAATTAGAGTGTATATCATTGTCTTGTTTCTGATATTACAGGAACTTTTTTCAGCTTTTTACCCTTGATTTTGATGCTCGATGTGGGCTTGTCATGTATGGCCTTAATTATGTAGAGGTAATTTCTGCTATTGCTAGGGTTTTGAGAGTTTTGTGTTTTTTCTGTTCTTTTTTTTTTTTTATCATGAACTAGTGTTGAATTTAGTCAAATGCTTCTTCTATATCGAGATTATTATATGATTTTTATCCTTCATTTTGTTAATATGTACCACGATTGTGGATGTTGAACCATCCTTACTAGGATAAATCCCTCTTGAACATGGTATATGATCCTTTGAATGTACTGTTGAATTTGGTTTGCTAATAAATATAATAAATAAATTAATAATAAATAAATAAATAAATAAATAAATATTGAGGATTTTGAATTTGTGTTCACCAGGGATATTGGCATATAATTTTCTTTTATTGTGGCATCTTTGACAAGTTTTGGTATCAGGGTAACGCTGGCCTTGCAAAATGAGTTTGAAAGTGTTTCTTCCTATATTTTTGGGAACAGTTTGAGGAAGGGGATATTAACTATGCTTCAGGTATTTGGTAGACTTCACCAGTGAAGCCACTTTGTTCTGGACTTGTGTTTATTGAAGGTTTCTGACTACTGATTCAATCTCCT
This sequence comes from Neofelis nebulosa, assembly GCF_028018385.1. Classification (NCBI taxonomy): domain Eukaryota; kingdom Metazoa; phylum Chordata; class Mammalia; order Carnivora; family Felidae; genus Neofelis; species Neofelis nebulosa. The sequence goes on from NC_080788.1 coordinate 79,020,373, forward strand.
TATTAGTAATCAATTTGTTCGACATTTATTTCTTCATGATTCAGTTTTAGTATACTGCATTTCTAAAAATTTATCATATCATTTTATTTCTAGATTGTTCATTTTGTTGGCTTATAGCTGTTCACAGCTGTCTCTTAAGATCCTTTGTATTTCTGTTGTATCAGATATAATATCTATTTCATTTCTGATAATATTTATTTTAGTCCTTTATTTTTCTTCATAACTAGCTAGAAGTTCATCAGTTTATTATGAAAAAAACTAGCTCTAAGATTCATTTATTTTCTCTTCTGTCTTTTCAGTCTCTATTTCATTTATTTCTTCTCTGATCATTATTTCTTTCCTTCTACTGACCTTGGATTTGTTTGTTCTCTTTTCTCATTCTTTAAGGTGTAAAGTTAGGCATTTTACCTGTAAATTTTCTTGTCTCATGAGATAGGCATCTAATACCATAAAACTCCCTTTAAGAACTGCTTTTGCTGCTTCTCATAAGTTTTGGGATGTTGTATTTCCATTTTCATTGGTCTCAAGGTATACTTTTTTCTCTTTTGATGTTGTCCTTGACATATGTTCAGTGTCATGTTGTTTAATATCCACATATTTGTGAATTTTCAAGTTTTCTTCTTGTAATTGATGTCTAGTGTTACACCATTTGCATAATTTGGTTGGAAGAGATACTTGATACAATGTTTATATTCTCAAATTAACCAAGAGCTGTTTTGTGGCCTAACATATGATCTGTCCTGGAGAATATTCCATATATGCTTGAGAAGAATATGTATGCTATTGCTGTGGGATGGAATGTTCTGTATGTAACTGTTAAGTACTTCTGTACAATGAGTCATTTAAGGTAAATATTTATTGATTTTCTGTCTGGAGGATCTATCAGTTGATGTAAGTCAGATATTAAGTTCCCAATTATTATTATTATTGTATGGATTATTATTGTATTGATATTTATTTCTCCCTTTTGGTCTGTTAATTTTGCTTTATATATTTAGGTGCTAAATGTTAATGCATTAAACATTCCTCTCAAGAGATTAATTCATACTATTTTTTGCTATTAAGTTCTTCCAGTTTACATTTTATTCTGATATTACATTTTTCCTTTATAAATTTTGTCAATTCTTATTCGTATTTTTTATGCTAAAATTTCCTTTTATTTCTTGTGGTTACATTTTTCTTAAATATTTTAGTCTTTTACTGATTTTTTAGAAAAGTATTTTAATTTTTAAAAGTTTATCATTTTTTTAAAATTCCAGTAATTCACTAATATTAGTCCCAGTAAACCCATATTAACAATGGTGATTGTGTCTTCCATGTTTCCACAAAATATGTAAATATATATAGAATTTCTGTCATCTTTTTATATATCAAAAGGGAACACATATCAATCTTTTATGAATCTTATTTTTATTACTAAACATAATTGGCTAAAATCCTTACAAATCAGTGATAAAGCACTGTGTCACGTATAATGAATTATTCAGTCATTTCTTCTCTGGTGTTGTGAATGTATTATACAGAATGAGATTATGGAAGTTACCTATTTGTGTATGTCTCCTTATTTTCAACATTTTCTACTCCCTTGTTTTAATTGTTTTCTTTGTAACAATACAAAACTTCATTCTGTTTTTTTTTTTAATTTTTTTTTAACGTTTATTTATTTTTGAGACAGAGAGAGACAGAGCATGAATGGGGGAGGGGCAGAGAGAGAGGGAGACACAGAATCAGAAGCAGGCTTCAGGCTCTGAGCCATCAGCCCAGAGCCCAACACGGGGCTCGAACTCACGGACCGTGAGATCGTGACCTGAGCTGAAGTCGGACACTTAACCGACTGTGCCACCCAGGCGCCCCTCTTTTTTTTTTTTTTTAATTTTTTTTTTTAACGTTTATTTATTTTTGAGACAGAGAGACAGAGCATGAATGGGGGGAGGGGCAGAGAGAGAGGGAGACACAGAATCAGAAGCAGGCTCCAGGCTCTGAGCCATCAGCCCAGAGCCCGACGACTTCATTCTGTTTTTTAATGCATTGTAACTTTCCCGTTAATAAGAAACCTCAAATCTTTAACATGAAATATCATGACACACATTAGATTTATTCCTACCATCTTTATATATAATTAAACATTTTAACTTTTATTATTTTCACTTTTTAATTTTTTTTTTAATTTTTTTAAAGTTTATTTATTTTGAGAAAGAGAAAGAGCAGGGGAGGGGCAGAGAGAAAGAGAAGGAGAGAGAAAATCCCAAGCAGGCTCCACAGTGGCAGTGTGGAACCCAATGCAAGGCTAAACTCACAAACCATGAGGTCATAATGTAAGCCAAAATCAAGAGTTGGGTGCTTACCTGTCACCCAGGCGCCTCTTTGCTTTTTTTTTTTTTTTTTAATGATGGTTTGATTCACATCTGAATCAGTTGGTTCAGCGTCTGACTGTTGATTTTGGCTCAGGTCATGATCTCACAGTTCATGAGATGGAGCTCTGCATGGGGCTCTGAACTGACTGGATGGAGTCTAATTGGGATTCTCTCCCTCTCTGTCTCTCTCTGTCTCTCTGCCCCTCCCCCACTCATATGCACACACTCTCTCTCAAAATAAATAAATGAACTTAAAAAATGGTGGTTGGATCAAATTCTAATTGTTCTTTTTCCTCTTTTTTTTGAAGTCCCTTATTCTAATGTTATTTGCCTTCTCTTGAATTGCTCTCATTAATAAAGCATGCGTTCCTAGATCACAATAGAAAAGGATATACTATTTTTTCCATCATTCCTGAACTTTTACTAATTCCCATTCAGAGGAAGGACTCAGTACATAGATCCAATTCTCTCTTACCTCTTAGGAACCAGGGAAAATGGTGGCCTTTAGTAGAGCATCTGTCACAGACTCAAAGATCTCTGTAGTCCAACCTCTTCCCAGTATCTTCAGCTTTCCGTTCTTTTCCCTTTCTTCTCTGACACTTACCTCTATTATCTGACCCAGTTCACTGGAGAGAAAGCACCATGCAATGCTTGAAGCCAGACTTAAAGACAGCCTAGGGTCTCCCATTCCCACAGTAGTGCTAAGTCTGAGAGTCTTGTTGGAAGTGGGAAGGAAAATGTCACATTTTTTCTTCTGTCTTCACATAGTTGAGTTATTTATTTGACTCTGGATATATATATATATATGCACATATATATGTATGTATATGTATATATATGTAAACACACACATGCGCACACATATGTAATTTGACTGTATGTGATAAACATTAGAGATACATATGTAGTGACCCAACCAAGATGGCTTTTAACTGAAAATGAATATTAGTCATTTTGTATAAACTGACAAATTTAAATGTCCATATATATTTAGGTTCATGTTATTCTATGGAATGCCTGGGTGCACGGTAGATACACCCTTTTTCACCATCATCAGACTACATATCAACCTTTTATATTTGATTGATGCTATGCATTGAGATATGTCTTCTCTTCAAACTCACTCTGGGTTTATGATGTGAAGTGAAATGTACATTTACATTGGTAGCCTAAGAGTAATTCTTAAAGCATAATTTTTGTACCTACGTATATTTTATTATTCATCTGGAACAAAGAATCATTTTAAAATGAGGTTAAATTTTCCCATGAAACAAATTTATGATTGGATAAGATAGCCAATTTCTTTGTATTTAAAATGAAAAGAGCTTGATTTTCTTGTCACTTATAATTGGTGATCTATATACCATTTCTTTATGTTTGGGGGAAATCTGTTCCAATTTTATAAGTGTAAATGGACTTCAAATGTTTTGAGATTGTTTTAAATATCCAATTAATTTTGCTAATAAGGAATGTAAGAAGCAGATGATAAAATTTGAGTTGTGATTCTCTTTAATATACAGAGTAGAATAATCAGTAACTATCTCTTTTCTGTAGTTCAGAGAATAGATGTGGAAATCTTATCTTTTATTTCATGTTTGACTTAGTCTGTGTTTGAGAGTTCATACTTATAATTTCTACAACGAAAAAGGCAGATGGCAACAGCTAGAATGTGCCAAAGCACATTATTTCTTGGAACTGCATTATATTTCACAATAGTTAGATTTAAAGGAAGAAAGCTATTCCTAATACTGTTTCCAAAAATTAACTCACAATTTAAATTGAATTTTATTTTTTAAATCATTTATTAAGTAATTGTGGTGAGCACTTATGGAGGAAAGCGTAACATTTTTCTTCTGTTCTTAAAGTATGGATAGTCTGATCTAGAGGGCAGACACATAAATGCCTGGTATATAGGGCAATTTACTGTACTTGGGAGAGTCAGTGATATCTACACAAAGGAGACTTTCATTTGGTGTTTAATGTTACATATGAGTTTTCCAGGAAGAATTTAGGAATGGGAATTAAAGACGGCAATTACAAGAAGAATAAAGTGCATGTGTGAAATCATAAAGGAAAAAAATGTTCATGGTGCTTTTGAAATGAGAAATTAAAAAAAAAGAAATGAGAAATTTAGTGTGACTACAGCATATTGTGTCAAGGGTATGTGTGTCAATTTATGTATAGCTAATCAGATAGGTGACTTCCTATGAAAAAATGAGAAAAAGTTCTCCTCAAGCTTCAAACACATATATATACTTAGTAAAATAATTAAAAATACATAGCCAGTGGAAGAGTCTCTTCAACCAATGTTCTTGGGAAAATGGGACAGCAACATGCAAAAGAATGAAACTAGACCACTTTATTACACCATACACAGAAATAAATTCAAAATGGATGAAAGACATAAATGTAAGACAGGCAGCCATCAAAATCCTAGAGTAGAACACAGGCAACAACCTCTTTAACACTGGCCACAACAACTTCTTACTAGATATGTCTCCAGAGGCAATGGGAAGAAAAGTGAAAAAGGTCTATTGAGATTTCATCAAGACAAAAAGCTTCTGCACAGTGAAGGAAACAATCAACAAAACTAAAAGGCAACTGATGGAATGGGAGAAGATATTTGTAAATGGCATATCTGATAAAGGTTTAGTATTAAAATCTATAAAGAGCTTATCAAACTCAACACCACCAAAAAAAAACAACAACAACAACAACAACAACAACAAATAATCCAGTTAAGAAATAGGTAGAAGACATGAATAGACATTTTTCCAGAGAAGACATACAGATGGCTAACAGACACTTGAAAAGATGCCCCAAATCACTCATCATCGGGGAAATACAGATCAAAACCACAAGAAGAACCACTTAACACCTGTCAAAATGGCTAAAATTAATAACACAGAAGGAGCATCTGGGTGGCTCAGTGGGCTGAGCATCCAACTTAGGCTCAGGTCATCATCTCACAGTTTATGAGATAAAGCCCCACATCAGGCTTGGAGCCTTGAGCCTGCTTCGGATTCTGTGTCTCCTTTTCTTTCTGCCCCTGGCCCCCTCACACTCAGTTCTTCTCTCTCTCAAAAATAAATTAAAAAAAAAAACCAATTAAAAAAAAAAACACAGGAAACAACAGGTGTTGGTGAGGATGCAGAGAAAGGGAGAACCCTCTTAAATGGTTGGTGGGAATTCAAACTGGTGCAGCCAATCTGGAAAACACTATGGGGGTTTCTCAAAATGTGAAAAATAGAACTACCCTGTCTGTGATCCAGCAATTGCATTACTAGATATTTATCCAAAGGATAAAAAATACTGATTCAAGGGGCACATGCACACCAGTGTTTACAGCAGCATTATCAACAACAGCCAAATTATGGAAAAAGCCCAAATGTCCATTGACTGAATGGATAAAGAAGGTGTGTGTGTGTGTGTGTGTGTGTGTGTGTGTGTGTGTGTGTGTAATTATATATATATATATATATATAATATATATATATATATATATTATATATATATATTATCCATATATATATGTATAAAATAGAATATTACTCAGCCAAAAAATAATGAAGTCTTGCCATTTGCAGTTACGTTGATGGATTTAGAGTATATTATGGTAAGCAAAACAAGTCAGTCAGAGAAAGACAAATGCCATATGATTTCACTCATATGTGTAATTTTTTTTTTAATTTTTTTTAATGTTTATTTATTTTTGAGACAGAGAGAGACAGAGCATGAACGGGGGAGGGTCACAGAGAGAAGGAGACACAGAATCTGAAACAGGCTCCAGGCTCTGAGCTGTCAGCACAGAGCCTGACGCGGGGCTCGAACCCATGAACCGTGAGATCATGACCTGAGCCGAAGTCGGACGCTTAACCGACTGAGCCACCCAGGCGCCCCTCATATGTGTAATTTAAGAAACAAAGTAAATGAATCCGGTGGTAAAAGGAGAAAGAGGCAAATGATCAAACAGACTCTTAATTATAGAGAAAGAACTGACAGTTACTGGGGGTAAAGGATAGGGCATGGGTTAAGTGGGTGATGAGTATTAAGGAGCTCACTTGTGATGAGTACTGGGTGTTGTATATAAGTGATGAATCACTAAATTCTCCTGAAACTAATATCACACTGTATGGTAACTAACTGGAATTTAAATAAAAACTTGGGGGAAAAACATAGGCAGATGTGAAAATAAGAAACAGGAATAGTGAAGTTTCAGGGAGGAATAGGATTGGGAAGACTGAAAGTGAGAGTTGAGCAGAGACTGAACGTGTAAGGGTGTGATGCTAGTGAAACTTGACATACCCCAGGAGCAAAGAGCTAATATTTTAAAGGTGAAAGAGGATTCTTCCTCTTGCAGTTGTGCCTTACTTAAAGCTAGGAGGTATTTTTCACTTATTCCAAGCAAATGAATTAATTTAAAACTAGTTTAGAAAGGGGAGAACTACACAGAATCCTGAGAGTACCAAATAAACAAAATCATAGAAAGGTGATAAAAATGCCATAGAACATAGAAAATAGAGAGATTGCATGGAAAACAACCCCTCTGAAGATGAGTTCACAGTCAAAATTACATATCACCTAATGAAGAATAACACTATTAAGAAGACACACTTTAAATGTTTTTTTTTTTTTTTTCTTATTTGAGAGAAAGAGAGAGAAAGGCAAAAAAATAGGCAGGGGAGGGCCAGAGACAGAGGGAGAGAGAGAATCCCAAGCAGGCTCCATGCTGTCAGTGCAGAGCCTGATGTGGGACTTGAACCCCATGAACTGTGAGACCATGACTTGAGGCAAAATTAAGAGACCCTCAGCGTGCTTGAGTGGCTCAGTCATTTAAGCATCTGACTTTGGGTCAGTTCATGATCTCCTGGTTCGTGGGTTTGGCCCCACATCAGGCCCTGCAATGGCAGCTCAGAACCTGGAGCCTGTTCTGATTCTGTGTGTGTGTGTGTGTGTCTCTCTCTCTGCCCCTCCCTGGCCTGTGTGTTCTTCCTCTCTCTCCCTCTCTCTCTCAAAATAAATAAGGGGTACCTGGGTGGCTCAGTCAGTTAAGCATCCAACTTTGGCTCAGGCCATGATCTCACGGTTTGTGGGTTTGAGCCCCGTGTTGGGCTCTGTGCTGACAGCTCAGATCCTGGAGCCTGCTTCAGATTCTGTGTCTCCCTCTCTATCTGGCCCTCCCCAGATCACACACACACTCTCTCTCTCTCTCTCTCTTTCTTGCTCTCAAAAACTAACATTTAAATGAATAAATAATAAATAAAAGTCTAAAAAGAGAGAGAGAGAGAGAGAGATGCTCAACCGACTGAGCAACCCAGACACTCCAGGCAGAAACACTTCAGAAAGAAAAAGAATTATTCTTACATCAAGAACTAAATATAATAAAACCATTTGGAGGATACATTAAGCATATTTAACATCCACAAGAAGAAATAATAAGGCACAGAAACCCGAAGTCAGTAAAAAGAAGTAAAATATTGAAAGGAAAAAAAAGAATTGTTGCTATAAAAATAGTTATAAATATTTTAGATGTTAATGAACGATATAAGCAGCAGACTACATCCAGAAGAAGGTTTAAAACTTTGATAGCTAGCTTTGGGAATCACTCAGGATGCAACACAAGACAGATAGCAAAACTATAAAGGAATAGTGAAGAGACATGGTAAATAGATTGATGAGACCTATCACGCATTTACTCATTCAATAAATATTTATATTCTATGTGCCAGCCTGCATTCAAAGCACTTGCATACATCTGTGAACAAAATAGACTCCCATTCTTTGGAAATTTACATCTTAGCCAGGTGTGAGAGTAGGGACCTATTACAGTATTTGATAGAGTGTTCAGGAAAGGACTCATTGAGGAATTTGAAAGGAAATATTGAAAGGACTAAGGGATTTAGTCAAATAGATAGGTATTAGAGTTGTACTTCGGGTAGAAGGAAGATCTAGAACAAAGGCCCTATGTTGTGGGCAAGTGTGATATGTTCCACAATAAGCAAGGAATAGGAGTTGAGGTCAGATACCATATCATGTAAGGAACTGTAAGAATTATAAAGTAAGTTAATTAAGTATGGAGGCATTTGTGGGTCTTGAAAAGCAAAGGAATGCCATTTGGAGACCAGACTCATGTGAAAGGATCCTTCTAGCTGGTATATAGGGAGTGGACCACTGAAAGAAGACAAGCTGAAGTTTGGAGGCCTATTATGAAGCTATTGCAGTAATTCAGTTCCCAGTGAAAACTGGGAGAGATTGTATTCAAAGAGATAATTAAGAATATTGCAGGGCACCTTGGTGGCTCAATCAGTTGAGCATCTGACTTCGGCTCAGGTCATGATCCTATGGTTCATGAGTTCAAGCCCCATATGGGGCTTGCTGCTGTCAGCGCAGAGCCCACTCAGATCCTCTGTCCCCCTCTCTCTGCCCCTCCCCTGCTTGTGTTCCCTCAAAAATAAATAAAATATTTTAAAAAACTAATTGCAAAATTAGAGTGCAAAATTAGACACTTAAGTGTCTGACTCTTGGTTTCGGTCCAGGTCATGATCTCATGGTTTGGTGAGTTCAAGCTCCACATTGGGCTTTGCCCTGGCAGCATGGAGCCTGCTTGGGATGCTCTGTCTCCCTCTCTCTCTACCCCTCTCCCATTCACACTGTCTCTCTCTCAAAATAAACTTAAAAAAAAATTCGGAATGAAGAAAAAAATTATTCCAAGGTTGAAGCAGTAAACAGAGTCATCTCTCTTTGCCTGACTTTTTCTCACACATACACACCTTAAAGCTAGACACATTTTAGGGGGCACCTGGGTGACCCAACTGATTAAGTGTCTGCTTGGGCTCATATCAGGATCCCATGGTTTGTGGGCTGACAGCTCAGAGCCTGGAGCCCGCTTTGGATTCTGTGTCTCCCTCTCTCTCTGCCCCTTTCCCGCTCGTGCTCTGCCTGTATCAAAAATAAATAAACATTTAAAAAAAAAGCTAGATACATTTTAGGAAAATTGAAGAAAACCAATGAAAATGAGAGCAATTAAAAAGCAATCAGAATTTACCTATAAAAATGATAATTAGACCAAAGTGTATTGCTCATTAGCAAAACTAGATTCAGAAATCAATTGTATAATATCTCCAAAGTTTAAAATCACTCCATGTTCTGGTAATAGGTTATATCAGACTACACCTCTCTCTCATAACATTTGTAAACTCTGAACAAAATATTCTAAAACACAACTATTTGAAGGCATTGAAGCACAACTAAATAGTGGCAGCAATTGGAAATGATTTGACCTTTAAAAGAAGGAAAGAAAACAGAGTGAGAGCTATATTTATATGGTTCAGAGTACAGTCTTCAGTTCACCTAGCATGGGCCAGCTAAATTCAAGTAGAATATTCATTTTTTTTTTTTTTTTTTTTTTTTTGGCTGGAGGTGTCAGAGGAAAGAATTTTGTGTTGCCAGAAGGCTAGAAGCTGAGGAGGAAAAGACTGAGGAAGATAGTTCAGGAAATGGAAGTCCAAAATTGGCATATATGCCCCTCAAATTCTTGACTGATTTTTGAAATATGAATGTATGGGGGGCACCAAGGAACACAGTGGAAAGTAACTAAAAACCTGAAAGATAAAAAGCTAAGTAGATATTTCAGGTCCGATGTGACTCTAAGACAACAATAATTCTACATTATAGTTTAGGGCTGGACTTACTTGGTGTATATCCTGGAAACAGAAAATTAGTTCCCAAGCAGATACATCAAGAAAGAACCCCTGGATGGGGATGAAAAACTTATGAAAGCATAAAATTTGTAGAGCATGTTAGTCAAATATTGTATATTAGGCAAAAATATAAACTCATGGTACTCTGCCATATGTTACAAGCTCCCGCCCAAGTTCTTAATCTAGCAACATGTATTTTCCCTGCCTACAAGCCTCAATAACCTATTTTTGTCTCTCTCTCTCCTCCAAATTCCTACCTCTACCGTCTCCTTTAAAATTCTGTACAAAATTCTGCCACAAAAAAAATCTTATGAAAGTAATTTCATATAAAACTTCATGGTGAAATGTTTTCATTTGGAAAAATGTACAGCTACAAAATTTTGGTGTTACGTTTATAATTTGTATTTTTCTTTATGTTTCTTTTGCTATATTTGTGTTTCCATATTGGTATGCACACATATATTAGTAATTGATGCCTATGAAAGGTTTAATTTATCATAATATAGAAACATAGTAAATTATATTACGTTCTGTAATGCCTTTAGAATCTTATTATTGTCATAAAAATCACAAAAGTTAGAAGAATAGCTACCATTTATATTTTGCTGGCTTTTACTTTTATTTATACATTTTTATTTTTTGTATTGAGATAAGTGACATGTCACATTATGTTAGTTTCAGATATACAGCATGCTGATGTATTATCTGTATACACTGTGCAATCATCAACACAATAAGTCTAGTTAACATCTGTCATTATACATAGTTAAAAATTTTATTTATTATGAATTTTTTAATTTTATTTTTAATATTTATTTATTTTGGAGAGAAAATGACTTGAGCCAAAGTCAAATACTTAACCAACTGAGCCATCCAGGTGCCCCACTTCCGATAATTGTTTTTTAATTTTTTTTTAACGTTTATTTATTTTTGAGACAGAGAGAGACAGAGCATGAACGGGGGAGGGTCACAGAGAGAGGGAGACACAGAGTCTGAAACAGGCTCCAGGCTCGGAGCTGTCAGCACAGAGCCTGACGCGGGGCTCGAACCCACTGACCGTGAGATCATGACCTGAGCCGAAGTCGGACGCTCAACCTACCGAGCCACCCAGGTGCCCCCTTCCGATAATTTTTAATATTTGCCCTTCTAGCAACTTTCAAATAACGCAATACAGTATCACTAACTATAGTCACCATGCTGCACGTCCTGTCATCATGACTTCTTTATTTTATAACTGGAAGTTTGTACATTTTTTTTATCCTTCACTCATTATGCCCTTCTTCACTCCCCCCAAAACACCAGTCTCTTCTCTGTATCTGTGTGTGTTTTTTTTTTTTGATACCACACCTAAGTGAGATCAAACTATATTTCTCTTTCTCTGCCTGACTTATTTCACTTAGCGAAATGCCCACAAGGTCCATCCATGTGGTCATAAATGGCAAGATTCTATTCTTTTATCTGGCTGAATAATGTTCTATAACATACCCTCGCTCCACATTTTCTTTATCCTTTCAAACATCTACGTATAGACCCTTAGTTTGCTTCCAAGTTTTGACTATTTGACTAACACTGCTGCAGTGAACATGGAAGTAAATGTATCTTTTTGAGTTAGTGCTTTCATTTTCTTTAGATGAATACCAAGATGTGGAATTGCTGAATCATGTGGTGCTTCTATTTTTTTTTTTAATTTCTTAATGTTTTTATTTATTTATTTATTATTTTATATTTGAGAGCAAGAGAGAGTGACTCAGAGTGCAAGCAGAGAGATGGAGACAGAATCTGAAGCAAGCTCCGAGTTTCAGCACAGAGCCCTACCCGGGGCTTGAACTCACGAGCAGTGAGATCATGACCTGAGCCAAAGTCAGATGCTTAACCAACTGAGCCATCCAGGTGGCCCATGGTGGTTCTATTTTTAAATTTTTGAAGAAAGTCCATACTCTTTTCCATAGTGGTTGCACCACTTCACATTCCTACCAACAGTGCACCAGGGTTCTCTTTTCTCCACATTCTTGCCAACACTTGTTATGTCTCGTCTTTTTGATCAACAGCCATTCTAATAAGCGTGAGGTGACATCTCATTGTAGTTTTGATTTGTATTTCCTGATGGTTAGTAATGTTGAGTACCTTTGCATGTACCTGTTGGCCATCTGTTTGTTGCCTTTGGGAAAAATGTGTGTTCAAATCCTCTGCCCATTTGTAATCAGATTTTTTTACTATTAAATTATGTGAGTTATGTATATATTTTGTATATTAACCTTATTTTAGATATACAATTTGTAAATACTTTCATTCTATAGGTTGCCTTTTCATTCTTTTCATGGTTTCCTTTACTGTTCAGGAGCTGTTGACTTTTATGTAATTCTCCTTGCTCATTTCTGCTTTTATTGCCTCTGTTTTTGGTGTCAAATGCAAAAAACAATTATTGCTAAGACTGATATCAAGGAATTTGCCAACTATGGTTTCTAGTAGGATTTTTATGGTTTCAGTTCTTACATTCAAGTCTTTAATTCATTTGGTTTAATTTTTGTGTGTGTAGTGTAAGTTAGTGGTACAGTTTCATTCTTTTGCATATGACTGTGGAGTTTTCCTAACACCATTTATTGAAGAAACTGTCCTTTCTCTATAGTAAGTATTAGCTTGTCATTACTTAATTGACCATATATGTGTGGGTCTATTTCTGGGCTCTCTATTCTGTTCCCTGCTTCTGTGTGCCCATTTTTATGGTAACTCCATACCATTGTTATTATTGTGGCTTTTTAACATATTTTGAAATCAGAGAGTGTGATGCCTCCAGCTTTGTTCTCATTCTGAGGATTTCTTTCTCTGTTTGGGGTCCTTTGTGATTCTATACAAAGTTTAGGATTGTATGGTCTGTTTCTGTAAAAAAATGTCATCAGAATTTTTTTAGGGATTGCATTGAATCTGAAGATTGCTTTGGGTGTATAGATGTTTTCACAATACTATATTTTCATGAGCATGAAATAGTTTTCCATTTATTTGTGTCCTCTCCTAATTCTTTCATCAATGGCTTATAGTTTTCAGTACACAGGTCTTTTACCACCTTGGTTAAATGTATTCTTAGGTATTTTATTATTTTTTATATGATTATAAATGGGATATTTCTCTAAACTTCTCATTCTGATGGCTCATTATTAGTGCATAACCATGCAACAGATGCTGATTGTATTTTGTATGCTGATTTTGTGGCCTGCAACTGTGCCTAGTTTATTAATTATAACTTTTTTGTTAGTCTTTTGAGTTTTCTATGTAGACTATAGTATCATCCACAAATAGTGACAGTTTTACTTCTTTTCAATTTGGATGCCTTTATTTCTTTTTCTTACCCTAATTGCTCAAGGTAGGATTTCTAGTACAATGTTTAACAGAAGTGGTGAGAGTGGGAAACCTTATCTTGTTGATAATGTTGGTGAAAAAGCTTTCAGATTTTCAGATTTTGATTATGCTGCTAGTCATGGCCTTGTCATATACAAAATTAACTATGAAGAAGCAATTTCTTCTATTCCCAGTTTGTTGAGGGTTTTTTTTTTTTATCATAAACTCATGTTGAATTTAGTTGAATTCTTTTTCTGTATCAATTGAGAGGCTTCTAAGATTTTCATCCTTAATTTTGTTAATGTGGTGTGCCATATTGATTGAGTTGGAGAGGTTGGGCCATCCCTGCATCCCTAGAATAAATCTCAATTGATCATGGTGTATGGTCCTTTTAATGCATGGTTGAATGCAATTTACTAATTTTTTTTGAATGCATCTGTGTTCATCAGGTCAATTAGCCTATAATTTTCTTGTGGTTTTGGTATCATCCTTGTCTGGTTTTGGTATCAAGGTAATGCTGGCCTTGCAAAATGAGCTGTGTTCCTTCCTCTTCCATTTTTGGAAGAATTTGAGAAGGATCAGTATTAATTTTTTTTTAAATGTTTGGTACACATCACCAGTGATGTCATCTTTTCCTGAACTTTCTGCTTGTTGGGGATTTCTGATTACTGATTCATTTTCCTTATTAGTAATTGCTCTGTTCAGGTATCTATTTTTCATGGTCCAGTCTTAATAGGTTTTTTTGTTTCTAAGAACTTATCTATTTCTTCTAGGTGTCAAATGTGTTGGCATATATTGGTCATAGTAGTGTATGATACTTTGTATTTCTGTGGTACTAGTTGTAAAGTTTATTCTTTCATTTCAAATTATATTTATTTGAGTCTTCCCTCTTTTTTTTCTTAAGTCTAGCTAAGTGTTTGTCAATTTTGTTTATTTAAAAAATTGGCTCTTCGTTATATTAGTCTTCTTGTCTTTTAGTGTCTATTTCACTTATTTCCATGCTATCTTTGTTATTTTCTTCCTTCTAACTTAGGATTTTTTTTTCTAGTTCCTTGAGGTATAAATTTAGGCAGTTTATTTGCGATTTTTCTTTTGTGTGAGTTAGACCTTTATCCCTGTGTATTTCCCTCGTAGAAATACTTTTCTTGCATCCCTTAAGTTTTGGGATGTTGTGTTTCTATTTTCATTTCTCTCAAGGTATTGTTTTTTCTCTTTTGATTTCTTCTTGGCTGTTCAGTAGCATGTTGTTTAATCTCCATATATTTGTGGATTTTCCACTTTCCTTCCGGTACTTGATTTCTAGTTTCATACCATTTGTTCCACAATGATCCTTGACAGTATTTCAATCTTCTTAAATTTATGGATGCTTGTTATATGGCCTAACATATGATCTGTCCTGGAGATTATTCCATAAGTGCTTATGAAGAATTCTCTTGCTTTCAGATAGAACGTTCTGTATATATCTGTTAGATCCATCTGGTCTAATGTGTCATTTAATGCCAATGTGTTTTTATTCATATGCTGTCTAGATTATCTACCACGTGGTGAAAGTGGGGTATTAAAGACCCTTAATATTATTGTACTGCTGTATACATCCCTTAGGTCTATTAGTCTTTGTTTTATACATTTAGGTACTCCAAAGTGGAGTTTTTAACCATTTATAAATATTATACCCTCTTGTTGGATTGTTCTCTTTATCATTATGTAATGCCTCTCTTTATCTCTTATTACATTCTTGTTTTAAAGTCTAGTTTGTCTAAATATAGCTACCCCAGATTTCTTTGATCCATTCGCATGAAATATCCTTTTTTCATCCCTTCCCTTTCAGTCTATGTATGTCCTTATATCTGAATTTACTTTCTTGTTGGCAGCATGTACATGAGTTGTGTTTTTCTATTAATTCAGTTACTGTGTCTTTTGATTTCATAATTTAGTCCCTTTACATTTGAAAGTATTACTGATAGGTATGCACATATTACCATTTGGTTAATTTTTTTTGTGGTAGTTTTGTAGTCAGTCTCTTTCTTTTATTCTGTCTTGTGATTTGATGATTTTTTGTATTTTTTTTGTATTTTTATGCATACTTTCTCTTTATATTTTGTCTATCTACTTTGTGCTTTGTGGTTTTCATAAGGCTAACATATAACAACTTAAAATTATAACAATCTGATTTAAGTTGGTAGCTTCTTGAGTTTAAATGAATTCTAAAACTGTACATTTTCCACCTCCCCCCATTTTATGTTTTTGATCTCACAATTAACATTTTTTTGGCTTCTGTATCTCTTAACCAATTATTGTGGTTATAATTATTTTCACTACTTTTATGTTTTAACCTTCACACTAACTTTATATGTAATTGTTCCATTATCTTTACAAAATTATTCCAAATTTTACCATTTATCTTTACCAGTGAAATTTATACTTTCATATTTATTTGTTAATAATTAGCATCATTTCGGGGCATCTAGGTGGCTTATTCGGTTAAGCATCCGACTTTAGCTCAGGTCACGATCTCACGGTCCGCGAGTTCGAGCCCCGGGTCGGGCTCTGGGCTGATGGCTCAGAGCCTGGAGCTTGCTTCCGATTCTGTGTCTCCCTCTCTCTCTGCCCCTCCCCCGTTCATGCTGTGTCTCTCTCTGTCTCAAAAATAAATAAACGTTAAAAAAAATTAAAAAACAATTAGCATAATTTCATTCCAGCATAAAGAAGTTCCTTTAACATTTCGTAGGAAGTTGGTCTAGTCATAATGGACTCCTTGTTGTTGCTTGATGGAGTACTGTACTCTGATTCTCAATGACAACTTTGCCAGATAGAGTATTTTGGTTGGAAGCTTTTTCTTTTAGTACTTTGAATATATCATGCCTTTCCTTTCTGGCTTGCAAAGGATCTGCTAAAAAATATGATAGTCTTATAGGGGTTCCCCTTGTCCATAACAATGTGTTTTTCCTTGATGCTCTTAGGATTTCCTCTTTACATTAAAATGTCAAGTTAAAGACCATGTATTTTTTTGTTGGCCTCTGGGTTCAACTTATTTGTAACTCTCTGGTATTCATGGATGTGGATGTCCATTTCCTTTCTCCATTTAGGGAAGTTTTGAGTCATTACTTCTCCCAATAAGTTTTCTGCCCCTTTCTTTCTCTCTTCTCCTCCTGGGACTTTGGTAATGCGATATTGTTCCACTTGATATTGTCTCATAAGTCACCTCAGTTATATTTTTTTATTTTTTTACTTTTTTTGTTTAAGGCCACTTGGAGTTTTTTTTTTTTAATTTTTTTTCAATATATGAAATTTATTGTCAAAATGGTTTCCATACAACACCCAGTGCTCATCCCAAAAGGTGCCCTCCTCAATACCCATCACCCACACCCCCTCCCTCTGACCCCCCATCAACCTTCAGTTTGTTCTCAGTTTTTAACAGTCTCTTATGATTTTGCTCTCTCCCACTCTAACATCTTTTTTATTTCCCTCCCCCTCTCCTATGGGTTTCTGTTAAGTTTCTCAGGATCCACATGAGAGTGAAAACATATGGTATCTGTCTTTCTCTGTATGGCTTATTTCACTCAGCATAACACTCTCCAGTTCCATTCACGTTGCTACAAAGGGCCATATTTCATTCTTTCTCATTGCCATGTAGTATTCCATTGTGTATATAAACCACAATTTCTTTATCCATTCATCAGTTGATGGACATTTAGGCTCTTTTCATAATTTAGCTATTGTTAAGAGTGCTGCTATAAACATTGGGGTATAAGTGCCCCTATGCATCAGTACTCCTGTATCCCTTGAGTAAATTCCTAGCAGTGCTATTGCTGGGTCATAGGGTAGGTCTATTTTTAATTTTCTGAGGAACCTCCACACTGTTTTCCAGAGTGGCTGCACCAATTTGCATTCCCACCAACACTGCAAGAGGGTTCCCATTTCTCCACATCCTCGCCAGCATCTATAGTCTCCTGATTGGTTCATTTTGGCCACTCTGACTGGCGTGAGGTGATATCTGAGTGTGGTTTTGATTTGTATTTCCCTGATGAGGAGTGATGTTGAGCATCTTCTCATGTGCCTGTTGGCCATCCGGATGTCTTCTTTAGAGAAGTGTCTATTCATGTTTTCTGCCCATTTCCTCACTGGATTGTTTGTTTCTCGGGTGTGGAGTTTGGTGAACTCTTTATAGATTTTGGATACTAGCCCTTTGTCTGATATGTCATTTGCAAATATCAGTTCCCATTCCGTTGGTTGCCTTTTAGTTTTGTTGATTGTTTCCTTTGCTGCACAGAAGCTTTTTATCTTCATGAGGTCCCAGTAGTTCATTTTTGCTTTTAATTCCCTTGCCTTTGGGGATGTGTCAAGTAAGAGATTGCTACGACTGAGGTCAGAGAGGTCTTTTCCTGCTTTCTCCTCCAGGGTTTTGATGGTTTCCTGTCTCACATTCAGGTCCTTTATCCATTTTGAGTTTATTTTTGTGAATGGTGTGAGAAAGTAGTCTAGTTTCAAGCTTCTGCATGTTGCTGTCCAGTTCTCCCAGCACCATTTGTTAAAGAGACTGTCTTTTTTCCATTGGATGTTCTTTCCTGCTTTGTCAAAGATGAGTTGGCCATACGTTTGTGAGTCTAGTTCTGGGGTTTCTATTCTATTCCATTGGTCTATGTGTCTGTTTTTATGCCAATACCTTGCTGTCTTGATGATGACAGCTTTGTAGTAGAGGCTAAAGTCTGGGATTGTGATGCCTCCTGCTTCGGTCTTCTTCTTCAAAATTACTTTGGCTATTCGGGGCCTTTTGTGGTTCCATATGAATTTTAGGATTGCTTGTTCTAGCTTCGAGAAGAAAGCTGATGCAATTTTGATTGGGATTGCATTGAATGTGTAGAGAGCTTTGGGTAGTATTGACATTTTGACAATATTTATTTTTCCAATACATGAGCACAGAATGTTTTTCCATTTCTTTATACCTTCTTCAATTACCTTCATAAGCTTTCTATAGTTTTCAGCTTACAGATCTTTTACATCTTTGGTTAGATTTATTCCTAGGTATTTTATGCTTCTTGGTGCAATTGTGAATGGGATCAGTTTCTTTATTTGTCTTTCTGTTGCTTCATTATTAGTGTATAAGAATGCAATTTCTGATTTCTGTACATTGATTTTGTATCCTGCAATTTGCTGAATTCATGTATCAGTTCTAGCAGACTTTTGGTGGAGTCTATCGGATTTTCCATGTATAATAACATGTTATCTGCAAAAAGTGAAAGCTTGACTTCATCTTTGCCAATTCTGATGCCTTTGATTTCCTTTTGTTGTCTGATTGCTGATGCTAGAAACTCCAACACTATGTTAAACAACAGCAGTGAGAGTGGACACCCCTGTGGTGTTCCGGATTTCAGGGGGAAAGCTCTCAGTTTTTCCCCATTGAGGATGATGTTAGTTGTGGGCTTTTCATAAATGGCTTTTATGCTGTTTAAGTATGTTCCTTCTATCCCTACTTTCTTGAAGGTTTTTATTAAGAAAGCTTGCTGAATTTTGTCAAATGCTTTTTCTGCATCGAATGACAGGGTGATATGGTTCTTATCTTTTCTTTTATGAATGTGATGTATCACGTTGATTGATTTGTGAATATTGAACCAGCCCTGCATCCCAGGAATGAATCCCACTTGATCACGGTGAATAGTTCTTTTTATATGCTATTGAATTTGATTTGCTAGTATCTTATTGAGAATTTTTGCATCTATATTCATCAGGGATATTGGCCTGTAGTTCTCTTTTTTTACTGGGTCTCTGTCTGGTTTAGGAATCAAAGTAATGCTGGCTTCATTGAATGAGTCTGAAAGTTTTCCTTCCCTTTCTATTTTTTGGAACAGCTTGAGAAGGATAGGTATTATCTCTGCTTTAAACGTCTGGTAGAACTCCCCTGGGAAGCCATCTGGTCCTGGACTCTTATTTGTTGGGAGATTTTTGATAACTGATTGCATTTCTTCGCTTGTTATGGGTCTGTTCAAGCTTTCTATTTCCTCCTGATTGAGTTTTGGAAGTGTGTGGCTGTTTAGGAATTTGTCCATTTCTTCCATGTTGTCCAGTTTGTTGGCATACAATTTTTCATAGTATTCCCTGATAATTATTTGTATTTCTGAGGGATAGGTTGTAATAATTCCACTTTCATTCATGATTTTATCTATTTGGGTCATTTCCCTTTTCTTTTCGAGAAACCTGGCTAGAGGTTTGTCAATTTTCTTTATTTTTTCAAAAAATCAACTTTTGGTTTCATTGATCTGCTCTACAGATTTTTTTAGATTCTATATTATTTCTGCTCTGATATTTATTATCTCTCTTCTACTGCTGGGTATGGGTGTCTTTGCTGTTCTGCTTCTATTTGCTTTATGTGTGATATTAGATTTTATATTTGGGATTTTTCTTGTTTCTCGAGATAGGCCTGGATTGCAATGTATTTTCCTCTCAGGACTGCCTTCACTGCATCCCAAAGCGTTTGGATTGTTGTATTCTCATTTTCATTTATTTCCATTTATTGTTTAATTTCTTCTCTAATTGCTGGTTGACCCATTCATTCCTTAGTAGGGTGTTCTTTAACCTCCATGCTTTTGGAGGTTTTCCAGATTTTTCCTGTGGTTGATTTCAAGCTTCATGGCATTGTGGTCTGAAAGTATGCATGGTATAATTTCAATTCTTGTATACTTATGAAGGGCTGTTTTGTGACCCAGTATATGATCTATCTTGGAGAATGTTCCATGTGCACTCGAGAAGAAAGTATATTCTGTTGCTTTGGGATGAAGAGTTCTAAATAGATCTGTCAAGTCTATCTAATCCAATATATCATTCAAGGTCCCTGTTTCTTTATTGGCCATGTGTCTAAATGATGTATCCATTGTTGTAAGTTGGGTATTAAAGTCCCCTGCAATTACCACATTCTTATCAATAAGGTTGCTTATGTTTGTGAGTAATTGTTTTATATATTTGGGAGCTCCCATATTCAGCACATAGACATTTATAATTGTTAGCTCATCCTGATGGATAGACCTGTAATTATTATATAATGCCCTTCTTCATTTCTTGTTACAGCCTTTAATTTAAACTTTAGTTTGTCTGATATAAGTATGGCTACTTCAGCTTTCTTTTGACTTCCAATAGCATGATAAATAGTTCTCCATCCCCTCACTTTCTTTTTTTTTTTTAATTTTTTTTTTAATGTTTATTTTTGAGACAGAGAGAGACAGAGCATGAATGGGGGAGGGGCAGAGAGAGAGGGGGACACAGAATCGGAAGCAGGCTCCGAGCCATCAGCCCAGAGCCTGATGCGGGGCTCGAACTCACGAACCGTGAGATCGTGACATGAGCTGAAGTTGGATGCTCAACCGACTGAGCCACCCAGGCGCCCCATCCATCCCCTCACTTTCAATCTGAAGGTGTTCTCAGGTCTAAATTGAGTCTCTTGTAGACAGAAAATAGATGGGTCTTGTTTTTTTTTATCCATTCTGATACCCTATGTCTTTTGATTGGCACATTTAGTCCATTTACATTCAGTGTTATTACAGAAAGATATGGGTTTAGAGTCATTGTGATGTCTGTAGGTTTCATGCTTGTAGCAATGTCTCTGGTACTTTGTCTCACAGGATCCCCCTTAGGATCTCTTGTAGGGCTGGTTTAGTGGTGACGAATTCCTTCAGTTTTTGTTTGTTTGGGAAGACCTTTATCTCTCCTTCTATTCTAAATGACAGAGTTGCTGGATAAAGGATTTTCGGCTGCATATTTTTTTCTGTTCATCACATTGAAGATTTCCTGCCATTCCTTTCTGGCCTGCCAAGTTTCAGTAGAGAGATCGGTCACGAGTCTTATGGGTCTCCCTTTATATGTTAGAGCACGTTTATCCCTAGCTGCTTTCAGAATTCTCTCTTTATCCTTGTATTTTGCCAGTTTCACTATGATATGTCTTGCAGAAGATCGATTCAAGTTACATTTGAAGGGAGTTCTCTGTGCCTCTTGGATTTCAATGCCTTTTCCCTTCCCCAGATCAGGGAAGGTCTCAGCTATTATTTCTTCAAGTACACCTTCAGCACCTTTCCCTCTCTCTTCCTCCTCTGGAATACCAATTATGCATAGATTATTTCTCTTTAGTGCATCACTTAGTTCTCTAATTTTCCCCTCATCCTCCTGGATTTTTTTATCTCTCTTTTTCTCAGCTTCTTCTTTTTCCATAATTTTATCTTCTATTTCACCTATTCTCTCCTCTGCCTCTTTGATCCGAGCTGTGGTCGTCTCCATTATATTTTGCAGCTCATTAATAGCATTTTTTAGCTCCTCCTGGCTGTTCCTTAGTCCCTTGATCTCTGTAGCAATAGATTCTCTGCTGTCCTTTATACTGTTTTCAAGCCCAGCGATTAATTTTATAACTATTATTCTAAATTCACTTTCTGTTA
Source organism: Neofelis nebulosa (assembly GCF_028018385.1). Lineage (NCBI taxonomy): Eukaryota > Metazoa > Chordata > Mammalia > Carnivora > Felidae > Neofelis > Neofelis nebulosa. The sequence goes on from NC_080788.1 coordinate 79,042,174, forward strand.
TATTGTTTAAATCATTTTTGATCAGTTCGTTAGTTGTCGCTATTTCCTGGAGATTCTTCTGAGGGGAATTCTTCTGTTTCATCATTTTGTATAGTCCCTGGAGTGGTGCAGAACTGCAGGGCACTTCCCCTGTGCTGTCCTGAATAACTTGCGTTGGTGGGCGGGGCCGCAGTCAGACCTGATATCTGCCCCAAGCCCACCGCTGGAGCAACAGTCAGACTTGTGTGTACCTTCTCTTCCCCTCTCCTAGGGGTGGGATTCACTGTGGGGTGGCATGGCTCATCTGAGCTACATGCACACTGCCAGAATTGTGGTGCTGGGGATCTGGTGTATTAGCTGGGATGGATGGGCAAGGTGCACAGGGGCATGAGGGGAAGGCTCAGCTCAATTTTCCTTCGGTGATCCGCTTTGGGAGGGACCCTGCAGCATGGGGAGGGAGTCAGACCCACCACCGGAGGGATGGATCTGCAGAAGCACAGCATTGGGTGTTTGCGTGGTGCAAGCAAGTTCTCTGACAGGAACTGGTTCCCTTTGGGATTCTGGCTGGGGGATGGGTGAGGGAGATGGTGCTTGTGAGCGCCTTTATTCCCCGCCAAGCTGAGCTCTGTCAACTGGGGCTCAACAACTCTCCCTCCTGTTGTCCTCCAGCTCTCCCGCCCTCCGAGCAGAGCTGTTAACTTATAACCTTCCAGGTGTTAAGTCCAGCTTGCTGTCTGAACACACTCTGTCCAGCCCCTCCGCTTTTGGAAGCCAGACTCGGGGGCTCTGCTTGGCTGGCGGGCTGCCCCTCCACCCCGGCTCCCTCCCGCCAGTCCGTGTAGTGTGCACCGCCTCTCCACCCTTCCTACCCTCTCCCGTGGGCTACTCATCTGCACTTGGCTCTGGAGAATCCATTCTGCTAGTCTTCTGGCAGTTTTCTGGGTTATTTAGGCAGGTGTGGGTGGAATCTAAGTGATCAGCAGGACGCAGTGAGCCCAGCATCCTCCTATGCGGCCATCTTCCTCAGGATCTCTCAGTTACATTTAAAAAAAAAAATTTTTTTTTTCTACTCTAATTGGGCAGATTCCACTCTGGTCTTTGCATGTGCTTACACGTGACCTCTTGAAGAATTGTTTCTCCTTTTGCTGAAGCCTTGTGGTCATGACCCCCATTGGGTTTCATACATATGTGCTTTGGGGGGCTTGTCTTTCTGATACAGGTATTAACATTTGGGGTGTTCAATGTGGGGTTCAAACCCTTTGTTCCTCAGGGTAAAGTCCTGGATTTTGTGTTTCTTCCCAGTTGTGGCCCAGAATGCTGGAGTTTATAGTGAAATTGTATCTCAGTCTTTCTACCTATTCAGTGATGGTTTTCTTTGTTTGCCTGGTGTGGAGTAGTTGCTCAGCTAGTCCCCTCTACCCCCAAGGTCATTTTTACATATGTGGATCTGTTGTGTCCCTGGGTCGAGGTAAAAACTCTTCCTATTTCACCATCTTAAACTGGTCTCTTTATTATATTTTAAGCCCTGTGTTAATTGATATTAATAAAGATTAGCTTATCAACCTTGTAAGGTATATATTATTATTAGACTCTTATATAAATGATAAAACTGAAGCAGAGAGAGGCTAAAGAATTTACCTAAGGCTATACAGAAAAATTAAGAGCCAGTTCATCTAATTCTGTGGACTGCCATCGTCATCACTGTTCTATGTGCTTTAAAATCTTAAACAAGAATTTCTAAGAAAAAGAAAGAAACAGAGAAAGAAACAAAAAGAATTAGGTGGTGAGGGGGATTAAGAAGTGCACTTCTTGTGATGAGTACCAGATGTATTTAAGTGTTGAATCACTAAATTGTACACCTGAAACTAATATTACACTGCATTTTAACTAGAATTTAAATAAATACTTAAACAAAAGAAAAAAAAACAAGCAAAGGAAAAAAAAGAGAAAAAGAGAGGCAGGGTTGGGGGAGAGAAATCAAGAAACAGACTCTGAATTACAAACAACAAACTGATAGTGGAGAAATGGGTTGAATGGGTGATGTGGATTAAGGAGTGCACTTGTAATGATGGGCACAGGGTGTTACACAGAAGTGTTTAATCACTATATTGTATACTTGAAACTAATATAATACTGTATGTCAGCTAATGGGAATTAAAATAAAAGAAATCATATTATTCAAACTTCTGATTATTGAATCTGAAGTCCAGAAAAGTTATATGAATTTACCTGGATGTTCTTAAAAACCATTAAACCTTCTGAATTTTCTCATCTTTCTTTGCCGTTACTATGACAACAGTGTCTCTTACTCTTAGCTATACAATAGGGAAAATCTTGTAGGTATGAGAAAAGATGAAAACTTGGGGATAATAATTGAATTCAGTTACCCTCACCAGTTGTTACGTGTAGTATTATTTTATATTCATATACGCTTTAAAATGCTTGCCAAAAATGGGGAAAATCCAAAATTTTAACACACACATTTATATGTGAAAAGAACTATATCTCAAATAAACAACACAACTATAGGTAAAAAAAAAAAAAAAGAGTAAGAACAATTCAGTAACTGTGAAGAAGTATCTGGATAATATGTTCTCTGGCTAAAGTCAAAAGTCACTCTAAATAAATAGTATGATCCAATTCATAGGCATTCCTCTTGCTTTTTTGATTGGTAGCAGAGGATAGCAATTCAGAAACTTCTTTTTATACATTCTAGAAATGAGGAAGTAAGTATATATATGCCAGTTTTGTCCTGTTGAAGAGAATCACAGATAAGGAAATGAGTAAGAATTAAAAGAACACAGCAGTGATGAACCAGAATTGGAGATATCAATGTGAACCTCAGGAAGATAGATACGTATATATGTACATGCTTTGAGAGGGTCTAGAAACAATAATACATGGTAGTAGTGAGCACATGTAGTGTTAAGATACATTGGTTTTTATTCACCATTCTCCAGTAAATGGGGCTTGTAGGAGATTGGCTGACTCCAGTGCTGGGCAGGGCAAGAATAAAATGAACCTGGAATGCTTTGCTGGACTACAAAACAAGACATAATGGTAAGAGCGTGTTAAAAGGACCCCAGGCAAACCTTAAGAGACTTTTAAATACAAAGAATAAACTGAAGGTTGCTAGATGGGCGATGATGGGGGAATGGGTTAAATGAGTGTTAGGCATTAAGGAGGGTGCTTTTTGGGATGAGCACTGGGTGTCATATGTAAGAGATTAATCATTGTGCTCTACTCCTGAAGCCAAGACTACACTGTATGTTAACTAACTTGAATTTAAATTTTAAAGAAGCCCTCTGCCTCCAAAAAAAAAAAAAAAAAAAAAAAAAAAAGAGGATACCAGGGCTACTTTAAACAGAATACCACTGGCCAAATATGAGATAGCTGGAGAAACAAAATGACAAATGATTATAATGCATTATACTTTATAGAGTAAAATTAGAATCCACAAAACCATAGAAATATTATTTAATCAGTAGTGGTAAAAGAGAAAGATTTTCCTAATAGAAAATCAACTAAACGATGTAGAAAGAATAATGTAAATAGAGAATAACTATTTTCAAACATCATCATATTAATTTAAGAATTATCAATGGATGTAACAATTAATGGATAAAATTTGGAACAGTTACAGGATATTGTTTTCAAAGCATATCCCCAAATGATACTCATTAATGACAAAAAGTAAAAATAGGAGTGAACTTGGTAGGTATGAACTTAAGCAAATTATCAAATACAACTTTTTAGTAACAAGACTACTGACAGAAAGTGCTTTTTCTGATATGATGCCAGGTAAAGAACTTATGGTAAAGCCATAAGATGGCTTCTGTGGTATCCTTGCCAAAAGGGAATAAGCTGGATCTTATCATGAGGAAACATGAGGTAAACCTAAACTGAGAGTAGTTCTATAGAATACTTGGCCTATAGTCTTCAAATAGGTCAAGGTCAAGAAGTATAAAGAAATATAGGAAATGATTCAAAATAAAAGAGACAAGAGAGACATGACAATGTAATGTAACCCATTCTTTTATATTTTCTTTCATTGTAAAAGACAAGTGATACACTTGGCAAAATATCAATGAAGTCTTTATATTGGATAGTAGTACAATATCAACGTTGAGTTTCTTATTTTGACAATTCTATTGTGATTATGTAGAATTCCACAATTTTAGGAAGTACATACTGAAGTGCTTAAGAATAAAAGGATGATGTTGTGTCTTTAACTCATTCTGATGTCTCAGGAAAAAAAAATTCACATACATATGCATTGAAGAGATGAGAGAGAATAAAGCAAATATATAAAATGAAAATGAAAAGCATTTGGGAACTCTGTGCTCTTCTTGCAATTTTTCTGTAAGGCTAAAATTATATCAAAATGTAAGGTTCTCAAAAAAAAAAAGTTGGGGGGTACCTGGGTGGCTCAGTCAGTTGAGTGACTCTTAATTTCCATGTAGGTCATGATCCCAGGTTCATGGGCTTGAGCTCCACACTGAGTGTGGAGCCTGCTTAAGATGCTTTTCCTCTCTCTCTCTCAAAAAAGTAAAGTTTTCTTATAATCTTAAATTACAATAAATACTTCTCTAATAGTAAACAATTAATTGAATAGGTTTTGTTAAGATTAGTAAAAATATTGAAATATATGTATTATGTACGTATAACAATAAGTAGAATTCTCCAAACACAGTTGAGATAGAAATTTGTTAAGTGACATATTACAGGTGTGATAGAACCTCCTATATCACATATTCAGTAAGAGATCACACATAAACTATTTTCTTAAACATAAATTGCAGATGCTTTAGTGGGGAAAGTGAAAACCAAAGCAGTGTAACGTAAACTTTATGTATTAAATAGGTTATATATAAGATTTATTGTTAAACTTTATGTTCTAAACTTTATATATTCCATTTAACATGGAATTGATATAGAAGAAAATATAAGAAAAAATAAATGTAGTTATACCTTTTTCAATAATTTCAAACAAATATTTCCCAAGTCAGTAAAAATGTTTGATAATGATGATGTATTTTAGCACACTGTCAGAATCTATTAAAATTTAGCAATTTTTATCAGGTATTCACCAATTATTATAGTATCCTATTAAACAGTTATCCATCAATTGATGTATTGTACCCACAATAAGAACTTGAAAACAAATATGTATATATTTACTTATGATATCCCACATGCACCAAAAAAGGAATCGTTAGGATTTTTTTAACAAAAAAATTCTAAAAAAAAAAAAAAAAGATTGTGACAAATACATGGGTAGATAGATCTATATATCATATCATAGAATTTTGAATATGATATATAGATATATGTATCTATTGTATCTATGTTATATTAGTTCTATATCAGTATCTACCTAACTATCCAGCTAGTTATCTAATCTCTTAGTAATTCTTTTTTTTTTTTTTTTTTGGAATGGATATATTGTTCAATTGGAAAGTTATGAACACATTTATTCAAGCATAACAATTTTTTTACAATACTTTTATAAAAGATGATCTCTTACTGCAGAAACAAATACATGCAAACAACATGCAAATATAGATGTAATGGATACACTGTCGTTTAATTTATTGAAGATGTGTTGAGGAACATAAAGACCAACTTGTATAAAACATTGACTGACAAGTGCTTTCCTTTCACAACTATAAACCAATCCAGATTGTTTATAAACAAACCACAGAGTTAACTAGCTAGGCTCTGTAACAATGATGAAATTTTTTTGTGTTGTGGCTCATCTTGAAATTAAGTAATCTATTTAAAATTAGTTAAGTCTGATCACAGATGTGGTTTTTGTGTTATACATCTTGTTACTTAAGTCTGAGGTGGTGACATTTGGCAGACTTTTACTTGAGGTATAAATTACCACATTCAATGGGAACTATTTCACAATAAAATTGCTGCATCTTGATTAAAGTAATTACTGACCACAGTTCCAAGTTGTGCTTGATAAATTAGAGTTCATCAACTCTCTACTGTATTATATGTAGGTTAAGTGGTTTAATAATATGTGATGCACAGAGATGCTTCAAACTGACTAAAAGTTTTAAAATTTGATTGACAGTGCAACTTATAAATTATAAAATTATATAAAATTGTAAAAAATTATAAGTATATAATATATAACTATATAAATATATAACTATGTGATTTATATATAGTTTTAATATTTTAAATATAAGTTTATAATTTATATAAACCATATAAATATATAACTATAAAATATAAAAAATTATATAAAACTTATAAAAATATTTTTACATATATATGATTAAATTTGGCAGGTATCACTGGCAACACTCAGTTTCAAACATCTTATTTGCCTACATAACAATGAAAACAGTTTTGAACTCTGACAAGTTTCCAGAAGCAAAAAAAAAAAAAAAATGTGATAAAATACAGACTAAAATAGTTAAGAAATAGTCTTAATACATACTTCAAGGTAGTATATTAACAGTACACAATTTTAACTTTATTTGTGAAAATCATATACCCAACTACCATCCTGCTATTTAAATTTTCCATTAAAATTACATGTTAGGGAGAATGTTCAGGAACTGGAATAATTCTGCTTATGACCAAATAAGGCAGCATCTTTGATTCACAGTAAAGTCTGATATGGTCCAGTGTTTGTGGCAGATGTATAAATACACACTAGGGCATACATAAAAACACACTCTTCCTATTTCAGCTAATAATAATTTAGGGTTTTTTCAGTTCGGTTTTTTTTTTTAATGCAGGTATAGTTGACATAGAATATTAATTTCAGGTTCACAACATAGTGATTTAACAAGTATATACATTATAAAATGCTTACCATGACATCTGTCACAATTAAAAGTTATTAAATAATGTTGACTATATTCCATATCCTGTAGTTTTTATCCTTGTGACTTATTTATTTTATTATTGGAAGTTTGTACCTCTTACTTGCCTTTACTTATTTCACACATAAAAACTCCCCTAAAATCTACCAGGTTTTTTCACTGTATTTATTTATCTGATTCTGTGTTGTGTTTTTTAGATTCCACATATAAATGAAATTAGATGGTATTTGTCCCTTTCTGACTTAACTCACTCAGGATAATACCTTCTAGGTCCATCATCTTGTCATGAATGGCAAGATTTGATTCTTTTTTCTGACTGAGCAGTATAACTTTGTGTGTATATACCACTTCATCTATGGATGGGTACTTGGATCACTTCCATATCTTGGCTGCAGTGAACATAAAGGGTGCACATATCATTTCAAATTAGTTTTTTGGTTTTCTTTGGGGAAATACCCAAATTTAGGTGTTGAATACATATTGAGTATACCGTTTGTGTGTTGTAGAAGAAAGTGGTCCTAGTTCATCTTTTTTCATGTAGCCGGCCGAAACCATTTATTGGAAAAACTGTCTTTTTCCCATTACACATTCTTGCCTTCTTTGTTGTAGATTAATTGAGCATATAAGTGTGGGTTTGCTTCTGGACTCTGTGATCCATTGGTCTATGTGTCTACCTTTGTAGCAATACCATACTATTTAAATCACTAAGCCTTTTTATCATAGTTTAGGACCTAGGATTATGATACCTACAGTTTTGTTATTCTTTCTCAAAATTGTTTTGGCTATTCAAGGCCTTTAGTGGTTCCACACAAATTTTAGGATTATTTGTTCCAGTTCTGTTACAAATATTACTGGTATTTTGATAGGGATTGAATTGAATCTAAAGATTGATTTGACATTTTAATGATACTAATTTTGTGATCCCTGAGCTCTTTATTCATTTATCCATGGATGGGTACTTGGGTCACTTCCATATCTTGGCTGTATTGAACATAAGGGTGCATATATCATTTCAAATTAGTGTTTCGGTTTTCTTTGGGGAAATACCCAGAGGCAGAATTCCTGAGTCACATGGTATTTCTGTTTTTAGGTTTTTCAGGAACCTATGTATGTTTTCCTATGGTTGCATGAACTTAGATTCCCACCAACAGTGCACAAGGTTTCCCATTTTCTCCACATCCTTGCCAGCTCTTGGTTGTTTGTTTGGTTGGTTTTGACTTAGCCATTTTGGCTGGTGTAATGGGATAACATATTGTGGTTTTGTTTTTTATTTCCCTGAAAAATGTTGACCATTTTTTCATGTGTGTTGACTGGATATATTCTTTGCCAATATGTGTATTGAGATCTTCTATACATTTTTTTAATTATTTGGACTTTTTTGATGTTTAATTTTATGGATTCTTTATATATTTTGGGTATTAACCACTTACTGGATATATAACTTGCAAATATCTTCTCATTTCACTAGGCTGCCTTTTGTTTTGATGTTTCCTTTGCTGAAAAAAAAACTTTTTAGTTTGATGTAGCCAACTGTTTATTATATTTTTGTTTCCTTTGCCTGAGGAGAAACATCCAGAAACGTATTGCAGACTCTTATGTTCAAGAGATAACTGCCACTATTTTCTTTAAGGCTTTTCATGGTTTTAGGTTTTAATATTTGAACTATTCTGGAGAATGTACAATGTCACTTGAAGAGAATGTGTATTGTGTTGTTTTGGGATAGAATGTTCTGTAAACATCTGTTAAGTCATTTGGTCTAATGTGTCATTCAAAACCTTTGTTTCCTTGTTGATTTTCTGTCTAGATCTAGCCATTGATGTAAATGGGGTATTAAAGTCTCCTACTATTATTGTCACTCTCTCCCTTTATATCTGTTAATACTTACTTTTTTTAAGGTGCTCCTATGTTGAGTGCATAGATATTTATAATTGTCATATACTGGTGTTGGATTAATCTGTCATTATTTAATGCCTTTGTCTTTTGTTACTTTGTTTTTTATTTTATTAATTTTATAAAATGAGTACGAACAGGGGAGAGGGGCAGATAGACAGAAAGAATCTTAAGCAGGCTTCACGCTCAGTGCAGAGCCTGATGAAGGGCTTGATCCCATGACCCTGGGGTCATGACCTGAGCCAAAATCAAGAGCCCGAAGCTCTACCAACACAGGCACCTTGCTTTAAAGTCTCTTTCGTGTGATAGAAGTATTGTTACCCCAGCTTTTTTTTTTCCACTTGCATTTGGGTGTGTCTCTGTAAATCCCTTTGCTTTCAGTCTGTATATTTCTTTAGGTCTGATGTGAGTTTCTTTTAGGCAGCATACAGATGGGCCTGTTTTTGTTTTTTAATCCATTCAGTCAGAATATGTCTTTTGATTTGAGCATTTAGTCAATTTACATTTGAAGTAAATATTGTTACATATGTACTTACTGCAGTTTTGTTTTTGTTTTTGTTTTGGATGTTTTATAGTTCTTTTGTTGCTGTGTCTCCTTGTGATTTTTGGCTTTCTTTAATGTTATGGTGGGATTCCTCTCTCTATATTTGTATGTATTATAAGTTTTGTGTTTGAGTTAGCATGAGGTTCATATATAATATCCTAAGTATATAGCAGTCTTTATTAAATTAGTGGTCACCGAAGTGCAAACACATTCTAAAAGAACTACATTTTATTCCTCTTTTTCCTCCTCCACATTTTATTTATATAATTTCATATTTTACATATTTTTAATTTGTGTATCCTTTGACTAATTTTTGTCGAGATAATTTATTTTACTACCTTTGTCTTTTAACCTTCAAAGTAGCTTTAAAATGATTGATCTACTACCTTTAGTCAATTTTTGCTTTGGCTAGTGAAATTTTCTTCTGTCATAATTTTGTCATTTCTAGTTATGGCCTCTTCTGCTTATAGAATTCCCTTTAGAATTTCTTGTTTGGCAAGTTTAGTGTTGCCGAACTTCTTTAACTTTTGTTTATCTGGAAAACTATTTCTTCTTGATTTGAGTGCTTATTTTGCTAGTTAGAGTCATCTTGATTGTAATATTTTTTTTCTTTCAGCACTTTGTGCAGGCCAGAAACGAGTGACATAATACATTCAAAGTTTTTGCTGAAAAAAAAAAAACAACAAAACAAACCAGCTAATAAGATTCTCGCATCAATCTTTGACATTTTAATTATCATGTGTTGTTGTGGACCTATTTGGGTTCATCTTTTTTGGTGTTCTCTGTGCTTCCTGAACCTGGATGTTTGTTTCTTTCCACAGACTAGGTAATTTTTCAGCTATTACTTCTTTAAAAGTTTTCTGTCCCTTTCTCTCTTTTATCTTTCTGGGACCCTTATAATGCAATGTTTAGTACACTTGATGTTGTCCCAGAGGTGTCTTAACGTATTCTCATTTTTTATTCTTGTTTTGTTGGTTCCTGCTATTACCATCTCCTTCAGATTGCTGATCCCTTCTTGTGCACCCCCTCATCTGTTGTTGATTCCCTCTCGTGTAGTTTTCATTTATTTTATAGTTCACCTCTGCTAGGTTCCTTTTTATAGTTTTTTGGAATCTATTGTTGATGTTCTACGTTCATCCATTCTACTCTTTAGTCCAGTGAGCGTTTTTGTGTCCATTACTTTGAACACTTTATCAAGTTTTAAGTCTTTTTCTGAAATTGTGTTTTGTTCTTTCATTTGAAGCATATCCTTCTATCCTTTCATTGTGTTTGTCTGTGTGTATTTCTATGAGTTAGGCAAAACAACGACTTCTCCCAGTCTTGAAGAAGTGGGCTTGTGTAAGAGTCTCCCCTGTGTTGACATAGATGCCTACCAGCTTCGACTGGCTGGCTGGAGCTGAAGTAGACATGAAGCAGAATACTTTGCACAGGAGATACCCTGAGAGGATGCCTCGTGCTGGAGGTGAGCCGGACATGGGCTGTGGTGTCTCAAGGTGCTTTGTGCTTGGCCTGCCTTGGTAAGTCACTGGGAGCTGGTGTGGGCTAGGAAACTGGGGCTCAGTGAGGTGGCAATCCAGCTCTAGCACTGGAACCCTGCACCAGTCTGCACTATCATGGGGAAGAGGGAACATAAGCGAAGGTACTCACCAACAGCTCTATCCCCACAGAGAGCTTCAGTAGTTTCCCCATGCTTGGTGGACACTCCAGGCTTAGTAAATGGATTTTGTTCACTTATGGTCTAATTTCCTTTAAGCTACTGTGTTTTTGTTTTTTGCTGTGCTGCATGCTGGGTGAGTCTGCACATGAACCCCTCAGTGATACGATTCCCTCCTGGGAATGGAGTTTCCATGCTTCCATCTCTCCTGCCATTCTCTATGTGGTCCCTCTTCCCTGTGTTGTGCAAGGACTGTTCCATCACCCCTCAGCATTTCAGGAAGACTTTCTCTATGTGTAGGTGTAGATTCCATGTGTCCAAGAGAGGGGGTGAGTTCCGGGTCTTCCTATCTTGGACCTTAAGCCAATGATACTTTAGATCTCCTAGAAAACACTGTGAACCTTTGTCTCTGCCTTCGGTGTTCACTACTGGCAATTTTTTTGAGTGTCCTTCCTCCTCCTTTTTCATGATGGTTTAAAATAACGAAAGAAGAGAAATCTTTACTGGTAAAGTTGTATATATTACTAAATTAATATTGATAGTGTGAAAACAGGACTATAATTGAAAGGTATTATGCTGCCATGCACTGTGTTAATAAATTATACATATTGTAAAGCAAAAATTGTCAAAGGTATTATCCAAGGCTATTGTATAAAGAAGGGAGGGAAGAAGGCAGTCTAAACTCAAATCCACTGATGGGAGGGGTTTTAAAGTCAGAGGTGTGCTAGTAGAGAAGTATGAGAGTACATCAGGGAGGAAGTTGATCAATGGGTAATGATGTAAGAACCTTGAGTTAGTTCCAAATTAAGAACTATATTTCAGTGGGGTTAGGCCATCAGCATTTGCTAATTAGCACCCAACAAAGTTAGACTCTTATCCCAACAGAGACTGGAAGATAAGGGAACTTATCTTACATAATGACTACCTTCAAAGCAGTGGCTCCCAGGTCCTTAATATACACATTCGTGGGTTGTAAAACTGACAACAGGCTTGTAAAATGTTTTCTAAAGAAAATACCCTAAAAACAAAAGACTTCAGGGCCCAGTATCAGGAAGAAGCCTATAAAAAGTTTAGTTAAGGTAAAAAAATGTTTGGTCAACATGGTAAGATTAAATTTAAAAAAATCTCTATGCATTATTATTTAAGAAAAATCACTGTGCTAAGATCCTATCCCTGTTTTCAAGTATCCAGGTTTGTAAACTGTTGCTTTTAATGATAAAACTGAACATAAATAACACTTACAACATTTATTTATTTATTTTGAGAGAGACAGGGAAGGGGCAGAGAGAGAGGGGAGAAAGAGAATCCCAAGCAGGCTCCTTGCTGTCAGCACAGAGCCAGATGCAGGGCTTCCTTTCATAAACCATGAGATTGTGACCTGAGCCCAAATCAAGAGTCTGAGGCCTAACTGACTGAGTGACCCAGGTGCCCCAAATAAATAATATTTTTGAAATAGAATCCATTTTGGCATGAAAAATGCATTTTGAAAAAGAGGAAAAGAAAAACTAAACTTGAAATTTTTAGTATACGAAAAATATTTGTTTTTAAATTCCAAATAAAAAAAAATTATTAACGGGGCGCCTGGGTGGCTCAGTTGGTTAAGCATCCGACTTCGGCTCAGGTCACGATCTTGCGGTCTGTGAGTTCGAGCCCCGCGTCGGGCTCTGTGCTGACTGCTCAGAGCCTGGAGCCCGTTTCAGATTCTGTGTCTCCCTCTCTCTCTGACCCTCCCCCGTTCATGCTCTCTGTCTCAAAAATAAATAAATGTTAAAAAAAAAATTAAAAAAATAAAAGAAATTATTAAGTAATGTAGGTAATATTTCTAGCTTTAAATATATGTGTTGTCATTTTGGAATAAAAACATTCCTGGGTTTGTTATCCTATATGCGTAACAGTCAGCACAAAACAATTTAGTAACTCTAAGAAACAAAGAATTATTTCTCACTCATCTTGTATGTCCCTTAATATTTTCTTTCATCCTCACCCCTGAATTCAGGTTGATGGATTTTCGTGGAACATGGTACGAGAGGATGGTAGAGAGTAGGTAATTGTTTCCCGGATCTTTGAGCATCTGCCTTAGTATCACTTTCACGCCTATTTCATTGAAGCCATCCATGATATTTAACTTCAAGGGGTGAGGCCTGCCTGGAAAGCAGAGAAAGTATTTGGTACAAAGCCTTAGTGACTATCATAATCCACTGACTCATCCCTATATCATCATTCTGTATAACAAACATGGAAAGATAGAACATCAATTCATTTTTAGGTTGTGTGTGATGATGGAATTTTAATTTACCCAATGAAATTTAAGAAGATACGATACACAGTTTCCTCAAGGAAACATTAATATCTGTATCCTCTTCCCCCTACTTTAAAATGAAGTCACAATCAGTTTGAATTTCTAAATGACTAAGAGAACAACCTTTGGCTCAACTATGCTGGGCGTGCAACATAAATACACCTATTCATAGAATATACCTATTTTTAAAATAAGCTGACACAGAGCTCAATCCCGTGACACGGAGGTCATGACCTGATTAGAAATCCAAAGTCAGATGCTCAACTAACTAACCTTCCCCAAGGTAAGTATACTCTTCCTCCCTTTTATTTCACCCATTACCCTACTCCACCTCCCATCTACAATCACCAATTCTCTGTATTTAAGATTTGGTTTTGTCTCTTTTGTTCCATTTTCTTAAATTCCACATGAGTGAAGTCATAGGATATCTTGCACTAACTGACTTAATTCAGTGACCATTATCCCCTCTAAGTTCATTCACGTTGTTGCAGTTGGCAGGATTTCTTTTTTTTCATGGCCAAGTACTATTCCATTGTGTATATATACACCACATCTTTATACATTGATCTCTGGATGTTTAGGTGGCTTCGGTATCTTGGCTGTTGTTAATCATGCTGAAATTAACATGGGGTGCATGTATCTATTTAAATTAGTGTTTTCATTTCCTTGGGTAAATACCTACTAGTGGAACTACTGCATCATATGGTAATTGTTTTCAATTTTTTTGAGAAATTTCCGTACTGTTTTCAACAGTGGCTGCACCAATGTAAATTCCCACCAACAGTGCAATCTTCACATTCTTGCCAATGCCTGTTGCTTGTGTTTTTGATAAAAGCCATTCTGATAGCAATAAGGATACATCTCCTTATGTTTTTAATTTGCATTTCCCAGATGATTAGTGTTGCTGAGCACTTTTAATGTGTCTGTTAGCAATCTGCATGTCTATTTTTGGAAAAATGTCTGTTTAGGTCTTCTGCCCATTTTATAATCAGATTATTTATGGGATAGTTTGGTGTTAAGTTCTATACGTTCTTTATACATTTGGATATTAATTATTTATGGGATATTTCACTTGCAAATGATATCCTCTTTCATTCCATAGGTTTTCTTTTTGTTTTGTTAATGGTTTATGTTGCTGTGCAGTAGCATTTTATTTTGATGTAGTCCCAATAGTTTAATTTTGCCTTTATTTCTCTTGCTGGGAGATAAAACTAGAAAAATATTTCTATGGCCAATGTAAAAAAAAATATTACCTATATTCTAGGAATTTCATGGTTTTAGAACTCACATTTAGGTCTTTGAGTTTATCTTTGTATACGATGTATGAAAGTGATCTAGTTCATTCTTCTGCATGTAGCTATCCTATTTTCCCAGTACCATTTGTTAAAGAGATGTCCCTTTCCCTTTAAATATTCTTGCCTCCTTTATCAAAGATTAACTGACTGTAAGAGTGTGGGTTTATTTCTGGACTCTCTATTCTGTTCCATTGATCTATGTGTCTGTTTTTGTGCAAGTACCATATTGTTAGGATTACTACAGCCTTGTAGTATATCTTGAAATTTGGGACTATGATATCTCCGGCTTTGTTCTTCTTTTCAAGATTGCTTTGGCCACTTGGGGTCTTTTGTGTTTCCATACAAATTTTAGGATTCATAAAAAATGTTGGCATTTTGATAGTGATTGCATTGAATTTGTAGTTTTCATTGGGCTGTACGGACATTTTCATGATATTGGTTCTTCTAATCCATGAGTATGGTTTATCTTTCCATCTGGTTTTTAGAGTACAGATTTTTACCTCATTGGTTAAGTGTATTCCTAGGTCTTTTATTACTTTGATTCAATAATAAGTGGAATTGTTTTCTTAATTTCTCTTTCTGCTACTTCATTATTAGTGTATAGAAATGCAACAGATTTCTGTTTATTGTGTCCTGTGACATTACTGAACTTATTAATTAGTTCAGATGGTGCTTTGGTGGAGTTTTTAGGGTTTTTCATGTATAGTATCATCTTATCTGCAAATAGTGACAGTTTTACCTCTTTCTTGCCAATTTGGATGCGTTATATATTTTATCTGATTGCTGTGGCAAGCAGTCTGGTATTATTTTGAATAAAAGTCATGAGAGTAGATATTCTTGTCTTGTTTCTGATCTTAAGAGAGAAGTTCTTGGTTTTTCCTATATCGACTTTATTATGTTAACATATGTTCCCTCTAAACCTACTTTACCCTGTTAAGAGTTTTTATCATGAATGAATGCTGTATTTTTACAAATGATACTTCTAGCTCTACTGAGATGATCTTATAATTGTTATCATTGCTCTGGTTAATGTGATTTTTGACATAGATTGGTGTGCAAATATTGAGCCAATCTTGCATCCATGGATTAAATCTCACTTGACTATAGTGTATTATTTTTTAAATGTATTGTTGAATTCAGTTTGCTAGTATTTTATTGAGGATTTCTCCATCTAAGATCATCAGAGACATTGTCCTGTAGTTTTCTTTTTCATAGTTTTGTATCAGGATAATTAATGTGGACCTCATAGGAAGAAGAAGAAAACTTGCAAATTCAATTTTTTGGAATAATTCGAGAATATGTATTAACTCTATTTCCTGTCTACCAATCATTTAAAGAAATCAAAGTCCTAAAGGAGAACACAGGCAACAACCTCTCTGACATCAGCCATAGCAACTTCTTACTAAGCACATCTATGAAAGCAAAAATGAACTATTGGGACTTCATCAAGATAAAAAGCTTTTGCACAGTGAAGGTAACAGTCAACAGAACTAAAAAGCAACCTACAGAATGAGAAAGATATTTGCAAATGACATAACTGATAAAGGGCTAGTATCCAAAATCTATAAATAATTTCAGAAAACAAATAATCCAGTAAAGAAATGGGAAGAAGACATGAATAGACAATTTTCAAAAGAAAACATACAGATGGCTAACAGACACATGAGAAGATACTCAACATCAAGGAAATACAAATTAAAACCACAATGAGGTACCACCTCACGCTTCTTAGAATGGCTAAAATTAATGACACAGCAAACAACAGATGTTGGTGAGAATGGGGAGAAAATGTAACCCCTTGCACAGCTGGTGGAAATGTAAAAGGGTGTAGCCACTCAGGAAAAACAGTATGGAGGTTCCTCAAAAAGTTAAAAATAGAACTACTCTATGACCCACTAATTGTGCTAATAGATAGTTTCCCAAAGAATACAAAAATACTGATTCCAAGGGGGGACATGCACCCTGATGTTTGTAGCAACATTATCAACAATAGCCAAATTATGCAAAGAGCCCAAATGTCCATCCACTGATGAATGGATAAAGAAGATGTGGTATATATAAATACAATGGAATATTACTCAGCCATCAAAACGAAACAAATCTTGCCATTTGCAATGACACAAATGGAGCTAGAGTGTATGATACTAAGCAAAATGAATCAGAGAAAGACAAATACTCTCACATACATGTGGAATGATCTCACTTACATGTGGAATTTAAGAAACAAAGCAAATGAACAGAGGGGAAAGAAAAAAAAACCAAACCATAAAACAGACTCTTAACTATAGATAATAATACCTCATGGTAATCAGCAAGCAAAATCTTATGGTCAAAAAAATGAAAAAATATAAATGTAACACTAAAGAGAGCCATCAGGATACTTGGGTAGCTCAGTCAGTTGAGCAGCTGACTGGTGATTTTGGCTCAGGTCATGATCCCAGGATCATGTGATTTTTGACATAGATTGGTGTGCAAATATTGAGCCAATCTTGCATCCATGGATTAAATCTTCCCTCTTCCATGCTTGTGCTCTCTCTAAAATAGAAATTTTTCTTAAAAGAAAGCCATCAAACCACAAAAGAGAGAAATAGAAAAGCAAAAGAACACAGAACTCCAAAAAAGGGACAGCAAACTATTGACAAAATGGCAGTAAGTACATACCTATCAATAATTACTTTCAATGTAAATAGATGAAATTGTTGCATCAAAAGATAGTGTGGGAGAGAGCTGATGGCAGAGTAGGAGGATCCTGAACCTACCTGATCTAATAGACACAATGAGGTGACAGCTGTATCTTTACAACTAACTCTGAAAATGACCTGACGCTGGCAATACAGACTTTCCACAGCTAATTAGGGAGACACAGTGATGCAGTTGGCAAACAAATCTGTAGCAACCACAAACACACAAATGGGAGGGATTGCAGAAACATGGAGAAGTGAGAGCACCAAACCCATACTGGGCACCCCCAGCACTGGGGTCCCACACTGGGAAGATGAATCCCTATAATACTGGGCTTTGAAAACCGAGTGGGGCTTAACTACAGGAGTGCAAGATGGTAATAGAAAACAGGGTACCTATTCTTTTTTTTAATATTAATGTTTATTTATTTTTGAGAAAGAGAGAGACTGTGAGTGAGGGAGGAGTAGAGAGAGGGAGACACAGAATCCAAAGTAGGCTCCAGGCTCTGTGCTGTCAGCAGAGAGCCCGATGCAGGGCTTAAACCCATGAACTGTGAGATCCTGACCTGAGCCACCCAGGTGTCCCCAGAGTGCCTATTCTTAAAGAGCCAGCATACTAATAACACTATCCAAGACATATTACAGAAGCAGCAGTTTGAAAAGTGCCTGAAGTGCATGTGAAGGTGGCTTAATGACTAATCTTATGACATGTGCTAAAGGGGCAGAGATCCTTAGATTTCTCCAGGAACAAGAGAGCTAGGGAGGGGAAAAGAAAACCCTACCAGCAGAGATGGTTGATGCTTGCAGGAGTCAGTGTTAACCCTCTCCATTAACCTTGCTAATACCCTATGATTCATCAAACCTACAGTCTTGGCAGGCATTCCTCCAAAATAGCTACTGCTCCACCACACACTACAGCCTAAACTAGGGCTGGCACCATTCCAAAGTGACTCTAGTGTTGGGGAAAGAGGGAAATAGGCTCACACATCACCATGCCTATCTGCCTGCTGTTGCAGCAACCCTGAATCTTCAGTGGCCGCACAGGAAGCAAGCCCTACATACCAATAAGCCTGTGGTGACCCAAGAGATGGCTCTCAAAAGCACAGGAACCAAACATACAGCAGGCAAAGTAGGTCATTACAGCCCATTGGTCTGAAGGCAATCTCTATTTAGCCACAACAGTATACTTCCTATAAAAAGACTCAAATCAGACCTAAACACACACATATACATAAATATCTCTGCATCTAACATAGGAGCACCTAGACATATAAAGCAAATATGAATAGACATAAAGTGAGAAATGGACAGTAATATAATAATAGTAGGTACTTTAACACCCCACTTACATCAATGCATAGATCTTTCAGACAGAAAGTCAACAAGGAAACAATGGCTTTTAATTATACATTGGACCAGATGGACTTAATCAATACGTGCAGGATATTCCATCGAAAACAAGAATATGTATTCAAGTACATATGGAATATTCTTCAAAACAAATCTCAATATTTAAGAAGATTGAAATCTTATCTAGAGTCTTTTCTAACCACTAGCGCATGAAGATTGAAATTAAGAAGATTAAAATCTTATCTAGAGTCTTTTCTAACCACTAGTGCATGAAAGTAGAAATCAAATAGAAATAAACTACTAGAAAAAAATTGAAAAAAACCCCACAAATATAGGGAGACTAAATGACATGCTACTAAATCCTAAATGAGTCATCCAAGAAATTAAAGAGAAAAATGAAAATATATATGGAGACAAGTGGAAATAAAAATACAATGGTCCAAAATCTTTGGGATACAACAAAAGCAGTGATAAGAGAGAAGCAGAAAGTGATAGGCGTACTTCAGAAACAAGAAAATAGCAATCTAAACCTACACTTAAATGAGCTTAAAAAATAACAAGCATTGCCCCAATAGTAGTAGAAAGGAAATAATAAAGCTCAAAGCAGAAGTATATGAAAGACTTTAAAAAAAAAATCAATGAACCAACAAGTTCTTTGAGAGAGAAAATTGGTAAACATTTAGCTGGATTCATTAAACAAGGAGAAAGGACTCAGTTATTATAAGAAAGGGAGGAAAACTAACAACCAATACCACAAAATACAAAGGATAAAAGAATATTATGAAAAATTAAGTGCCAATAACTTGGACAACCTAGAAGAAATGAATAAATTCCCAGAAACACATAACCCTCCAAAACAGAATTAGGAAAAAATTGAACAGACCAATTACCAATTGAATTCCAATGCTAGTAAAAAAAACTCCCAACAAACATAAGTCTAGGACCAGATGTCTTTATATATAAAGTTAATACCTGTTCTTCTCAAACTATTCCAAAAATAGAAGAGGAAAAAAACTTCAAAATTTATTCAATCAGGTCAGCATTACCGACATACCAAAAACAGACAAAGACACTACAAACAAAAAAAAAACTACAGGCTAGTATTTCCAATAAACTTCAATTCAAAAATCTTCAACAAAATATTAGCAACCAAGTAGAACAAGAAAAAGTTTTTAATGACAGCATGATCACGTTGGATTGATTCCAAGAATGATAGTGTGGTTCAATATTTGTACATCAATGTGACACATCACATTAACAAGAGAAAGGATAAAAACCCTACGATCATTTCAATAGATGCAGAAAAGTCATGTGCCAAAATATAACATCCAGACATGATAAAAATTCTCAACTAAAAAAACGTGGGTTCAGAGGGAACATGCCTGAACATAATGAAAACCATACAGGAAAAGCCCAATGGTAACATCATAATCCATGCTGAAAAGCTAAAATCTTTTATTCCTGATCTTAAAGGAAGACAAGATCTCCAGTCTCATAAGTTTTATTCAATATAGTACTGGAACTCCTTACCATAGCAATCAGACAAGAAAAGACTTAAAAGGCATTCAAATTAGTAAGAAATAAAACTGTCTTTATTTGCACAGAACATGATACTATATACAGACAACCCTAAAGATTCCACCAACAAAACTATTAGAACTGATAAATGAAACCTGTGCAGTTGCAGGATACCAAATTAACATACAGAAATATTCTGCATTGCTTTCCACTAAAAACAAAGTAGCAGAAAGAAAAATTAAGAAAGTCTAATTTATGGTTGCACTGAAAAGAATACCTAGAAATACACGTAACTGGAGAGGTGCCAGATCTATACTCTGAAATCTGTAATACACTGATGAAAGGAATTAAGGATGAGAAATAATTGCAAAGATATACCATACTCATGGATTGGAAAAATTAATATATCTAAAATGTCCATACTGCCCCCAAAGTATCTCAGAATCAGTGCAGTTCTTGTGAAAATACCCACAGCATTTTTCACAGAATTTGAAGTAATCCTATAATTTGTAGGGAACCACTAAAGATGTCAAATAGCCAAGGAATCTTGAGAGGGAAGTGTGAAGCTGGCAGTATCATAATCCTGTATTTTAAGCTTACAATAAAGCTATAGTAATCAAAATAGTAGGATACTTGCAGAACTATAGATACATATATCAATGAACAGGATACAGAGCCCAGATATAAACCCACATTTATAGGCTAATTAATCAAAGGAGGAAAGAATATACAATGGGGGAAAGACAGTCTTTTCCAAAAATATTGCCGGACAGCTATGTGTAAAAGAATGAAACTGGACCAATTTGTTACATAAGAATAAAGACATAAATGTGAGATTTGAAACCATGAAATTCCTAAAACAAACATTAGGCAGTAATATGTCAGACATCATCCTTATCCACGTATTTATGGATATATCTCTTCAGACAAGGGAAACAAAAGCAAAAATTATTGGGACTACAACAAAATAAAGATAATACACAGCAAAGGAAACCATCAACAAAATAACACAGCACCTAGTGAATTGATGAAGATATTTTCAAATTCTATATACCATAAGGGTTATATCTTGACACTGAAAAACTAAACAATCTGATTAAAAAATGGGCAGAGGACCTCAATAGCCATTTTTCCTAGGAAGACATACAGATGTCCAACAAAAGTCTCAATGTTGCTAAACATCCAGAAAATGCAGATCAAAACCACAATGAGCTATCACCTCAAACCTGTCAGAATGGCTAGACTCAAAAAGACAGGAAATAGGTTCTTTTATTCCATATACTCACCAACACCTATGTGTACTGTTGAAAACCATTTTAAAGTTCTCAAAGATTAAAAATAAAAATATCATATGATTCAGTATTTCCACAAATGAGGTGACTTTTCTTTTACTACTACTACTAAGACTATGATTATTACTATGACTACTACTACTTTTCCCAAGGGAAAGGAAAACACTAATTTGGAAAGATGAATGCACTTCTATGTTTATTGCAGCACTATTTATAATAGCAAAGGTATGGAAGCAACCCAAAGGCTTACTGAAAGATGAATGGATAAAGAAGATGTGGTATATGTATACAGTAGAATGTTACTCAACCATGAAAAAGAAAGATTTCTTGCTATCTATGACACCATGACACCACAGATGGACCTAGAGGATATTACACTAAGTGAAGTAAATCAGAAACAAACCCACCATATGATTTTACTTATACATCCTCAATAATATTATAATAACTCTGTTGGTGGCAGAGGGTGACTACCCATAAAATTCTGAGCATTAAATACTGTATAGTATTATTGAATCAATATGTTGCACACCTAAAACTAATGTAACATTGTATGCTAATTATACTTCAACAAAACAAGACATATAGTGGCTAAATTAATAAAACCAAAACACATCAACATACCATATACAAGAGATTCATCTTAGACTAAAGACACATGCACACACACACTGAAAGTGAGTAGATAAAACAAGATATTTCATACAAAGGGAAAGAAAAGAAAGGTCATGTAGTTATATTCCTATCAGAACATATAGACTGATATTCCTATCAGACATATAGACTAAAACAAAGATTGTAATAAAAGACCAAAAGGGGCACTATATAATGATAAAGAAATAAAGCAAGATTTATAAATATACACACTCAATACATCTTAATGTATTTTGGTACTCTAATGGTAACAATCCTAAAGTTTAAAATTGACAATACAATAATAAGCAGTAGCATATGTTTTTCCCCAGTGCACATGGCACATAGTGAGATTACATAGTATGCTACCAGATAAAGTCTTAATAAACTAACAAAGATTCCAATTATATCTACCATATTTTGCTACCACAATTATATGAGCCTAGAATGAATTATAAGAGAAAATTGGAAAAACTGCAGATATGTGGAAATTAAACAACATGGTACTGTGTAACTACTGAGTCAAAGAAAAAAATGAAATGAGAAGTAAAATACACCTAGAGACAAATGAGAATAAAAATATGATGTATCAACTTCTATGTGATGCAGCAAAAACAGTTCTAAGAAGTAAATTTATAGCAATACAGACCTACCTCAAGAAAGGTACAACAGAAATCTCCAACAAACAATTTAAATATCTAAAGGAACTAGAAAAAAAGAGCAAATGAAATGAAAATTTAGTAGAAAGGAAGAAATAAAGACCACAGAAGAAACAAGTGAAATACAGACTGAAGACAATAGAAAAAGGCCACTGAAACTAACAGCTCTTTCTCTGAAAAAAAAAAAAAAAGAAAAAGAAACATAGGTGAATTACTAAGAAAAAAGGCTAAAATAAAATCACAAGTGAAAGAAAAGTTATAAATGACACCACAGAAGTACAATAATAAGAGACTACTACAAGCAATTATAAATTATATGCCAACAAATTAGACAACACAAAAGAAATGGATAAACTCTTAGAAAAATGCAACCTTGTAAGGCCAAATTATAAAACGGAAAATTTGAAAAGACTGATTATTTGCAAAGGGATTGAGCCACTATTGAAAAACCTCTCAACAACACAATCTAGGACCACATGTCTTCAGTGGTGAATTCTACCAAACATTCAAAGGAGATTTAATGTATATCCTTCTCAAAGTCTTCCAAACTCCCTTAACTCATTTTATGAAACCAGCATTACACTGATATCAAAACCAGAAAAGGATACCACAAAAAAATCAAGAAAATTACAAGCCAATGTCCCCAATAAAAACACATGCAAAAATCTCAACAAAATACAATAAATTTAAAGGATCATATACCAAGATGGGATGGGATTTATACCAGGGATGCAAAGATGATTCAACAACCACAAATCAATCTATTTGATACACCACATTAATAATAAGAAAGATGGGGTTCTCTTTCCTTTCTCCCTGCTGGACACATGAGGGGATTTTTCTCAGCTATTCACTGGGGGAAACCAGGGAAACTTATAGAGGTAAAATGCAAAAAAAGCCATCTGTGTTCGCTAAATGACACCATTGAAATTTGGCTCCTACACTTCCACAGAGACTGGGGGATTGGGGGACTATCTCCTTTGATATTCACATTTCCCAGAGATGGGTTCCAGAAGGTTGGATGGGAATCTGGCCAAATAGGAGGACCCTAAGCTCACCTCATCTCACAGATAGAACTAGATAACACCCATATCAGTATAAATAACCCAGGAAAGGACTCCAAGACTGGCAGAACAAGACCCACAACTAAAGGCAGGGAAGAAGCCACATGGAGGAAGGTAGGGAGGACTAGGACATGGTCTGGGAGTAAAATGGACTGTGGCTGTCCATGGTGGGGAGGAATCTGGTGACAAAAAGTAAGGACAGAAAACAGACTTTCACACTGAGGAGCCAACAGACATGAAGGAAGAATATCCATATTTGCCTTTGAAAGTGAGAGGGGCTAAATCTCATGAGTTCTTAAAACCAGCAGGACACAAAGTTTGGAATTGTATTTTTAAGTTTATTTACTTTGAGAGACACAGACAGTGGGAAGGGCAGAGGAAGAAGGAAAGAGAGAATCCCAAGCAGGCTCCACACTGCCTGCACAAAGCTCAATGTGGGGCTAGTACTCACGAAACTGTGAGATCATCAACCTGAGCCAAAACCAAGGGTCAGACGCTCATTCGACTGAGCCACCCAGGTGCCCCAAAGTTAGGAATTTTAGTTTATTTTTTAAATGTTAATGTTTACTTATTTTTCAGAGAGAGACACAGAGTGTGAGTGGGGGAGGAGCAAAGGGAGGGAGACACAGTCTGAAGCAGGCTCCAGGCTCTGAGCTGACAGCATCACCCAGGCACCCCCCAAAGCTTGGAATTTAAAAAATTAGTCTCTGCTTTGGGAGAGCCCAAGGACATTAGAAGGTGGAATCCCACCCTTAAAGAGGCAGCATGACAGAAAGCTCCTGCAGATCTAGCATAGAATCAGCAGTTTGAAAAAAAAACTGTGGTCAGACAGAAGAGAGTAATTTGCTCATCTCAGAACCTGGCCCACAGAGACGGGAATCATGGGGAAACCCCTTCTAGAATGAAGGAAATGGCAGGCATCTTTTTACTCCCTCAGCTGCCCCCCAGCATAAACAATGGGCACGCCTTACCTAACTTACTTGAACCAACCTCCGCACCCCCAGATTTTGGCAGATTCTTCCTTCCTGGTCACACTCATCTGGGTCCCAGCACTGTGAGCCCCTCTGACTTGTACAAACTTTCCCAACACCACATCTCTTGAGTCATGCATTCTGTGGAATGTCAGTTCCAGCAGTGGTGGGGGCCGGTCTCATTTTACAAGCAGACCACCACATACCTTGATGCCCACAATAGGCAAAGAGAGCTTCTGCAGCAACTGCACTGAAGGAAAAAGAGGCAAAGACTCAAAAGCACAGAACATGCAGCACACATAGGAGACAATCCCTGAAGCATCAGGCCCTGGGGAACAGGGCACACTGCACTGCAGGGCATTACAGGACCTCTTCTTCATAAGATTATTATGCTTAAGTGCAAGAGAAATAGCTGACTTTCCTAGCACACATAAACAGATACTGAAATACAGACAAAATGAGGAGTAAGAGAAACCTCTCCCAAATGCAATAATATGACAAAACCATATGGAGAGAGCAAAGTAAAGTGGATATAAGTCATATATCTGACAGATAACTTAAAAAATGATCATAAAGTTACTCAGAGGACTGGAGAAAACACTGGAAGACATCAGTGAATGCTTAACAAAGAATTAAAAAATAATAAGCCTGGGGGAACCTGGGTGGCTCAGTTGGTTGAGCATCCAACTTCAGCTTAGGTCATGATCTCATGGTCGTGAGTTTGAACCTCACATGGGGCTCGTTGCTGACAACATGGAACCCTCCTTGGATCCTCTGTCTCTCTCTATGCTCCTCCCTCTATGCACTGTCTTAAAAATAAACAAAATGCCATAAAAATAAATAAATAATCAGAGGGGCACCTGGGTGGCTCAGTTGGTTAAGCATCTGACTCTTGATTTTGGCTCAGGTCATAATCTCACAATTGTGAGACAAAGCCCCGTGTAGGGCTCTGGACTGGTAAGAGCCTACTTAGGATTCTCTCTCCCTCTGTCCCTCCCCTGCTGATGCTTTCTGTGTCAAAAAACATACATATGTACATAATGTATCCGCACAATAAATGAAAATAAAAATACACTTGGTGAAATAAAGATGATAGATGAGGTACAGGAACAAATCAAAGACCTGGAAGATAGAGTAATATAAAGTAACTGAGTTGAGCAAAGGAGAGGAAAAAATATTATGCAAAATGAGAATAGACTTAAGGAACTCAGTGACTCCATTAAGTGTTATAGGGATCCCAGAAGAAGAAGAGAAAGGTGGCATAAATTGTATTTGAAGAAATAACAGCTGAAAACTTCCATAACCAGGAGAAGGAAACATATATACAGATGTAGTAGGAAGCATAGAGATCCCCCTAACAAAATCAACCCAATGAGACACACATCAATACATACATTAATTAAAATAGAAAAAAAGTAGTAATAAAGAATTTTAAGGAAAAGAAGAGAGTTACCTAGAAGGGAAATTCCATAGGTCTATTAGCAAATTTTTCAAGAGAAACTGCAGGCCCCAGGGCAGTGGCATGATATATTCAAAGTGTTCACAGGGGAAAATCTGCAGCAAATAATACTCTATCCCTCAAGGCTATCATTCAGAATGGAAGGTGAGATAAAGAGTTTCTCAAAAAAAACAAAACCAAAGGAGTTAATGACCACTAAACCAGCTGTACAAGAAATATTAAACGGGTCTCTCTGGGTGGAACGGAACACAATGAGCAAGTATGAAAAGTAAAAAAAATAAAAAAAAACAGGTAAAAAGTATTTCTGTAAAAATCAGTCAAGGGATTCATCAAATAAAAGGATTTAAGATATAATCCCCCATGTACCTACAACGTGGGAGGGAGACAAGACTGGGTTTAAACTTAATACAGAATACTATATGAAGATGATGTTTTATACAAACATAATGGTAACCACAAATCAAAAACCAGTTCTAGATATGTAAAGAATAAAGAGAAAGGAATCCAAGTATATCATTAAAGAAAATACACCATGAAAGAGAGCAATAGAATGATCAGAGAAAATCTATAGAAACAACCACAAAAGTAACAAAAGGCAATAAATGCATACTTATCAATAATTAGGTTGAATGCAAATAAACTAAATGCTCCAAACAAAAGATACAGGGTGACACAGTGGATTAAAAAGCAAGACCCATCTATATGCTGCCTAAAAGGATTCATTTCTGATGGAAAGATACTTGCAGATTAAAAGAGAATGGAGAAAGTTATTATGTTAAATGGATACCAAAAGAAAACTGTGGTAGCATACTTATATTAAGCAAAATAAACTTTATTTTTTTTTAATGTTTATTTTTGGGGAGAGAGAGTACGAGCAGGACAGGGACAGAGAGAGAAGACAGAATCTGAAGCAGGCTCCAGGCTGTCAGCGCAGAGCCTGATGCAGGGCTGGAGCTCGTAAACCATAAGATCATGACCTGAGTCAAAGTCAGACGCTTAAGCAACAAGGCACCCAGGCATTCCATGGGCAAAATAAACTTTGAAACAAAGACTGTAAGAAGAGACACAGGACACCATATAATAATAAAGAGGACAATCCAACAGGAACAGTTGGAAATATGTATACACCCAACATGAGCACACACAAATACATAAAAGAGTTGATAATAAAGGAACTAATCAATAATAACACAATAATAGTAAGGGACTTTAACACCTCACTTACGTCAATGGATGGATCATCCAAACCGAAAATAAACAAGAAATGAGTGGCTTAGAATGGCACATTGAACCAGTTGGATCTAACAGATCTATCCAAGCATTCCATGCTAAAACAGCAGAACACACATTCTTATCAAATGCACAAAGAATATTCTCCAGTTAAAAAAATTCTCCAGTTGATGCATATTAGGCCACAAAATAAATATCAAAAATTCAAATAGACTGCAGTCATATCACTCATCTTTTGTACGCAATGCTATGAAACTAGAAATCAACCACAAGAAAATATCTAGAAAGAACATACATATGTGGAGGTTAAATAACAGCTACTAAACAGTAGATGGGTCAACCAAGAAATCAAAGAGGAAATAAAAAAAATACATGGTAGCAAATGAAAATGAAAACCAATCGTTCAAAATCTTTGGGATGCAGCAGAGCTTTTCTAAGAGGGAAGATTATAGAATACAGGCCTACCTCAAGAAGCCAAAAATCTGTCAAATAATCAACCAAACCTTACCCCCAAAGGAACTAGACAAAGAGCAAACAAAACTCAATACTAGTAGGAGAAAGAAAATAATAAAGATTGTCTATTTCTGCTCTAAAGAAGACACTAATATAAAAGCAAAGAACAGATCACTGAAACCAGGACCTGATTCTTTGAAAATATCAACAAAATTGATAAACCTTTAATAAGTCTCATTGAGAAAGTTAATATAGAGGATTCAAATAAATAAAATCAAAAATGAAGAAGTAGCAACCAATGCCACAGTGATACAAAGAATTCTAAGAGAATATTTTGAAAAATTATATGCCAACAAATTGGGCAACCTAGAATGAAATGGATAAAGTCCTAGAAACATAACCTACTAAAGTTGAATGAGTGATCACAAAACTCCCAACAAACAAAAGTCTAGGACCAGATTTCCTCACAGGTGAATTCTACCAAACACTTATAGAAAGATTAATACCAATCCTTCTCAAATTATCCCACTCTAAAAAATTGGAGAAGAAAATTTCCAAATTAATTCTATGAGGCCAGGATTACCGATACCCAAACCAGATAAAGACCACTAGAAAGAAAGAAAGAAAGAAAGAAAGAAAGAAAGAAAGAAAGAAAGAAAGAAAGAAAGAAAGAAAGAAAGAAAGAAAGAAAGAAAAGAGAGAGAAAGGGAACTGGAGGCTGATCTCTCTGATGAACAAAAATGGACAAATCCTTAACAAAATATTAGCAAACTGAGTTAAACAATGTATTAAAAAATCATTCACCATGATGAAGTGGGATTTATTCCAGGGATGTAAGAGTTGTTCAATATTCACAAGTCAAACAACAAAATACATCACATCAACAAGAGAAAGGATAATAATTATATGATCATTTCAATAGATACAGTAAAAGCATCTGACAAAGTATAGTGTCCATTTGTGACAAAAACCTTTCAGCAAGTAGGTTTAGAGGGAACATACCTCAAGATAATAAAGACCATATATGAAAACCCATGAGCTAACCAATGTTAGTATTAGCTAACATACTGAGTGGGAAAACAGAACTTTTCCTTTAAGATCAAGAACAAAACAAGGATGTTCACTCTCACCACTTTTATTCAACACAGTACTGGAAGTCCTACCCAGGGCAATCAGACAAGAAAAAGACATAAAAAGAGATTTCAAAATACACTACAAAACTGTAGTTAGAAAAAAGAAAACAGTATGGTACTGAAACAGCAATAGACACATATATCAATGGAACAGAACAGAGAGTACGGAAAGAAACCTACAGTTATATAGTCAATTTTCAACAGTGGATATAAGAATATCCAGTGGGAAAAAGACAGTCTTTTCAACAAAAGGTGTTTGGAAATCTGGAGAGCAATATGCAATATAATGAAACTGGACTGCTATCTTATACCATACACAAGAATAAACTCAAAATAGATTACAGAGCTAAATGTGAGAAAGGGAACTATAGAAATTGTGGAAGAGAGTACAAGCAGTAATTTCTTAGTGCTGTAGGAATTGTCTAACATTTCCCATGTCCCTTCAGGCATGGGAAACAAAACCAAAAACGAACTATTGGATCTACATCAGAATAAAAAGTTTCTGCACATCAAAGGAATCAATAAAACTAAAAGGCACCCTACTTAATGTGAGAAGATATTTGCAAATGATGTATGTGATGAAGTGTTAGTATGTAAAATGTATTTTAAAAACTTAAAGTCAACACCAAAAAAAATAATTCAATTAAAAAATGGGCAAAAATATGAACAGACATATCTCCAAAGAAGACATACAGAGGGCCAACAGAGACATGATAAAATGCTCAACATCACTCATCATAAGGGAAATCCAAATCAACACCACAGTGAGATATAACCTCTCATCCGTCAGAATGGCTAGAATCCAAATCACAAGAATAAGTGTTGGCAAGGCTGTGGGAAAAAAAGGAACCCTTGTGCCCTGTTGGTGGGAATGCAAGCTGGTGAAGCCACTGTGGGAAATAGTACAGAGGTTCCTCAAAAAATTAAAAATAAAATTTCTATATGATCCAGTAATTCCATTACTGGCTATTTACCAGTCCCCCCAAAAACACTAATTACAGTAGCCAAATTATGGAAGCAAAATTTCTATCAATAGATTAATGGATAAAGAAATGGTATGTGTGTGTATGTGTATATATATATATATATATATATATATATATATATATACATACACGCACACAATGAAATATGAGTCATAAAAATGAAGGAACTCTTGCCATTTGCAACAAAATGTATGAAGCTAGAGAGTATAATGGAAAGTCAAATAAGTCAAAAACAAATACCATATGATTACAGTCATATGTGTAATTTAGGAAACAAAAAAATGAGGAAAAAAAGAAAAGCCAGACTATTAAATATAGAGAAGAAACTGGTGGTTGCCATAGAGGAGGTTGTAGGGGAATGTATGAAATAGGATTGAGAGTACACTTGTAATGATGAGCACTGAATAATGTATGGAATTTTTGAATCATTACATCATACACCTGGAAATAATATAATACTGTATGTTAACTATACTGGAAGTAAAAAAAAATAAGTTATCTTCAAGTTTAATATGCTTGAAAACTTAGTAGGCTAGATGGTGAATTATGAAGAGTACAGGGAACTATGAAAACATGACAGGAAATTGAGAATGAATTCAACACAATTTGAAGAGACAACTAAAAAAAACATATAATGACTCTTTTTTCAAATTGAAGAAAAAATTCAGTTGTAGATTGAAGAAGTATTATGAACTCTATGCAGATGAATACAAAAAAAAATCCCATGTAGCAACATCATAGTTAAACTAGTGTAACAAAATATAAAAAAGATTCTTAAAATCATTCAGAGATAAAATATATCTGTTGGGAAATAGGTTCAAGAATTCCTTATACTTACATAAACAGGTTAAGAAAGCTTACGGCCAAAAGCCTCCACAGACAGGGAGAAAGCACCCAAGATTAGTCATTAAGTAGGAAGAAGCTTAGGGCGGAAAGGTGCCACTATGGGGTGAAAGCGCCCAAGGTTAGTTAGGGAACTATAACGAGATCACGAGTAACTTGTTACATCACCTGCAGGAAATTACTTTCCATCTGGCACCAATATACTATTGTGCTTTGATCACAAAATCCACTTGCCCCCCGGAACCTTTGCTATTTACACACATAAGTTAACGATTGCTATCTGATTGTTTTCTTCACATCCACCATGTGTGTAAGATCTTGAGAGCTCAATAAATTAGGAGACGAAACCCCCTGTTTGGGGCTCTTGCCTCCTCCCGGACGTTGGCCTCTCTCATTTTCAATTCTGCATCTGCTCTCCTCCTGGACAAGAGAGAATTCCAGACTCCTGGTCTGTGACATATATCCAACAGCTTGATATGACAAAGAGACTGCCTAAAGGAAAATTTATTCTATGTTATAGGTATTTTTTTAAAACTTTCATCAGGAATTACACACAATGGTAATATGTTGAAATGTTACCTCCAAGTCTGAGAATAAGACAAGAATGCTAGCTGTCACTTCTTTAAGATTACATTTGAGCTCACAGTATTAAAAAATTTTTAAATGCGTAAGTACACGAAATAAATAATAAGCCTGTCATTATTTGCATACCAGCATTATGTCCAATAGTACTGATCACAAAGTCCATATACAAAATTGATAATATTCATATATTTTATATAAAAATCATAAAAATAAAATTTTTAAATGTTAAAATAGCTTCAAAATTACAAAATACCTCCAAATAAATGTAAAAAGCATCATAAAAATACACTGTATAAAGGGAAAATGCTATTGATAACAGATCAAATTTTGGAAACACCCAAATATCTTTCGAGTGTAAAATGGATAAAAAAATTGTTACATTCAATGGACTATCATACAATATAATCTTCAGTTATGCATAAATATTACATAAGTGATTAAATATTATAAATATAATATTAAGTAAAACACAGAAGGACATATTAAGATATAATTTATAGAGAGTCTTTTAAAAAAAGTAAACCATAATCTTTTTCGAAGTCAGTTTTTTTGGGAGGACAGAAGATGTAGAAACTAGTAGGTAGCAATGAGGGTCTTTAGTGGTGCTGGCTAGTCTATTCATTCACATGATGGTTACCTTTGTATTTGTAGTTTATGCTAAGTCATTGATGTATGCAGTTATGACTTATGAACTGATATATGTATGCCATATATGGGGGGGGGGAAGCATTTGATAGTCTGAATAATCAGTCCCTACTGAAATTGTAGTCTGTTACACTGATAGCTAATTGTACGTCAAACACTTGAATCATAGCCAAGGAAATGAATCAGGTCTTTAGATCACTTAAACAACTATCACAAGCAAAAATATTTTTACTTTAGTAATTTGCCTTCTTAATTCAAAATCTACTCAAAATTGCAAATAGTGCAGAGTCCCAGTTCAAGATAGTGATACATAAAAATCTTGAACTCACCTTCTCCCACAGACACACTGACTCCACAACTACATATAGAACAATATCCTCTGGGGAGGGGGGTAACCCCTAAAAACTGAGTCACTCCAACACATCTGGCAAACAAGAAAAACAATCCACAACAAGGCAGATAGGAGAGGCTGACACAATCTCACAATAAACCCCACCCCTGGTGCAGTGACCCATCATCAGGAGTGAACTCAAAACCCAGACCATCTCTCTGAAGAGTGGAGGGTTTAAACCCCACATGGGGAAATCACATTATATTTATGTTAAAGCAATACTGCATTCTGGAGTAAAAATTCCATTTCATTAAAAATACTAAGAAAATTTATTATAATACAAAGCCCCCATAAACATCATTTCCTCTTTTTACCTTGTGGGATTTACCAGTAAAAAAACATTTAAGGTAGAAATAAACCATGCTGAATTCATACAACAAAGGAAGGTCTATTAAGTATTATTTATCATGAATCTATTATATACTGAGTGACATAATAGTACTGCATGTATTATGAAATTTGATTAATATTACTATCAATTTTTACTTTTTAAATTCTAGAACCCAGGGAAAGACAAATTAGGTCACTGGATCAAATTCTTTAAGATAATTGATAAACCAGTTCCTGGACTCAAGCCTGATGGTTTCTAAAAGATGTGGTCATAGTCATTACTACACTAACTTGATTTTTTATTGTTAAATGGAATGGCATAATATAAATATACTTTTATGATGTAATCCCAACTGTTTATATTTCCCAAATAACATTAAAATATTACAATTATTAATCACATTTATTACCAGGTGATGGAATCACAAGTGATTTTTCTATTTGATGAATAAAATTGCTGTTATAACAATTGCTTATACTTTCAGAGAATTTTTTCAAAATATATCTTACACACACACACATTCACAAATTAAGTTGAAATGTTACTTTTGGGTTTTAAAAGTTTTGGCTTAATTGTGAGGAACAAGGGAAATTTTTCTTAAATTGCTTCATTCTATAGATATTTTTAGAACTCTAAAGAAAGAAAAGATCTTAGAAATCTTCCATGTTAGCAAGAACTCATTTCATTGGCTGATAAATAGAGCATGAAAAAGTTTTAAAATAGAATCACAGAGTATTTGAGCTGGCAGACATCTTTGCGGTCATTGAGCTCAAATTCTACAATGCTGTAAAGAGACTGATGTAGCACTATCTTGGGCATACTGGCATCCATTTTCTGTTTGGATGCTTCCAATGACAGGTTGCTCATGATTATCTCAGAACATGGTCCATTCCAAAATTGGTCAGTTATAATTATTGAGATGTTCCTTTTATACTGAGATGAAGCCTCCTTGTTACATTCACCTGAGTATAATTGCTTTTCCAGAATGCCAGTCCAAATACTAGACATTTAATACTCTTTCCTTAAAATATCTCAGTTTTTAGTTACTCAAAATATTCTCTTTGAAATGGCTTCAACATTCTCATTCACTCATTTCAGAACATGTTTCTGCACTTGTCAATGTCCTCTTAAGTATGACACCCAAAACTGAAAATTATACTCCAGATGATGTATGATTCATGCATAAAACAGTAAAACCAATTCCTTCTTTATTCTGAACACTACATTTCTATTAATGTAACCTAATAATGCATTAGCTGTCTTTTGACAGTCATGTCACACTGTTGACTCTCATTGAAATCATCATTATTATAATAACTTCCAGTTAGTTTACATACAGAAAGTGATTAAGTCAGACTTCAAGAAGGCAGAAATTTTAATGAAAAACAAGTAAGAATAACGTGGGAATTTCTTAGAAGCAGATCAGACAACCAACTATGAGTCATTTTGATGTTATTTTAAAAAAGAAAGCGAGGAAAAGTAACTTCAAAGATGATACTAGATACATCAGTATCTTTTCCCTGACATGACAGACAGGAAGGGCTATGTGTAGAGTTCTAGATAAATTAACAGTAAAACCATGTTCTCTTCTTTTGATTAGTATTAGCATGGCATATCTTTATCAAGCCTTCTACTTTGAACTTGAATTTTAAATCGATTTGTTTAATTTTTTGTAGATAACTTATTCAGTCTGAGAATTTTTGTCTTTTAATGGCTGCATTTATTTTTTTAATGTTTATTTATTTATTTTGAGAGAGAACCAGGGCATGAACCGCCAAAGGGAAGAGAAAGAGAGAGAAAGAGAATCCCAAGCAGGCTCTAAACTGCCAGAGCAGAGCCTGACATGGGGCTCCGTCCCACGAACTGTGTGAGATCAAGAACTGAGCTGAAATCAAGAATCAGAACCTTATCTGACTGAGCCACCGGGGCGCCCCTTAGTGGCTGCATTCAGATACCTGCATTTACAGTGTTTATTAAGCTATATTAATATTTGCCATCTTGTAACTATTTTCCATGTGTTGCATTTCTTCTTAGTTTCTTTTTTCAGTATCTTCCTTATCTAGTTTTAATTAAGAGTTTAACATAATTCGATTGTATCAGCTGTGTTATGCCATTTAGGCTTTTTAGGTTTTTCTATGTTCCCTTGAAATTAAGTCCACTTTTAAATACACTTTATGAGGGCACCTCGGTGGCTCAGTCTGTTGAGCATCTGACTTCCACTCAGGTCATGATCTCACACTCATGGCTTCCAGCCCCGCATCCAGCTCTGTGCTGAAAGCTCAAAGCCTGGAACCTTGCTTGGGATTCTGTGTCTCCCTCTCTCTCTGCCCCTCCCCGACTCGTGCACGCAAGCGCTCTCTCTCTCTCTCTCTCTCTCAAAATAAATAAACATAACAATAAAAAATTTAAATACACTGTATGACTTTACATATAGTATTTTATAACAGACTATCCCAATTCCTCCCTCCTACCCCTTATTACATTGCCCTCATTCATTGCCCTTATCCATGTAATTATTCAATGCATTGCAATTACTGCTTTAAACAGCTATAATTTAGATAAAATTTATAAAAATAAAAGATTATATATTTAGCCTTAATGTATTCTCTGACACATCTTCTTTGTGTGTTCCAAATTTCTGATCTGCATAATTTTTCTACTCCCTGAATTACTTCTTTTTAATATCACTGGTACAGAAATTCTAGGTTTTTTCTTATTTTGTCTTGTTTTGTTTTTCTTTCAGTGTTTAAATGTATCACTTTACTCACTTCTTGCATGATTTCTGAAGAGAAGTCTGATACAATTCTTATCTTTATTCCTTAATAGTTGAGATATTTTGTCTTTCCTTGGCTACCTTCCAGGTTTTCTGTCTCAGATTTCCTGCTTCCTGAATATGTCCAGTTCTGTGTGTGTGTGTGTGTGTGTGTGTGTGTGGTATTTATTTCCAGCTCTCTTCACATGTTAGAGCTGAAAGTGAAGGTCCACATGTTCTGTTAACTCAAATTCCAGGATGAATAATAAAAATAGTAAATGAAAAACACTATCTTCTGTTATGTGCTAGGCACTGACAGATATCATATATACATATATGTTTATGTAAATAGATTCATTTAATACTTACAATGACTCTATTAGTAGCTATTATCCCCATTTCACAAATATACAAAATAAAGCCTAGCAAGATTTAACAATTTGCCCTAGTCCACAAAACTAAATAACTGGCAGAGCCTGGATTCAAATGTAGGCAGTCAAATTTAGAACTTAGAGTAAGTAATCACTGTATTTTATTGCCTGTGCAACCAAATACACAAGTAGTTTCTAGCTCTGTACCAGAACGAGAAGCTGTGGCCGAGTGCTATCCACAGGTGAGAACCTCTGAGGAATTTTTAGCACAATTGGTGCAACTGAGAACTACATTCAAATAATAGAAAATGGGTTAATGTGCAACCATCCTTTGGGGAAAAAGCAGAATAAAGTCAAGAACAAGACAGTGGTAGTAATTAGCTGACATCCCATAACCCAAAGGGTTAAGTTTAGGCTGCAGGGTCCTTTGGAGACACACAATTCTACTTGTTTCTGGAAATTCCACCAGAGGTCTATGATCTCAGGTATTATTTTTCCACTGAGCGTCATCCTGAGCAGAGATCAAGTCCTGTTAAACCTTGGTCTTTTATGAAGACTCACACCAAGTCCAGAAAACAGAGACTAAGACACTTCTGTAGTTTCACCTGCCTCCTCACTTCTCTGGGCCTTGTAGATCTCAGTAAAAATAATAAATAACTTACTGTGAAAATTATTTTTCATTTAAATGTGAAGTATTCAAGTTAAACTAATCTCCTATTTAACTATAAGCCAAATTCGGATGAGCACAACCTTCCTATCCAAGAAGTCACTAATGACGAGAAATCATTAGTTTAATGAGAAAATGACTGTTAATAAAAGGCAAACTTTGAGTCAAAAACATGTTTCTAAAATATAATTTTTTCAAGAAAAAGATAACATTTTGTAAAATGCCCTATGCATATTCTTCAAGTATTTTCTGTCCAGAGTAAGTTTGAGCTCATGACTTTAAAGCCTGCTTAAATGATCAAATAAACCTAATAGGACAAATTACATATTCCAGCAAGAAGCCAGAGAATATTATCAAATATTGACATTTCAAGAAATTGGATATAAATTGGACCAGAGTAAGAAATGGAACAACTGACCAAGGAGAATAAGGAATCTGCCTGAAAATGAGTACTGGGACTAAGGGTAAAATTCAAGGACCCCACCTAATCATTTTTTTATAATATTGCTTAGGTAAAAGTGCTGAGTCAAAGTGGGTACTGAAATCTGAATTTGTGAAATCCAGATTGTATTCTGAACATGTGTCTTAGGGAGAGGGCCTTATGCTAGAGGGATATCTGCCCAGAGCATCTTTTCCTAATTCTGATAAAGTTTATTTTTCTGCTATTCCTTATGATAATGACAGAGCTCATGACCCACAGATCAAGGTGTGGGGAGTAGTAATAAGGTAAAGCAAGGCATGAGATGAAAATATGGGATCTGTTGGAATCTGTTGCTAATGAATAATTAACAATCTGTTAACAGCAATAAATAACAAATAACAGATATAACAACCTGTTGCAGCTGAACAATTGTTCTCCATACACTAGTCTGGAACCTCACCCATTGTAGTACATACATCTTTTATATACTATAAACATTCTTATAAACATCTGGCCTTCCTATGGATGTCACCTGTTAAGGGCAGTTAGAAAATCACATTATTTAGTTTAGGCTTCTGTGATGATTTTGGAAGACAAAATACTTTGGAAGTATTTTCCATACCTATACATCCATCCTTGCTTAGTAAAGACTGTGAAATCCATAAATGGATGGGAAATCATTAGAAAACTGCCTTCTTTTCTTTTTTGCCTATGCAAGACTAACATCCTTTGGCAAAATCCACACAAAATCTAAATTCTACGCAGTCACAGATCCTCTTCTAACAGGAATAGGTTAATTTTGGAGTTTAAAGGGAGGGCCTAATATGAGAGACTAAAAATGTCTTACTTTAAAAAAAATACCAAATGAAGTAAAATAAATCTTTCTTAAAGTTTATATTTTCAATGTGATTCAAAAGGATATTTGCAATGACATGGATAGAACTAGAATGTATTACACTAAGTGAGATAAGTCAGTCAGATAAAGACAAATACCCTATGATTTCACTCATAGGTGCAGTTTAAGAAACAAAACAAATGAGCGAAAGGAAAAAGAGAGAGGCAAACCAAGAGACAATCTCTTACATATAAAGAACTGATGGGATAGGAGGTGAGTAGGGGATGGGTTGAATGGGTGATGGGGATTGAGGAATGCAAATGTTGTGATGAGCACTGGGTACTGTATGCAATTGTTGAATCACTATATTGTATACCTGAAACTTCTATTACATTGTATGTTAAATAACTGGAATTTAAATAAAAACTTAAAACAATAAAGGAATACTGCATCAAAAAAAGAGGAAATTACATGTGTATTTTTTAAACAGTGAGAATAAAACAGAAAAAGAAATAATCATAGATATGAAAAACATGGTTATCAAGGAAATAAACTCAATGAAGTCATGCTCAAAGTACTTAGAAGCAGTAAAGACTGGCATGATAAATTATTTCAGAATATATACAAAATAAAGAATGAGCATGAAAATTCCCTTTGTTTAGCATTTTCTAAAGAGAAAAAGACATTCTCAAAAAATGATGCTATTCTTTAAAATAAACTTACAAATTTTTAAATAAAGTATTATGAAAAATAGGAGGGATAAGTAAAATAAGACTGAATCTGTATTAAAAATGAAAACAGATATTATCAACTAAATTTCCAGAATTTTTCTGATATCGCTATGAATTTTACATGACTTAATGTGTCTAATACACTTATTTAAACACTTGGTACATAGTAAAGCAGTACTAAATAATAAATTGTCTTGTTACAATTATTACCATTATTACTAAGAAGAAGGTCCACCACTTACTACTTCAAGCTTCGACAAGGAGACAGTATTCACAGCATGTGTAAGTATATGTATAAAAGTATATCTAAGTCTGACAAAAGACTCAGGTTCAGAATATATGAAGAACACCCACAAGTCAATAATGAAAAAACAAATAGCTCATTAAATACAAGCAAGAAGACTTTGACAAGGAGTTCACAAGTAAAGGTGTATGAATGGCCAATAAACACAGTGGAAGGCATTGAATACCGTTTGTCATCAGATAAATGCAAATTAGGAACAGAGACATAAAACCTGCAAGAATGGCTAAATTAAAAGTCTGACAGCAACAATTTTTAGTTAGGAAAGGAAAATATATATTGTTGGTAGGAGGGTAAAAGACTAAAATGATTTTAGAAACAAATTTTGCAATTCCTTACAAAATCAAACATTCATTTACTCTGTGACCATTCAATTCTATTTCTGTTTCCATTTTAAAGAGAAATAAAAATATATGCCTGCAAGAAAGAGTTGTAAAAACATGTTCATAGCAATTTTATTCACAATAGGAAAACCAAAACAACCCAAATATCCTACAATACATAAGCACATTTTAGTATATTTGTATAATACTATTCAAAAAAAAAAAAAAAGGAAGAAACAACAGTATGGATGAGTTTGTAATACATACCCAGAAGAAGAAAAAAACTCTGGATACAAAAGGTACATACTGTATGATTCCATTTATATGAAGTTCTAAAACATGTATGTGGTTGTTGCTATGTCAGAAGGGGCAGGAAGGAACTTCCTAGAATGATGAAAATGTTTTTATACTAAAACAGGTGTGGTTTATATGGTGTACACATTTGTAAAATTTATCAAATTATAAGCTTAACGTTGTGCATTTCACTTTATATAATTTTAACCTAACAACCAAAAAAAAAAATACTGAAAAAAAATTGAACTCCTTCGAGTAGGTTTCCTGTTCATTGTAACATGTTTAAAAATTCTTGGGGTGCCTGGGTGGCCCAGTCAGTTAAGCGACTGACTTCAGCTCAGGTCACTATCTCACTGGAGTCCAAGCCCCATGTCAGGCTCTGTGCTGACAGCACAGAGCCTGGAGCCTGCTTTGGATTCTGTCTCTGTCTCTCTCTCAAAAATAAATAAACATTAAAAAAGTTAAAAATTCTGAAACCATTTTTGTATCATCTGTTGAGCAAATAAGTAAATGTATTAAGGATTATGGTAGCCAGATTTCTCACAGTTGGTAAAAAGGGTATTACAAATATGAAAAAAAAAAAACCAGAATAGAATATACTCTTTGGTGTTTGGAATCAGAGGTGATATATTAGTATAGTATCATGGTTTCCAATATATGTAATGAATGTGTGTATATTCTAGCTAGAGAGAGACTAGAGATAATAACACACAAGTGCTACTGCATTTATCTAGCAGTTGCTTACTAAATGCCACATTTTGCTAAAAAGAACTAGGGCTCAGAGAAACAGATTATCCCATGACTGGAAGGAGGTAAGTTCAAGAAGAATCTGAAATAATTTTTTCATGTAAAGTTGGAAAAAACTTCTAAAATGACTTATAAAGAGAACATAAAAGTTACCTTGAAAGGGTT
Organism: Neofelis nebulosa; assembly: GCF_028018385.1. Taxonomy (NCBI): domain Eukaryota; kingdom Metazoa; phylum Chordata; class Mammalia; order Carnivora; family Felidae; genus Neofelis; species Neofelis nebulosa. Next base: position 79,082,514 of record NC_080788.1, read on the forward strand.
GCCACTGGCTAAATTTGGGGAAATCTGACCATTAAAGTAAACAATATCACTAATGAATGACCACCCATGGTAAGAAATAGGAATCCATGAATCCACCTTGATGTAAACAAAATGCATGAGAGACAAAGTAAATGTGGGAGGAAAAAAATACTCTTCCTGTAGAATACTAGCTAACAAATATTGCAGTAGAGAACCAGTACGAGATAAAACTAGGGTGTGGCAGTTTAATGAATGAAGGATATTATATTTACACAGTTTCAAAATACCTACCTATTAGACAAAGAAACAAAACTGCAGCAGAAACCTAACACTATCTAATTTAAGAAAATGATTAAAATTATCATCATCATTTTATTGGAACAAACTGACATTGCATGTTTCCAGATGGAAACATCATTTCTGTGGTATTCCTGCCAAAATGCGTAACTTGAATTAAGGAAGAAATGTCAGAGAAGCCAAACTGAGGCATGGTCTATAAAGTAATTGGCCTGTATTCTTCAAATATCAAAGTCAAGACAGACAAAGAAAACTTGAGGGACATTAAATGAAAAGAGGCTAGAGACATGACTAAAACGAATTTTGCATCTTTGATATTTGCATTTTTTTAATTGTATCATAGTTGTCTTTTTTAAGCTGTAAGGAAATCATAGAACGAAATGATGTGATACTTCACTGGAAAGATGGCAGTGTAGGACACTGGGCTCACCGCACCCTGCTGATCATTTAGATTCCACCCACATCAGCCTAAATAACCCAGAAAACCGCCAGAAGACTAGCATAATCGACTCTCTGGAGCCAAGCCTTGACAAAAGGCCCCCGGAAGAGGGTAGGAAGGGCAGAGAGGCAGTGCGCACTACACAGACTGTCAGGAGGGAGCCAGGGCAGTGGAGGGGCAGCTCGCCAGGAAAGGCAGAGCCCCCGAAGTCTGGCTGGCAAAAGTGGAGGGGCTGGACTGCGTTAGTTCTGACAGCCAGCGGGACTTAACATCTGGAATGTTTAAAAGTCAACAACCCTGCTCTAGGAGAGCTGGGAGGGTGAGAAGATGCCAGGAGGGAGGGTTGTTGAGCCCCAGAAGACAGAGCTCAGCTTGGTGGGGGAACAAAGGCACAGGCAAGCACCATCTCCCTCTCCTATCCCCCAGCCAAAATTCCAAAGGGAACCAATTCCCGGCACCGAACTTGCTTGCAGTCTGCAAACACCCAACCCTGTGCTTCTGTGGATCGATCCCTCTGATGGGCCACCTCCCTCCCGCTGCGGCAGGGGCCCTCCCACAGAGGCCACAAATGACAAGGCAAGCTAAGCCTGCCCCTCCTGCCCTTGTGCACATTGCAGATCCCCCAGGCTAATTCGCCCTTGGACAGATCCCATCAAAGCAGCACCACAAGCCAGGCAGTGTGCCAGCAGCCCAGACAGGAGCCACACCACTCCACAGTGAGTCCTGCCCCTGGGAGAGGGGAAGATAAGGCACACCAGTCTGACTGTGGCCCCAGCAGTGGGCTGGGGGCAGACATCAGGTCTGACTTTGGTCCTGCCCATCAACACAGGTTTCTCCAGGCAGCATAGAAGTTCCCTACAGTTTGGAGCCACCGCAGGGACTACCCAAAATGATGAAATGGAAGAATTCTCCTCAAAAAAACTCCAGGAAGTAGTGACAGCTAATGAATTAATTGATCAAAAACTATTTAAGCAATATAATGGAACAAGGATTTAGAGTAATAGTCATAAAATTAATCGCTGGGCTTGAAAAAAGCATAGAGGACAGCAGAGAATCTATCGCTACAGAGATCAAGGGACTGAAAAAAGTTATGAGAAACTAAAAAATGCTATAAATGAGGTGCAAAATAAAATGGAGGCAGCCATAGTACAGATTGAAGAGGGAGAGGAGAGAATAGGTAAATTAGAAGATAAAACTATGGAAAATGAGGAAGCTGAGAAAAAGATAAAAAATCCAGGAGTATGAGGGGAGAATTAAAGAACTAAGAGATGCAATCAAACAGAACAATATCCATAATATAGGAATTCCAGAAAAAGAAGAGAGAGAGAAAGGGGCTGAAGGGGTACTTGAACAAATCACAGCTGACAACTTCCCTGATCTAGGGAAGGAAAAAGGCATTGAAATCCAAGAGGCACAGAGAACTCCCTACAGACGTTAACTTGAATCGATCTTCTGCAGGACATATCCTAGTAAAACTGGCAAAATAGAAGGATAAAGAGAAAATTCTGAAAGAAGCTAAGGATAAACAGGCTCTAACTTACAAAGGGGGACCCATAAGACTAGTGGCAGACCTATATACTGAAACTTGGCAGTCCAGAAAGGAACGGCAGGAAATCTTCAATGTGATGAACAGAAAAAAATATGCAGCCGAGAATCCTTTATCCAGCAAGTCTGTCATTCAGAATAGAAGGATAGATAAAGGTCTTCCCAAACAAACAAAAACTGAAGGAATTCATCACCACTAAACCAGCCCTACAAGAGATCCTAAGGAGGATTCTGTGAGTGAAATGTTGCAAGGACCTCAAAGTACCAGACACATCACTACAAGCATGAAACCTACAGACATCACAATGACTCTAAACCCATATCTGTCAGTAATAATACTGAATGTAATTGGACTAAGTGCTCCAACCAAAAGACAAAGGGTATCAGAATGGATAAAAAACAAGACCCATTGGGGCACCCGGGTGGGTCAGTCAGTTAAGCGGTCGACTTCGGCTCAGGTCATGATCTCGCGGTTTTTAAGTTTGAGCCCCGTGTCCGGCTCTGTGCTGACAGCTCAGAGCCCAGAGCCTGCTTTGGATTCTGTGTCTTCCTCTCTCTGACCCTCCCCCGTTCATGCTCTGTCTCTCTCTGTCTCAAAAATAAATAAACATTAAAAAAAATTTTTTTAAATAAATAAAAAAAAACAAGACCCATCTATTTGCTATCTACAAGAGACTCATTTTAGACCTGAGGACACCTTCAGATTGAAAGTGAGGGGATGGAGAACTATCTGTCATGCTACTGGAAGTCAAAAGAAAGCTGGAGTAGCCATACTTATATCAGACAAACTAGGCTTTAAATTAAAGGCTGTAACAAGAGATGAAGAAGGGCATTATCTAATAATCACAGGGTCTATCCATCAGGAAGAGCTAACAATTATAAATGTCTATGCACCGAATATGGGAGCCCCCAAATATATAAAACAATCACAAAGATAAGCAAACTTATTGATAAGAATGTGGTAATTGCAGGGGACTTTAATACTCCACTTACAACAATGGATACAGCATCTCGACATAGGATCAATAAAGAAACAAGGGCCCTGAATGGTACGTTGGATCAGATGGACTTGACAGATATATTTAGAACTCTTCATCCCAAAGCAACAGAATATACTTTCTTCTCAAGTGCACATGGAACATTCTCCCAAATAGACCACATACTGGGTCATAAAACAGTCCTTAATAAGTATAAAAGAATTGAGATCATACCATGCACACTTTCAAACTACAATGCTATGAAACTTGAAATCAACCACAGGAAAAAGTCTGGAAACCTCCAAAAGCATGGAGGTTAAAGAACACACTACTGAAGAATGATTGGGTCAACCATGCAAATAGAGAAGAAATTTAAAAATATATGGAAACAAATGAAAATGAAAATACAACAATCCAAATGCTTTGGGATGCAGTGAAGGCAGTCCTGAGAGAAAATACATTGCAATCCAGGCCTATCTCAAGAAACAAGAAAAATCCCAAATACAAAATCTAACAGCACACCTAAAGGAAATAGAAGCAAAACAGCAAAGACACCTCAAACCTAGCAGAAGAAAAGAAATAATAAAGATCAGAGCAACAATATAGAATCTAAAAAAACTGTAGAGCAGATCAATGAAACCAAGAGTCAGTTTTTTGAAAAAATAAACAAAATTGATAAACCTCTAGCCAGTCTTCTCGAAAAGAAAAGGGAGATGACCCAAATAGAAAAAGTCATGAATTAAAATGGAATTATTGCAAACAATCCCTCAGAAATACAAGGAATTATCAGGGAATACTATGAAAAATTATATGCCAACAAACTGGACAACCTGGAAGAAATGGACAAACTCCTAAGCACCCACACACTTCCAAAACTCTTCCAAACCAGCAAGAAATAGAAACCTTGAACAGACCCATAACCAGCGAAAAAAATTGAATCAGTTATCAAAAATCTCCCAACAAACAATAGTACCAGATGGCTTCCCTGGGGAATTCTACCAGACATTTAAAGCAGAGATAATACCTATCCTTCTCAAGCTGTCCCAAAAATTAGAAAGGGAAGGAAAACTTCCAGACTCATTCTATGAAGTCAGCATTACTTTGATTTCCAAACCAGAGACCCACCGAGAAAAATGAGAACTATAGGCCAATATACCTGATGAATATGGATGCAAAAATTCTCAAGATACTAGCAAATCGAATTCAACATCTTATAAAAAGAATTATTCACCATGATCAAGTGGGATTCATTTCTGGGCTGCAGGGCTGGTTCAACATTCTCAAATCAATCAATGTGACACATCACATTAATAAAAGAAATGATAAGAACCATGTGATCCTGTCAATCGATGTAGAAAATGCATTTGACAAAATTCAGCATCCTTTCTTAATGAAAACCCTTGAGAAAGTCGGGATAGAAGGAACATACTTAAACATCATAAAAGCCATTTATGAAAAGCCCACAGCTAATATCATCCTTAATGGGGAAAAACTGAGAGCTTTCCCCCTGAGATCAGGCACACGACAGGGATGTCCATTCTCACCGCTGTTGTTTAACATAGTGTTGGAAGTGCTAGCATCAGCAATCAGACAACAAAAGGAAATCAAAGGCATCAACATCGGCAAAGATGAAGTCAAGCTTGCACTTTTTGCAGATGACATTATACATGGAAAATCCGATAGACTCCACCAAAAGTCTGCTAGAACTGATACATGAATTCAGCAAAGTTGCAGGATACAAAATCAATGTACAGAAATCAGTTGCATTCTTATACACTAATAATGAAGCAACAGAAAGACAAATAAAGAAACTGATCCCATTCACAATTGTACCAAGAAGCATAAAATACCTAGGAATAAACCTAACCAAAGATGTAAAAGATCTGTATACTGAAAACTATAGAAAGCTTATGCAGAAAATTGAAGAAGATACAAAGAAATGGAAAAACATTCCATGCTCATGGATTGGAAGGATAAATATTGTTAAAATGCCAATACTACCCAAAGTAATCTATACATTCAATGCAATCCCAATCAAAATTGCACCAGCATTCTTCTAGAAGCTAGAACAAGCTATCCTAACATTTGTATGGAACCACAAAAGACCCCAAATAGCCAAAGTAATTTTGAAGAAGAAGACCAAAGCAGGAGGCATCACAATCCCAGACTTTAGCCTCTACTACAAGGTTGTAATCATCAAGACAGCATGGTACTGGCACAAAAACAGACACATAGGCCAATGGAATAGAATAGAAACTCCAGAATTGGACCCACAAAAGTCTGGCCAACTAGTCTTTGAAAAAGCAGAAAAGAATATCCAATGGAAAAAAGACAGTCTCTTTAACAAATGGTGCTGGGAGAAGTAGACAGCAACATGCAGAAGGTTGAAACTACACCACTTTCTTACACCATTCACAAAAATAAACTCAAAATGGATGAAAGACCTGAATGTGAGACAGGAAACCATCAAAACCCTAGAGGAGAAAGCAGGAAAGTACCTCTGTAACCTCGGCTGCAGCAATTTCTTATTTGACACATTTCCAAAGGCAAGGGAATTAAAAGCAAAAATCAACTATTGGTTCCTCATGAAGATAAAAAGCTTCTGTACTGCAAAGGAAGAAACAATCAACAAAACTAAAAGGCAACCAATGGAATGGGAAAAGATATTTGCAAATGACATACTGGACAAAGGGCTAGTATCTAAAATCTATAAAGAGCTCATCAAACTCCACACCCGAAAAACAAATAATCCAGTGAAGAAATGGGCAGAAAACATGAATAGACACTTCTCTAAAGAAGACATCCGGATGGCCAACAGGCACATGAAAAGATGCTCAACGTCACTCCTCATCAGGGAAATACAAATCAAAACCACACTCAGATATCACCTCACGCCAGTCAGAGTGGCCAAAATGAACCAATCAGGAGACTATAGATGCTGGCGAGGATGTGGAGAAACGGGAACCCTCTTGCACTGTTGGTGGGAATGCAAACTGGTGCAGCCACCTGGAAAACAGTGTGGAGGTTCCTCAAAAAATTAAAAATAGATCTGCCCTATGACCCAGCAATAGCACTGCTAGTAATTTACCCAAGGGATACAGGAGTACTGATGCATAGGGGCACTTGTACCCCAATGTTTACAGCAGCAGTTTCAACAATAGCCAAATTATGGAAAGAGCCTAAATGTCCATCACCTGATGAATGGATAAAGAAATTATGGTTTATACACACAAAGGAATACTACGTGGCAATAAGAATGAAATATGGCTTTTTGTATCAACGTGGATGGAACTGGAGAGTGTTATGCTAAGTAAAATAAGTCACATAGAGAAAGACAGATACCATATGTTTTCACTCTTATGTGAATCCTGAGAAACTTAACAGAGGACCATGGGGGAGAGGAAGGAAAAAAAAAAAAAAGGTTAGAGAGGGAGGGAGCCAAACCATAATAGACTCTTAAAAACTGAGAATAAGGTTAGAGAGGAAGGGAGCCAAACCATAATAGACTCTTAAAAACTGGGAATAAACTGAGGGTGGGAGGGATGGGAAAGTGGGTGATGGGCATTGAGGAGGGCACCTGTTGGGATGAGCACTGGGTATTATATAGAAACCAAATTGACAGTAAATTTCATATTAAAATAAGTAAATAAATATAAATAAATAAATAAATAAATAAATAAATAAATAAATAAAAGAAATGTAATCTGAATATTGGCTAGAGTTGTGGGTAAAATAATACTACAGTAGCAATACAAATTTTCTGATTTGGGTAAAGTACAACACTAAGAGAATATTATTGTTCTTTAGAATTACATGCTGAAATATTTAGAGCTAAATGAGCACAATATGTCCAACTAATTGTCACCACATTCAGAAAAAAACAAAATTTCCATGCATGCTTTGGAAGCTGGACTCCAACAGGAGCTCTCATGGTCCCTATTTCCTGGTACTTCCTGGACTGGACTGGGTAACTTGCTTCTATGGACCAGAACAAAAAAGAGTTATGGTGTATGCCGTAAGTTACTAGGTCACAGGTGTCAGTGTGGTGTTACTGCCTCTTTCTTGGAGTGGATTCTCCAGCCGCTTCAGACCGCAGCCTCAACACACATAATGAGTACAACTCTAACAACACCCTGAGCAGAGAATTTAATAAAAAACCTAACGGACTAAATAACCACATTTTCAATGGAAAATTCATAATAAGAAATCATTTTTAACAATAAACGTAGAGGTAAACAAAACACAAGGAAAAACCAAAATATTCAATTGGGGAATTGACAGAAAGAACATAAAAATATAGACATTTTAAAATGGAAAATAATAAATATAAAAATGGCAAGAAATGCCTATAATTAATATATTTATAAAATATAAAATCAAGAGCTTGTTCTTTGAGTAGAACTATACAATTATAAAAAATATATAACACAATCAAAAGCAAAAAATAGTAAAAAATAAAAATAACCAATAAGTTTAAACAATTATAAAGTACTAATTATCAATGAAAATCATTTGTAAAAAATTTTTTAATGTTTTTATCTTATTTTTGAGAGAGACAGAGTGTGAGTGGGGGAAGGGCAGAGAGAGGGAGACACAGAATCTGAAGCAGGCTCCAGGCTCTGAGCTGTCAGCACAAAGCCAGACACAGGGCTCAAACTCACGGACTGCGAGATCATGACCTGAGCTGAAGTTGGAAGCCCAACTGAGTCACCCAGGCGCCCCAAAAATCATTTATTTTTAATACTCTCAGTGCATCATAAGTTCTGAGAAGTGAGTCATCATCTTGACTTTGCTCAGCACTATATAACCAGTACCTAATACAAAATAGGTAGTCAACAAATGCCTCTTGAGTATGTACATATACCAATGCATAAATGGGTATTCTCTCACATTAACTAAAGAGGAAAAAGCAACATACTCATATTGATAGAGAAATACAAATGAAAGCAATGATTATTTATAGCTCATACATCGAATCAGCAAAATCACAATATTTTAAAGGATTAGTTGTTATCAAATTTGCAGGAAAATAGTCATCTCATACATAGTTGCTAGGAGTTTACATTGGGTAGAGGCACTTTGGTGGGAGATGTGAAAATGTTATTAAATGTTTGCCTATTTTTTTTCTCTTTTTTTTTTCTTTTTTGAGGCTGGGGAAGGTCAGAGAGAGAAGGAGATAGAGAATCCCAAGCAGGCTTCATGCTGCCAGTGCAGAGCCCAACATAGAGCTCAAACCCATGAACCACGAGATCATAATCTGAGCCAAAATCAAGAGTTGGATGCTTAACTGACTGAGCCACCGAGGCACCCCTGTTCACCTTTTTCTTTTTATCACATATATATACATCATCTCTAGAAAATATTCAAATATGGGCATAATAAGCATGTATAAGAATATCCCTACAACACGGTTAATAATAACCAAAGGAAGAAGAAATATTACTGAAGACAACTAACTATTCACATGGACCTAGCTAAATAAATTACATAATATTCACTACTGGATGCCATCTATGCAGCAGTTCAAAAGACTGAAGAACTGAATGGGCTGAGGAAGATCTCCAATATATATTACCAAAAAGGAAAAAAAAACTATGCAAAACAATATAATGATATTTATATAACAATAAAATGAAGTATGTATTACTTTGGTAGCATATATATACTTATAAATATAGACTCCTGAAATATTTTATCCATAAACTGCCATCATATTACTTCCCTAACTATATTTAGAATAAGATGCATGTCTAATATACTTTAGGCAAAACCTCTAAAGGAACAGGAGATTTGACTAATGAAAGGCACTTTCAGATTTTGTTTTCTCTTTAATACTAAAAGTGGATATAATCTATATTGCTCACTTCTTTTCATATTGAATTTTGACCTTTTAAATATCCTTTGTCTAAGAATATACCTTAAAATTATTCTTCAGCTTACACAGTTTAGATATGAATTCTATAAGTAAGTAGCATTTTAGGCTGTCAAATGTGAGGAGGAAACATCTATATAGTGGGCAAAATGTTTGCTTCCCAAGTTTTAAAACCACTTTGCAATAATTATCTTGTCTGATCATATTTATTTCCCAAAAAATGATTTTAATACATTTTCTTAAATAATTGGCATTGAGAAGTCTTCAAGAAACATTTATATGTATATAAAAAAGTGAGTTGATTTATTTTATTTTTTATTCAGTTTCCTTATAGGATTTTTTTTTCTTCTCTGTTTTTGGTTTCATTCAGTTGGAGATATTTATAAACTCTTTTAATTAGCTGCAGAATTATAATCCAGTTTGTATCATCCAATGCACATGTATATTTTAAAAACTACATTTGTGAAATGCCATACTTAACTGAGCACAGAGTGTCCTGCTGCTGAACATTGACTTAATCTTAGGATATCAGGGATGTGAAGTAAAGAACTAGGCAAACTTAAATAGTCGGACTGTTGAACGCTTCAATTCACCTGCAGCTAATCCACCAAGTGGGACACCCTATTTGTTGAGAAATGCTGTGCCAAGGATATCACATTTAATGGCTTTGGCAATAAGAATGATTTTCATCAGCTGTAACAAACAAGTTCCTCATCTCCAACCCTACCATCTGTCCTCCTGGTTCCCACCCAGAACTCTATATATGGGCTCAATTGAACAGGTTTCAGACTGCCTAAGGTCACTGCACAATCAACCTTAACAGATGGCATCACAGCGAACATCTAAACTGTAGCAGTGGCCAAATGCAGAGGATAATCCTCATTGCTGAGGAAGAATGCCCTCTGTGCATGCCGCCCTGATGTTCTGATTCTACTAAACATTTCACATGAAAATAAGGCTCCATAATCTCTATATTAATCGTTTAAGTGGATCAGTCTTTGTATTCATTTTCCAGTGCACTTTCTATCTTAAACCTGGTTTCTATTGTTTTCATTGTTTGGATATAATTAGATAAAGATGATACTCTGCAATAACATCTACTCCTAATGACTCTACATATATATATATATATATATATATATATATATATATATATATATATGGAGAATTGGGTACGCATGCTTACTTTAAGATATTAGTGTGTACTGAAAAAAAAAAAATAGTCACTGTTAAAATGGTCACATACAGCTTAAGATAACCATAAGTAATTAACGATAAACATAGCATCTTTTTAACTCCAAATTTAGTACTACTAATTAATACCCAGACACACATACTTATCTCAGTTGACTTATATTCTTTCTTGATTTCTCAGCATCACTTCAAATTCAACAGTGAAATCATTATTCTTGCTTACAAGATGGCTTTAATCCTTAACTTTCCTATTTCTGTTATGGATAGTTTTATTCCATCATTTGCTTACCTATAATATTTGGAGACAAAGAATGCTGGAACTTAAAGCTCATCCAGTCTTCTCCCTCCCCCCACCCCTCAAATAAGAACTGTTTGCCACTTATTCCATCATGTTCCAAGAATCCTGGAAACTAAATACATGTGCTCCAAGTGGAAAATGAAGACATCCTTTATGAAAAAGCAGACTGGCCCAAGAGAAAGCCCTATGTATACTGAAACCTCAGAACTCCCAATCAGAAGAGTCAGAGAAAATTCTCTGTAGCAAAAACTACCTTCACAAGCCCTATTATGCACATTGAAGAATGTAAAATACAATTGAGGGAATACATTTAAACTTATAATACAGTTTAAATAAATGGAGGAGAGAAAGATGGCAGAATAGGAGGACCCTAGGATTCTCTTGTCCAATGAACACAACTAGGTAATTATCAAATCATCCGAAATACCCCAGAAATTGACCTGAACACTGACAGAACAAAGTCCCTAAGTAAAGGGAGGGAAGATGTAACAGCAAAGAAGATAGGAAGTTGGAGATATGGTTTAGGGGAAAAATGGATCACAGTGCTGTGGAGTGGAGAGTGGTGATCGTAGAGAAGGGTGAGAGAGAAGGGAGCACACAGGGGGAATGTCCAAGGATAATATTTTCCCAAATCCATTGGCTTGAATAATGAGAGGGGCTGAATTTCATGAGTTCTTGAAACGAGAAGACCTTAAAACCTGGAGTTTTAAAGGTCAGCAGTCTTGGCTGCCATACAGCTGGAAGGGCATTGCACTGCTCCTAGAGAGAAGGCAGACAACAGCCTGAGGGCAGAGAGTGTGGAAACAGCAGTCAGAAAAATGCTTAGGGCACGACGGGGGAGAGATTATTCCCTCTTTTCAGAGTGTATCCTGAGAGGCAGCATTCCCTGGGACGACTCTCTGGGAACAAAGGAGCTGGCCAGTACCATTTTCCTCTCTTGCCCCTCAGCATAAACACAGAGCTACCTGAGGGAATCAGCACAGTGCCAATGCTGGCTGCCTGACTTGCATACACCAAGTCCTACCCTCCTGTGCTCTGGCAAGACTACCCTTCTCAGTCAAGCTTGCCTCAGTGCCAGCATGGCGGGCCCCTCCCCCCAAGACCAGCACAATCCCTTGCCCACACAATGTTTTCCAACGAGAGAGGTTTGCAGGACCTCAGTTCTGGTGGAGTTGGTGTCAGTCTTATTTCACAACCAGAGCACAGCAGTTAAAATTCAATGCATTCAGGCCAGGGACCAAATACTGCCAACAGCAGGCAAGGAGAGCCTCTGCAGACAACTGGCCTGAAGGATAGAGCAGCCAAAACACAATACCAGAGTGCATACAGCACACCAGAAACACTCCCTGAAGCACCAGTTCCTGGGTACTACATGACCTCTTATTCCTAAGGCCATTACTTTATCAGTAGCAGGAGACATAACTGGCTTTTCTAACACAAAAAAAGGTGGAGACTTAGACAAAATGCCAAGAAAGAGGAATTTATCCCAAATCAAAGAACAAGATAAGGCTACAGCTAGAGATCTAAGCAAAACAGACATAAGTAACATGCCTGATGCAGAGTTTAAACCAACAATATAAATATATTCAGTGGGTATGAGAAAAGAATAGAAGACATCAGGGAGACCCTCACCACAGAGAGATAAAAGAGTGAAAAAAGAATCAGTGAGAGATTAAGAATGCAATAACTGAGATTAGAAAAAGGCTTGATGCAATGAACAGTAGGCTAGAAGAAGCAGAGGAATAAAACAAAGCACTACTCCAGATGATAGGAGTAAAAGGAGGGAACATGGTCTTTAAGAAAATAGAGTGTATGGAAGGGCTGAATCAGCATATTGTAAACCTGAAGCTAATATTACGCTGTATGTTAACTAAATGGAATTTGAATAAAAATGTTTAAAAAATGCAATATGTTCCTTAAAAACTTTCAAATAATTTCCTATCAATGTAATGTACCAATTTGTATCTAATTGAATGTATTAATATAGTTATTGCTCAGGTTTTTTATGTTGTATTAAACCAATTTAAGGGAAAATAGTATACAATTATTTTCTACTGTATTACCATAAAAAGGTGTTATTTTATACTTTTATAATCTTTGTCATATCTATTATTAGATTTCCTTATATTTCCTTTTCTTGCTATTTTTTGTTAAATGAATTTGTTGATACTGGTTTCTTCAGTAGGCTTGTAAATTTATTCACTGATTAAGTTTTTGCTGTTCAATAATTCCAAAATATGTATTTTCATTAAAATGAAAGTTATTTTTCTTACAATGGAATACACAATAAATTAACAAAAGTTAAACAGTAAATTGGAAAAAAAGGTAGGAAATGGCCCAAACTCCCAGAAACAACCAGGAAGGCATTAGTGTGCAGTCTTCCAGTCTTCGTTTTAAGCATTTGTTTATTTCTGAGTGTACATTTGTATATATGCAGAAAGAACAAGAGATAAGAAAAGACACAGAGAAAAATATTACCTGTCTTACAAAGTGAAGAATCTACAACTTTTTATTTTGACTTAAGAGTACATTAAGGGTATGTTTAAAAATCCATGTATATACCTTACATCCTAAAAACAATCTCATAGGGGCGTCTGGGTGGCTAAGTTGGTTAAGTGACCGACTTTGGCTCAGGTCATGATCTCATGGTTCATGAGTTGAGCCCACGTCGGGCTCTGTGCTGACAGCTCAGAGCCTGGAGCCTGCTTCGGATTCCGTAACTCCCTCTCTCTCTGCCCCTCCCTAGCTCCTGCTCTGTCTCTCTCTGTCTCTCAAAAAATAAATAAATTTTAAAAAATATTAAAAACAATCAAACAATTTCATAAATATTTTAAGTATTCACCCCTATTTATTTTACCAGTTCAGCTCTTTGGACATTTTAGTTATTTATAAGTTTCTACTGTAATTTATATAACATTAAAATTAATGTTTTAATTTTAATTTAATTTTAATGTTTAATGTAATGTTTACAGATACATGTTTGCATACACTGGCAAAAAATATATTTAGGATGAACTCTTAAAAGTAAAATTCCCTCCACCTACTGGACAACCAAAGGGTCAAAGAAGATATCAAAAGTAAAATTAAAAAAATACCCTGAGATTAAAAAAAGGAAAAAAGGAAAAAGAAAACACAACATACCAAAATTTAGGGAACCCAGCAAAAGCAGTTACAACAGGGAAGTTGATAGTGATAAGTGCCTACCTTAGACACAAATACAATCTCAAATAAACAACTTAACTTTATACTCCAAGGAACTAAAACATAAAGAACAAACAAGCCCAAAGTTAGTAGAAGGGAGGAAATAACAAGGATAAGGGTTAATATAAATGAAATAAAGACCACAAAGGCAATAGAAAGATCAGTGAAAATAAGAACTGGTTCTTTTAAAAGATAAACAAAATTGATTAACCTTTTCATTTCTGAAAGAAATGAAAGAGGAGAAATTATAATAGATGCCATAGAAATACAAAGAATCATAACACTACTGTGAACATCATACATCAATAAATTTGCATTTCTAGTAGAAATGGATCAATGCCTAGAAACATAAAACCTAAGAAGACTGACTCATGAAGAAATAAAAAAATCTGAACAGAGCAATTGCTAGTAAGGAGATTGGAGCAGTAACCAAAAACTCCCACAAATACAAGTCCAAGAGCAGAGGGCCTCACTGGTGAATTCTATTCACATTCAAAGAATTAACCTCATTCCTTCGCAACTTTTTCCAAATAAATAAATAATTAGATAGATAAAAGGGGAATGAACATTTCCAAACTCATGTTATGACTCTAGCATTAACCTGATACGAAAAAAAGGATGCCACAATAGCAAACCGAATTCAATAATACCCTACATATATATTATATATAATATATATAAAATATATATACATGATATATTTAATGTATATATACATTATACATAATACAAATATATACATAAATATATATATACAGTATACTATATATATATATATATATATATATATATATATACACACACAAACACATACACTATAATCAACTGGGATTTATTCCAGGAATGCAATAATGGTTCAATATCTACAAATCAATGTGATATACCACATTAACAGAATGAAAGATAAAAATCACATAATCATCTCAATAGCAGCTGAAAAATCATTTTGCAAAATTCAATATCCATTTATAAAAACTCTCAACAGAATGAGGATAGAGGAAACACAACTCAACACAATAAAAGCCATATATGATAAGCCCATAGTTAACATCATACTCTAGGGTGCAAAGTTGAAAGCATTGCCTCTAAGATCAAGAATAAGACAAGGATGCCCACTCCTACCACTTGTATTTAACATAGTACTGGAATTCCTAGCCACAACAATTAGGCCAGAATTAGAAAAATAAATAAATAAAGCATTCAAATTGGAAAGGAAAAAAAGAAAACTGTCACTGTTGTCAGATGACCTGATTCTAATATAGGAAACCTTAAACATTCCATTAAAAATGTTATAACTAATCAATGAGTTCATTAAAATTAGGGGATTCAAGGGGCGCCTGGGTGGCGCAGTCGGTTAAGCGTCCGACTTCAGCCAGGTCACGATCTCGCGGTCCGTGAGTTCGAGCCCCGCGTCAGGCTCTGGGCTGATGGCTCAGAGCCTGAAGCCTGTTTCCGATTCTGTGTCTCCCTCTCTCTCTGCCCCTCCCCCGTTCATGCTATGTCCCTCTCTGTCCCAAAAATAAATAAAAAACGTTGAAAAAAAATTTGAAAAAATAAAATTAGGGGATTCAAAATCAATACCACAGACTGTGTGTTTCTATAAACTAGTAATAAACTACCAGAAAAAGAAATTAAGAAAATAATCCTATATAAAATTACATGATAAAGTTCCGGAAGATGGCGGCGTAGGAGGACGCTGGGCTCACAGCGCGTCCTGCTGATCACTTAGATTCCATCTACACCTGCCTAAAGAACCCAGAAAACCGCCAGAGGATTAGCAGAACGGAGTCTCCGGAGCCAAGCGCAGACGAGAGGCCCACGGAAGAGGGTAGGAAGGGCGGCGAGGCGGTGCGCGCTCCACGGACTGGCGGGAGGGAGCCGGGGCGGAGGGGCGGCTCGCCGGCCAAGCAGAGCCCCCGAGTCGGGCTGGCAAAAGCGGAGGGGCCGGACGGACTGTGTTCCCACAGCAAGCGCGACTTAGCGTCTGGGAGGTCAGAAGTTAACAGCTCTGCTCCAAAAGCGGGAAGGCTGGAGGACAAAGGGAGGGAGAGCTGCTGAGCCCCCGGACAGCAGAGCTCAGCTTGGCGGGGAACAAAGGCGCTCCCAGCGCCATCTCCCCCGCCCATCCCCCAGCCAAAATCCCAAAGAGAACCAGTTCCTCCCAGGGAACTTGCTCGCTCCGCGCAAACACCCAACTCTGTGCTTCTGCGGAGCCAAACCTCCGGCAGTGGATCTGACTCCCTCCCGCTGCCACAGGGCCCCTCCTGAAGTGGATCACCTAAGGAGAAGCGAGCTAAGCCTGCCCCTCCCGCCCCCGTGCACCTTGCCTACCCACCCCAGCTAATACGCCAGCTCCCCGGCACCACAAGCCTGGCAGTGTGCAAGTAGACCAGACGGGCCACACCACCCCACAGTGAATCCCGCCCCTAGGAGAGGGGAAGAGAAGGCACACACCAGTCTGACTGTGGCGGTGGGCTGGGGGCAGACATCAGGTCGGACTGCGGCCCCGCCCACCAACTCCAGTTATACACCACAGCACAGGGGAAGTGCCCTGCAGGTCCTCACCACTCCAGGGACTATCCAAAATGACCAAACGGAAGAATTCCCCTCAGAAGAATCTCCAGGAAATAACAACAGCTAATGAACTGATCAAAAAGGATTTAAATAATATAACAGAAAGTGAATTTAGAATAATAGTCATAAAATTAATCGCTGGGCTTGAAAACAGTATACAGGACAGCAGAGAATCTCTTGCTACAGAGATCAAGGGACTAAGGAACAGTCACGAGGAGCTGAAAAACGCTTTAAACGAAATGCAAAACAAAATGGAAACCACGACGGCTCGGATTGAAGAGGCAGAGGAGAGAATAGGTGAACTAGAAGATAAAGTTATGGAGAAAGAGGAAGCTGAAAGAAAGAGAGATAAAAAAAATCCAGGAGTATGAGGGGAAAATTAGAGAACTAAGTGATACACTAAAAAGAAATAATATACGCATAATTGGTATCCCAGAGGAGGAAGAGAGAGGGAAAGGTGCTGAAGGGGTACTTGAAGAAATTATAGCTGAGAACTTCCCTGAACTGGGGAAGGAAAAAGGCATTGAAATCCAAGAGGCACAGAGAACTCCCTTCAGACGTAACTTGAATCGATCTTCTGCACGACATATCATAGTGAAACTGGCAAAATACAAGGATGAAGAGAAAATTCTGAAAGCAGCAAGGGATAAACGTGCCCTCACATATAAAGGGAGACCTATTAGACTCGTGACTGATCTCTCCTTTGAAACTTGGCAGGCCAGAAAGGCTTGGCACGATATCTTCAGTGTGCTAAACAGAAAAAATATGCAGCCGAGAATCCTTTATCCAGCAAGTCTGTCATTTAGAATAGAAGGAGAGATAAAGGTCTTCCCAAACAAACAAAAACTGAAGGAATTTGTCACCACGAAACCAGCCCTACAAGAGATCCTAAGGGGGATCCTGTGAGACAAAGTACCAGAGACATCACTACAAGCATAAAACATACAGACATCACAATGACTCTAAACCCGTATCTTTCTATAATAACACTGAATGTAAATGGATTAAATGCGCCAACCAAAAGACATAGGGTATCAGAATGGATAAAAAAACAAGACCCATCTATTTGCTGTCTACAAGAGACTCATTTGAGATCTGAGGACACCTTTAGATTGAGAGTGAGGGGATGGAGAACTATTTATCATGCTACTGGAAGCCAAAAGAAAGCTGGAGTAGCCATACTTATATCACACAAACTAGACTTTAAATTAAAGGCTGTAACAAGAGATGAAGAAGGGCATTATATAATAATTACAGGGTCTATCCATCAGGAAGAGCTAACAATTATAAACGTCTATGCGCCAAATACCGGAGCCCCCAGATATATAAAACAATTACTCATAAACATAAGCAACCTTATTGATAAGAATGTGATCATTGCAGGGGACTTTAACACCCCACTTACAGAAATGGATAGATCATCTAGACACACAGTCAATCAAGAAACAAGGGCCCTGAATGATACATTGGATCAGATGGACTTGACAGATATATTTAGAACTCTGCATCCCAAAGCAACAGAATATACTTTCTTCTCGAGTGCACATGGAACATTCTCCAAGATAGATCATATACTGGGTCACAAAACAGCCCTTCATAAGTTTACAAGAATTGAAATTATACCATGCATACTTTCAGACCACAATGCTATGAAGCTTGAAATCAACCACAGGAAAAAGTCTGGAAAACCTCCAAAAGCATGGAGGTTAAAGAACACCCTACTAACGAATGAGTGGGTCAACCAGGCAATTAGAGAAGAAATTAAAAAATATATGGAAACAAATGAAAATGAAAATACAACAATCCAAACGCTTTGGGACGCAGCGAAGGCAGTCCTGAGAGGAAAATACATTGCAATCCAGGCCTATCTCAAGAAACAAGAAAAATCCCCAATACAAAATCTAACAGCACACCTAAAGGAAATAGAAGCAGAACAGCAAAGGCAGCCTAAACCCAGCAGAAGAAGAGAAATAATAAAGATCAGAGCAGAAATAAACAATATAGAATCTAAAAAAACTGTAGAGCAGATCAACGAAACCAAGAGTTGGTTTTTTGAAAAAATAAACAAAATTGACAAACCTCTAGCCAGGCTTCTCAAAAAGAAAAGGGAGATGATCCAAATAGATAAAATCATGAATGAGAATGGAATTATTACAACCAATCCCTCAGAGATACAAACAATTATCAGGGAATACTATGAAAAATTATATGCCAACAAATTGGACAACCTGGAAGAAATGGACAAATTCCTAAACACCCACACTCTTCCAAAACTCAATCAGGAGGAAATAGAAAGCTTGAACAGACCCATAACCAGCGAAGAAATTGAATCGGTTATCAAAAATCTCCCAACAAATAAGAGTCCAGGACCAGATGGCTTCCCAGGGGAGTTCTACCAGACGTTTAAAGCAGAGATAATACCTATCCTTCTCAAGCTATTCCAAGAAATAGAAAGGGAAGGAAAACTTCCAGACTCATTCTATGAAGCCAGTATTACTTTGATTCCTAAACCAGACAGAGACCCAGTAAAAAAAGAGAACTACAGGCCAATATCCCTGATGAATATGGATGCAAAAATTCTCAATAAGATACTAGCAAATCGAATTCAACAGCATATAAAAAGAATTATTCACCATGATCAAGTGGGATTCATTCCTGGGATGCAGGGCTGGTTCAACATTCGCAAATCGATCAACGTGATACATCACATTAACAAAAAAAAAGAGAAGAACCATATGATCCTGTCAATCGATGCAGAAAAGGCCTTTGACAAAATCCAGCACCCTTTCTTAATAAAAACCCTTGAGAAAGTCGGGATAGAAGGAACATACTTAAAGATCATAAAAGCCATTTATGAAAAGCCCACAGCTAACATCATCCTCAATGGGGAAAAACTGAGAGCTTTTTCCCTGAGATCAGGAACACGACAGGGATGCCCACTCTCACCGCTGTTGTTTAATATAGTGCTGGAAGTTCTAGCATCAGCAATCAGACAACAAAAGGAAATCAAAGGCATCAAAATTGGCAAAGATGAAGTCAAGCTTTCGCTTTTTGCAGATGACATGATATTATACATGGAAAATCCGATAGACTCCACCAAAAGTCTGCTAGAACTGATACATGAATTCAGCAAAGTTGCAGGATACAAAATCAATGTACAGAAATCAGTTGCATTCTTATACACTAACAATGAAGCAACAGAAAGACAAATAAAGAAACTGATCCCATTCACAATTGCACCAAGAAGCATAAAATACCTAGGAATAAATCTAACCAAAGATGTAAAAGATCTGTATGCTGAAAACTATAGAAAGCTTATGCAGGTAATTGAAGAAGATATAAAGAAATGGAAAGACATTCCCTGCTCATGGATTGGAAGAATAAATATTGTCAAAATGTCAATACTACCCAAAGCTCTCTACACATTCAATGCAATCCCAATCAAAATTGCACCAGCATTCTTCTCGAAACTAGAACAAGCAATCCTAAAATTCATATGGAACCACAAAAGGCCCCGAATAGCCAAAGTAATTTTGAAGAAGAAGACCAAAGCAGGAGGCATCACAATCCCAGACTTTAGCCTCTACTACAAAGCTGTCATCATCAAGACAGCATGGTATTGGCACAAACACAGACACATAGACCAATGGAATCGAATAGAAACCCCAGAACTAGACCCACAAACGTATGGCCAACTCATCTTTGACAAAGCAGGAAAGAATATCCAATGGAAAAAAGACAGTCTCTTTAACAAATGGTGCTGGGAGAACTGGACAGCAACATGCAGAAAGTTGAAACTAGACCACTTTCTCACACCATTCACAAAAATAAACTCAAAATGGATAAAGGACCTGAATGTGAGACAGGAAACCATCAAAACCTTAGAGGAGAAAGCAGGAAAAGACCTCTCTGACCTCAGCCGTAGCAATCTCTTACTCGGCACATCCCCAAAGGCAAGGGAATTAAAAGCAAAAGTGAATTACTGGGACCTTATGAAGATAAAAAGCTTCTGCACAGCAAAGGAAACAACCAACAAAACTAAAAGGCAACCAACGGAATGGGAAAAGATATTTGCAAATGACACATCGGACAAAGGGCTAGTATCCAAAATCTATAAAGAGCTCATCAAACTCCACACCCGAAAAACAAATAACCCAGTGAAGAAATGGGCAGAAAACATGAATAGACACTTCTCTAAAGAAGACATCCGGATGGCCAACAGGCACATGAAAAGATGTTCAACGTCGCTCCTCATCAGGGAAATACAAATCAAAACCACACTCAGATACCACCTCACGCCAGTCAGAGTGGCCAAAATGAAGAAATCAGGAGACTATAGATGCTGGAGAGGATGTGGAGAAACGGGAACCCTCTTGCACTGTTGGTGGGAATGCAAATTGGTGCAGCCGCTCTGGAAAGCAGTGTGGAGGTTCCTCAGAAAATTAAAAATAGACCTACCCTATGACCCAGCAATAGCACTGCTAGGAATTTACTCAAGGGATACAGGAGTACTGATGCATAGGGGCACTTGTACCCCAATGTTTATAGCAGCACTCTCAACAATAGCCAAATTATGGAAAGAGCCTAAATGTCCATCAACTGATGAATGGATAAAGAAATTGTGGTTTATATACACAATGGAATACTACGTGGCAATGAGAAAAAATGAAATATGGCCTTTTGTAGCAATGTGGATGGAACTGGAGAGTGTGATGCTAAGTGAAATAAGCCATACAGAGAAAGACAGATACCATATGGTTTCACTCTTATGTGGATCCTGAGAAACGTAACAGAAACCCATGGGGGAGGGGAAGGGAAAAAAAAAAAAAAAGAGGTTAGAGTGGGAGAGAGCCAAAGCATAAGAGACTGTTAAAAACTGAGAACAAACTGAGGGTTGATGGGGGGTGGGAGGGAGGGCAGGGTGGGTGATGGGTATTGAGGAGGGCACCTTTTGGGATGAGCAGTGGGCGTTGTATGGAAACCAATTTGACAGTAAATTTCATATATTAAAAAATAAATAAATAAATAAATAAATAAATAAATAAATAAAACTGATATGCACCTGTTAAAAAAATAAAATAAAATAAAATAAAATTACATGATAAAGAATAAACTACCTAGGAATACATTTAACCAAGATGGTGAAAGACCTGTGCACTGAAAATTATAAGACATTAACTGAAGAAATTGAAGTCACAAATAAATAGATATTGTATCATCTTGGATGTGTAGAATACTGTTCAAGTGGCAATCCTACTCAAAGCATCTAAAGATTCAATGCAATCCTTGTATAAATTCCAATGGCATTTTTTCACAGAAATCGAACAACCCTAAAATTTGTATGGAACCACAAAAGATCCTGGATAGGCAAACAAATCTTAAAAAAAGAAGAATACAGCTGGAGGACTCATATTCCATGATTTCAAATATTACAAAAAATAGTAAGCAATACAGTGTGATAAGTGCATAAAAAACAGACACAGATCAATAGAACAGAATATGGAGCCCAGAAATAAACTCACACATATATGCCAATTAATTTATAACAAAGTAGGAAAGAGTATACAATGGGATAAAGACAGTCTCTTCTATAAATGATGGGAAAACTAGACAGCCACATGTCCAAGAAAGAAATTGCACTACTGTCTGCAGCATCACAAAAACTAACTACAAATGGATTAAAGCTGTGAACCTAAGACCCAAAACAACACAACACTTAGAAGAAAATTAGTTTAGGTGGTAAACTAATTTACATCATTCTTGTGATCATTTTCTGGATCTGACACTGAAATCAAAGGCAACAAAATATTTTAAAAAATGAGATTACATAAAACAAAAAAAAACTTCTGCTAAGCAAAGGAAACCATCAACAAAATGAAAAGGCAAACTACTGAGGGGGAGAAAATATTTGTAAACCATTTATCTAATGAGGTTAATATCCAAAATATATAAATATCTCATTCAACTCAATAACAGAAAACAATCCAATTAAAAAATGGGCAGAAATATTCAATAGACATTTTTCAAAGACATATAACCACAGGTACATGAAAAGATGCTCAATGTCACTAATCAGGGACATGCAAATCAAAACCACAATGACATGTCCCCTCACATCTGGTAGAATGGGTATTATAAAAGATAAGAAAATTACAAGTGTTTGTGAGGATGTGGAGAAAAGGCAATCCTGGTGCACTGTTGGTGAAGTGTAAATTGGTACAATTGCTAGGGAAAACTGTTTAGAGGGTCTCAAAAAATTAAAAATGGAACTACTATATGATCCAGCAATGCACTTCTGGATATTTATTTAAGGGAAATGGAAACACTAACTCACAAAAATAAATCTGCCCCTCCTTTCCCTGTAGTCTTATTTACAATAGCCAAGATATGAAATCAATCCAGGTGTTCATTGGTAAATGAATGAAGAAAATGCGAGATACACATATGGATATTATTCAGCCATAAAAAGAATGAAATCTTGCCATTTGCAAAAATGTGAATGGATCTTGAGGGTGTAAAACAACAGAAGGAGACATAAGAAGATAAATACCATATGATCTGACTCCTGGGTAGAATCTAAAAGTCAGAAAATTAAAATACCAGGCTTATATGTAAAGAGAAAAGAATGGTGGTTTCCAGGTTCACGGGATGTGTGGGTGAAGCAGGTGGATGGGTCAATGAGTACAAATAAGTCATGGGGATATAATGTACAGCATGGCAACTATAGTTAAGAATACTATATTGCTTATTTCAAAGTTGGTAAGTGAGATCAAAAAGTTTTTGTCACAAGAAAAAAGATTGTAATTATGGATGGTAATGAATGTTAACCAGACTTATTGTGACCATTTGCAGTATATTCAAATATTGAATGATTATGTTGTATACCTGGAACTAATATCATATGTCATTTATACCTCAGTAAAAAATTCATCTATAAATTATTTTTATATAAGTACAAAATTGTCTTCTACCAATTTTAACGTCCATCAAATAATATACGTGCTTATTTCAAGAAAATGAGCAAAGAAACAGTATCTAGATTTTTAACTTACTAATTAATAATGACATTTGCTATTAATGAAATTTGAACTTCTTTTACACAAAGCATTTAAGCTTTTAATTCTTTTGTAGCTTTATTCTCTTAAAAGCAATATTTTCTTTTTAATATTTTAAAGTTTGTTTATATTTGAGGGAAAGAGACAGCACAAGCCGTGGAAGGGCAGAGAAAAAGGGAGACAACGAATCCAAAGCAGACTCCAGGCTCTGCGCTGTTAGCACAGAGCCCATTGCAGGGCCTGATCCCACAAACCTCGAGATCATGACCTGAGTCTAAGTCGACACTTAACCAACTGAGCCACCCAGGAGCCCCTATATTTTTTTCAGCTAATATGAAAAAGTGATTTATATATGAAGGACAGTCAATATTTTCCAAATTTATTTCAAAGACTAATTTATAATTTGTTGGCTGTTTTATTAACAATCAAAATTTAATTCACTTTCAATACTGATATGAAATTTATAGTGCACTCAAATTCAGTGTTAGCTTACATGTTCTACAATTTTAATGAAATGTTTAGAAATATTCTGTAAGAGTACATAAATATTTGCTTATGTTTTATTCTAATATTTTATTATTTCATTTTATCTTTCTGGAGTAAATTTTTATTTGTGACTTAAAATTGTTTTCATTTGTCCTAAGATTTTTTTAAAAAACAATTTTTAATGTTCATTTATTTTTGAGAGAGAAAGAAACAGGGTATGAGCAAGGGAGCAGCAGAGGGAGAGGGAGACACAGACTGTGAAACAGGCTCCAGGCTCTGAGCTGTCAGCACAGAACCCAATGCAGGGCTCCAACACATGGACGGTGAGATCATGACCTAAGAGGAAGTTGGACGCTTAACTGACTGAGTGACCCAGGCGCCCCTGTCCTAACATCTTTTATTTTCTCCAATACCAGTGAATAAGCCATTAGTTTTTTTTTTTTTTAAGTTTATATTTATTTTGAGACAGAGACAGAAAGTGAGCCGGGGAGGGGCAGAGAGAGGAGACAGAATCCCAAGCAGGCTATGCACCATCAGCACAGAGCCTAACGCAGGGCTCAAACTCACATACCGCGAGATCGTGACCTGAGCAGAAATGGAGAGTCAGATGCTAAACTGACTGAACCACCCAGATGGCCCAAATTTTCCACTAATTTGCACTAAAATCCAAATTGTATATTGTTTTTCTATGATAAATCAATTAGCAAATACCATGAGCAAATGGGAGAATGATATCAATATAGAAAACTCATTGGTTTATGCATTACATGAATTTTTCAGCCCATTAATGCTCTAGGATACCAAAGACTAGTAGCTGAACCTAACATAACTAAAAACGTCGCAGAGGAATAGCCATTAACATTACCTGTTGACCCTGTGTCCTTCATTTTATCTCAATTTGGACACTGTTTTGTTTTGCCAGTATCGTTTGTTCCAGTTGTAAATTTTTTTTCTTCTCTTCACTAATTAACGACTTAACCCTTACTTATAAATTCAGTTTTATCCATTAGAAACACTTATATGAGATTTGGAACAAAGACATAAAATGCAGTCTTATCCTCATTGTTCTTAAAGCCCACAGTCAAGGTTGTCAACATTTGAGAGTTGGACAGCTACACTCAAAATCTCTATCCAGCCTCAGCGTCAAGATTCCTGAGAGATGGTTGTAGTGGTAGTCTTGGGGCAATGGAAACTTTTGGAGCTCTGGTTTGCAACTATGAGGGTGTATTCTCCAGGGGTGTCTCATGATGTTCAATCCTTTCCAAAAATTTTGGAAGCACCAAATGTCTTATTATAGTTGTATTGTCTCAAATATCTAGAATGATACCTGTTTGCTGCAATGTCCATGCATTTTATATACTATTCAGTATAAATCACTTTACTCACCAAAGCATATGGGAAAACAACAACAAAAATCTTGGGTAAATGAATGAAGTCCACAAGATAGGAAAATAAATGATACATCCATTAGCTCAAAATAGAAAAGGTTAGTTGGCAAGGTAATCACTGCTTTGGAATACATGACCCATTATTCATAATGACAATAGTAATGATAGTCACTGAGTGAGAGAATATTAAACTGAAAGTGAGAAAGATTCCATTAGATGTTTTTTTTTAATCTCAAGTCACTGACTTAGGGGCAAAAAACCTGTGTGGCTAATGATATAGGTATAAGATTTGGGTCCCTAAAGGACTTCAAGAATAAAAAATTCTCAACAATCTGTCTCTAATTATTAGAATAGCCTGAAGGGAGGATACTAGACTAGGATCCCTGAAATTCTTTCAATCTCTATTGTCCAAGCATAAGGAGACAAGCATAAGGAGAGTAAAATTCATACTTGAAATAGTAAATGCATGTACTCCTTTCTGACATACTTCTCATTTTTACCTGAAAAACGTTTGTGACATTAGTAAGATATTTGGTTTGCATTATGGTATAGCTATTATAGTCCATAGTCTTCTAAAAGCAAATGCTTAGGGAACAAATTTAAATCCCCAAAGAAAAACATTAAATTCAGGCAGTTGGTATTTTGAAGATGCTTATTATCTTATTTCAGTAATGATTGTTGATTATGGTAATTGATCATTTCAATAATTTCTTATATAGATAATTGGTAAGAATAATTTAAGTACACTCCTATTTTAAATATTCTTAATTAGTAAAGCACATTTAAATAAATTACCATATTATTGAAGGTCACACGTAAGTATGGTTCACCAAAATTTTATGAAGTGATAGCAAATTATATACTATAAAATATGTCTTTAAGAATATCTCAGCAAAATATAAATCAGACATTTGAGGGGTAAACAATTTTTAAATAGAGCACATTTCTCAAGCATATTTGGCCACCAAATTTTTCATATTCTACTTTAGGCCAAAGATTGGTCACTTTACACAGAAAAAATAGTAATGTTTTTCTCTTATGTGTTTAGCCATACAAACAGAAGTTGAGAGAAGAAGTTGGAGAGAATACAATGATGGACAAATGAAAAAAGCACCTCTTTCTTTGCTCAATCTGCTAAGTTAGCCAAGCAGATGAATTGGGAAACACATTAATAACATTTGGTATACACACGAAGAAAGGAAGGAAATAAGGCAGGGAGAAATGGTGGGAGGGTGAAAATGATGGAGGAAAGAAAGTTTATTATATAGAGACTATTTGTAAGTCACTTTATAAAGGTAAGTATAGAACGTAACTGATGAACATAAAATGCATATATGATCAACTAATGATTGACAAGGAAGCCAATAACATTCACTGGGGAAAGAAGACTTTATTCAACAGAATGTTAAAATCCTAGACAGGCACATACAGAAAAATGAAGTTGAATCACTATCTTACATTGCTCAGGAAATTAACACATACTTTGTATATTATATATATTATATACTGTACTTTTACAATGAAGTAAGCTACAGAAAAGAAAACATTATGAAAATTATAAAAAAAATACACTTATAGTACTACATATTATGCTTATTGAAAATAAATTGTGGGATGCCTGGGTGGCTCAGTCAGGTAAGCGTCTGACTTTTGATTTGACTCAGGTCACAAACTCATGATTTGTAAGTTCGAACGCCACATCAGGCTCTCTGCTGTCAGGGTGGAGCCTGCTTTGGATCCTCTGTCTCCCTCTCTCTCTGCCCTTCCCCCACTCTCTCTTTCTCTCTCAAAATAAACAAAACATTAAAAAATTTAAAAAGAGAAATTGAAACTAAGTGGACCAATACAGTTACAACCTGTGTAGTTCTTAAGTCAATTGTACATAATATCTAAATGCACATGGAACATCCATTAATATAAAACATATTCTGAGCCTTAAAACAAATCTGTACAATCTTAAATGTAATAAAAGCATACAAAGTAATTCTCACATAAAAAAACAAAAACCCCTCAACATCAATAACAAATACGTACCTGGAAAATCTCCAAATATTTGAAAATTAAAGAACACACTACTAAATATCACTTAAGAAAAAAATCACAAAAGAAATTTCAAACATTATGAAAGAGGGAATATAATTTGTAAAGTAAGTGGCTTGCAGATAAATCATTTTTATGATAAAAAATAAAGCATTAAATACTGTTCGTTGAAAATAAAAAAAAAGTTTTGAGATCAATAATTCAAGCTTCCAACTTAAGCTAGACAAAGGAAAGCAAATTAAACCTAGGGAGTGAGAAGAAAAGAAACAATAAAGAGCAGAAATCAATGGGGAAAAAAACAATACAGACCATCGATGAAACCAAAATGGATAAAGGAGATGTGGCACATGAGTATGCATGTGCATGCATACACACACACACACACACACACACACACACACACACACACACACGCACATGCATGTACACAATGGAATATTATTCAGCCATAAAAAGAATGAGATCTTGCCATTGGCAACAACATGATTGGACTTAGAGGATATTATGCTAAGTGAAATAAATCATCTAAAGCGACATACAATATGATTTTGCTTATATGTGAAATCTGTTTTACTTATTTATTTCTTTAATTTTAGAGAGAAAGTGCAAGCGGGGGAAAGGGGCAGAGGTGCAGAGTGGGAGAGAGAGAGAGGGAGAGAGAGGGAGGCAGGGAGAGAGACAGAGAGAGAATCCCAAGCAGGCTCCATGCTCAGTGCAGTGTCCAACATGAGGGTCAATCCCTCAACCCTGGGATCATGACCTGAGCTCAATCAAGAGTTGGATGCTCAACTGACTGAGCTACAAACCACCCCTATATATGAAATCTACAAAAACAAAACAAATGAACAAATAAATAACAAGCAAACAAACTCTTAAATACAGAGAACTGGTGGTCACCAGAGGGGAGGTGGAGGGGGAGTGGGTGAAAGAGATAAAAATGATTAAGAGGTACAAAAGTTTAGTTATAATCCAGTAAGTCATGGAGATGAAAAGTAAAGAATATAGAATATAATCAACAATATTGTGGTAATGTCGTATGGTAACTGATGGTGATTACACTTATTGTGGTGAGCACTGATTAATGTACAAAATTATTGAATCAACATATTTTGTATAGCTGAAACTAATATAACATTGTATGTTAATTATATTTCAATTAAATAAAAAGAAAAGAGAGTTGACACAAATACCAAATATTGGGAATGAAAGAAGTATTATCACTACAAATTCTACATATAATAACAAGATAATAACAAAATCTTATGAACTACCTTACGCCAGTTAATTCAAGAACACAGATTAAATGGACTAATTTTTTAAAGTTGCTACCAAAATGCATTCAAGAAGAGATATTCTGAATAGTTCCATATGTATTCATTAAATTAAATTTACATTTAAAAACATCCTAGACAAATTAAACTCCCGAGTCAGGTGTCTTCACTGGTGAATTCTAGAAAACATTTGGGGAGAAATAAGCTATTGTAGATCCTAAAAATTAATTAATTAATTTAGAAGAGAGAACCCATTCTAACACATTTTATGATTCTAGAAAAACTTAATTCTAAAACCAAACAAATAATAAAAGAAACTGGACACCAAAATTTCTAATGAATACAGATGCAGAAGTCTTACAGTATTTTTTATAAAGCATCCATCCATATATGAAAAGAAAAAAATATATAAAAATGACAAATGCCATGGCAAAATGGGACTTTACCCAAAAATACAAGTCTGGGTCAACATTAAAAAATAAGTGTATTTTACCATATCAATTGACTAAAATTTTTAAATACATATATGACTAGCTCAAAGGATGTAAAAAAAAAATTTGAGAAATATTAGTATGTATCCCTAATGAAAAGAAATGCAATATCTTGAGCAAAATAAGAGTTAAAGGGCACAACTCCAACCTGATTAGTTCATCTATGAAAACCCCACAGCCAACAACCATCACACTTTAATACTGAAAGACTAAATGTTTTTCCATAATACTGGCAACAATGCAAGGATGCCTAACTTTTGCTATTTCTATTGAACATTGTAGAAAAGATCCTATTTCAATTGGCAAGGAAAAAAAATTAAAAGCATAGAGATTGAAAAAAGAAAAAAATAAATGGCTCCTTACTTATAGACAAGATAATTTTTAACTTGGGAAATCCCAAGGAAACTTAAAAAAATTAACAAATAAAACTAATACATATGTTCACTAACAAACACTACACAAGGTCAGTTTACAAATGCCAGGCTTTTTTGCTTGCTTCAAGTTTGTATTTAAATTCTGGTTAGTTAACCTAGTATACTATTAGTTTCAGGAGTAGAATTTAGTGATTCATCACTTACATATAACACCCACTGTTCATCACAACAAATGCCCTCCTTAATGCCCATTACCCATTTAACCCATCTCCCTGCCCATCTCCCCTTACGCGACCCTTGGTTTATTTTCCATAGTCAAGAGTCTATTTTATGGTTTGCCTCTTTCTCTTTTTTCTTCCCTTCCCCTATGTTCATCTGTTTCCTAAATTACACATATAAGTGAAATCATAGAGTATTTGTCTTTCTCTGACTTACTTCACTTAGCATAATCCATGTCATTGAAAATGGCAAGATTTCATTCTTTTTTATGGCTAATATTCCATTGTATATATATATACCACTTCTTTATCCATTCATCAGTTGATGGACATTTGGGCTCTTTCCACAACATGGCTATTGTTGATAATGCTGCTATTAATATCCAGGTGCCTGTGCCCTTTCGAATCAGTAGTTTTGTATCCTTTGGGTAAATACCTAGTAGTGCAAATGCTGGGTTGTAGGGCAGTTCTATTTTTAACTTTTTGAGGAACCTCCAGACTGTTTTCCGGAGTGGCTGCACTAGTTTGCATTCCCACCAACAGTGGGTTCCCCTTTCTCCACATCCTTGCCAAAATCTGTTGTGTCCTGTGTTGTTAGTTTTAGTCATTCTGAATGGTTTAGGGTGATATCTCATGATACTTTTGATTTATATTTCCCTGATGATGAGTGATGTTGAGCATCTTTTCTTGTGCCTGTTATCCATCCATATGTCTTCTCTTCCTTTTATCATGAGTCTGGATAAAGGTTTATCAATTTTGTTGGTCTTTTCAAAGAACCAGCTCCTGGTTTCATTGATATTATTATTATTATTATTATTATTATTATTGTTGTTGTTGTTGTTTTTAGTTTCTATTTAATTTAATTCAGCTTTTATCTTTATTATTTCCTTCTTTCTTCTGGCTTTGGGCCTTGTTTGGTCATCTTTCTCTAGCTCCCTTAGGGTTAATGTATTTGATATTTTTCTTGCTTCTGAAAGTAGGCCTGTATTGCTATATACTTCCTTTTTATGACCACTGTTGCTACATCCCAAAGGTTTTGGACAGTCGTGTTTTGATTTTCATTTGTTTCCATGTATTTTTTAAATTTCTTCTTTAATTTACTGGTTAACCCATTCATTCTTTAGTAGGATGTTCTTTAATCTCCATGTATTTGTGCCCTTTCCAAATTTTTTTCTTGTGGTTGACTTCAAGTGTCATAGTGTTGAGGCTGGAAAATACACATGGCGTGATCTCAATCTTTCTGTATTTGTTGAGGACAGTATGTGATCTATTCTGGAGAATGTCCCATGTACACTTGAAAAGAATGTATATTCTGCAGCTCAGGATGAAATGTTCTGAATATATCCATTAGTCCATCTGGTTCAGTCTGTTGTTCAAAGCCAATGTTTTCTTGTTGACTTTCTGCTTAGATGATCTGTCCATTGTTGTAAGTGGGGTGTTAAAGTCCCCTAATATTGTATTATTACAATAAGTTTCTTCATGTTTGTTATTAACCGTTTTATATATTTGGGTTATCTCAAGTTGAGGGCATAAACATTTACAATGTTAGATCTTCTTGTTGGATAAACTTCCTTATTATATTATATGGTGCCCTTCATCTCTCGTTGCAGTCTTTGGTTTAAAATCTAGAATATCTGATATAAGTATAACTACTCCAGCATTCTTTTGATGTCTGTTAGCATGATTTTTTTCCATCCCCTCACTTTCAATCTGCTGGTGTCTTTAGGTCTAAAATGAGTTTCTTGTAGTCAGCATATATATGGGTCTTATTTTTTTATTCATTGACATCCTATGTCTTTTGGTTGGAGTGTTTAATCCATTTACATTCAGAATGATTATTGTCAGGTATGAATTCACTGCCTTTGTATTACTTGTTAAGTTGTTGTGGAGATTTACTCTGTTCCTTTCTAGGCTTTGTTGCTTTTGGTCTTTCCCACTCAAAGAGTCACCTTTAATATTCCTTGCTAGTTTAGTGGTCATGAACTCCTTTAGTTTTTGTCTGGAAAGCTCTTTATCTCTCCTTCTATTCTGAATGACAGACTTGCTAGATCGAGTATTCTTGGCTGTATATTTTTCATTCAGCACATTGAATGTATCATGCCACTTCCTTCTGGCCTGTCAAGCTTCTCTGGATAGATCTGCTGCTAACTACATTTGTCTTCCCTTTTAAGTTAGGGATTTCTTTTTCCTTGCTGCTTTTAGGAGTTTTTTCTTATTTATTTGTCTTGAAAGTTTTAAAATATTTTTTGGTGTTGGCCTGCTTTTTTGATTTTGATGGGAATTCTCTGTGACTTCTGTGTTTGGATGTCTGTTTCCTCTCCCAGATTAGGGAAGTTTTCACCTATAATTTCCCCAAATAAACTTTCTTCACTCTTTTCCCTCACTTGGTCTCCTGGGACTCCTATGAATGGAATAGTATTAGGCTTTATGGAGTCACTCAGTTTCCTAAATCTACATTCATGTTCCAATATTTTTATTACCCTCTTTTCACCTTATTTTCCATAATTTTATCTTCTATTGACATTTGTTCCTTTGCTTCCTCCATCCTTGTGATCATTACACCTTGTCAGTTTTTCATCTCAGTTATAGCTTTTTTTTTTTTTTATTTAGGTCTTTTATCTCTGTGATAAGAGACTCCCTGGGGTCTTCTAGGCTTTTCTCAAGCCCAACTAGTATCCTTATGATTGTGATTGTTGATTAAATTCTAGATCAGGCATATTACTTATATCTATTTCAATTAGATCCTTGGTGTGATCTTTTCTTGTTCTTTCTTTTGGGATGAATTCCTCTATCTTGGCATTTTGCTTAGGTGTTGGGCTTTTTTGTGTGTTGTAAAAGCCTGTTATGTTTCTTGCTCCTGAGAGTAATGGCTTTATTAGTAAGAGGTCACATACTGTCCAAGGCCTGGAGCTTCAAGAAGTATTCCTGGTGTATGTTGTGCATACTCTGCTGCTGTGTTTTGGCTGCTGTTTCCCTCAGGTTAGTCCTCTGCAGAATTTCTCCTTGCCTGGCATGGGGAGTATTTGGACCTTCTCCAGAGTGAGGTGTGTTTTAACTAGGTGTGCTTTTGTCTGATTGTCAAAAGAGGCCTGATGCTCTTTCCGCTAGAGTTGAAGCTTTGCAGCATTCGGTGGTGAGTAGACCTGGTGAGTGGGGGGTGTTTGTGCCAGTCTTCTGGGAGAAGAGCCTGCTGCTCTAGTTCTCAGGCACAACTGTCCTAGTAAAGAAGCACCTGCAGAGTACAGTGGATGGGGATTGGTGTAAATGGTTCTTGCCTCCACTGAGGGCACTGTGTTGCTCACTTAATTCCATCAGTGCTGCTGGGTAGGGGAAAAAATGGCGACCTCCCTCTCCTTCTTCCCCAGAGAGAAGAGTTTGAAACTGCTGCTGTCAGTAGTATTTCTAAATGGTAGCAATGAGCTTTTTAAGATGACTTTAAGTGTATAATTTATAACATAAAATTTCAGTGCACTTCAGTGACAAAAAATATGTGAAATATTTTTGAGAAAAACTGAAGACAACCTAAATAGAGACAATCTAAATATTCAATGTTGGTAAGATGCCACTTCTCTCCATTCTGATCAGCAAATTTAACACAACCTTGATCAAAATAACAGCAAATATTTTGTAAAAATTGACACTATTTGCAAAAATTTTTATGGAAAGCCAAAGGACTAGAATAGCCCAAACACTGTTGAACAAGAGCAGAGTTGGCTGACTTGACTGCTCTGATTTCAATATAGTAATCCACATTAAGCTACTACATGAGTACAAATATTTAGATACATGGAACAGAATAGAATCCAAAAGTAGGGCCATAAATTCATGATCAAATAATGTCAAATGTGTAAATTTATGGAGAAATAAAAAGATGGTCTATTTCAAACAATTGTGCTACAATATATAATCAAATGGGAAAATATAACTCTCAGTCTTTCAAGTGGATCATAAACATAATTTTTTAGAAAAAAAATCTGGGATATCAATAAAATGGCATTCTACTTAGCCAGAAAAAGGAATGAATTGATATTTGCAACAGTGTGTGGTCTTATGCTACATGAAAACAGGTAGTCACGACAGATTGCACATTTCCTGATTCTGTTTATTTGACATTTTATAGAGGCCACAATTATACAGGAGAAGAGATCAAAGCTTTTCAGAGATTATGATTTGGGGCCCATTGTGGACTTTAAAGTGATATGAGTGTGCTTTTTGATTTTATGAAATTGTTCCATATTTTCACTGTGATGATGGTTTCACAACTGAAAATATTTATCAAACCTAATTGAAACTGTATACCTTAAAAGGGTGCATTGTGTTGTATGTGAACTATACTTCAATAAACCTGACTTCTAAAAAGCAATACAATATGTGTATTTGCCATTAATAATAAGGACTAGTGTGTAAAGACTAGTGAATGTTTTTATTAGACTTAGAAAGAGGCAGTATACGTATTAAAATGGATCTACAAAAACTATACTTCATTTTACAAAAGGATTTTTATCTAATTGTATCTGTATTTAAAATAAAACTTCAAATTTCCATATATATATTTTTTTTCAACCACCAATTTCACCAAAATTAGTAAAGTTTTGTTATGAATTTGGTATATAGTCTAGGATAGCAAGTAAAAACACTATTTTCAAACTTCTAATCTATAATTTTTTGAATGCCTATATAATATCTTATTATAAGTTATTTTTTGAAATTTTCAAAAAAGAGATTGTTTTTGCACTGATTTATTTATTCTGATATTGTAGAAAACAAAATTGCTTTTAAATTTAATAATTTTTGAAATAAAGAGATTATTATCAGGATGAGTTTCTTTTTACAATATTAATTTTTAAAGTTAAAGAATGAAGTGTTCTATCTTGTTGCATATTAGAACAAAGACTTTACCCTCTAATTTTAGTTCAAATTATCCAACTTAACATCAATAAGTAATCAAGAACACTGGAACTGATATATTCTTAGGTAACAATCATTTATGTTATTTTGTAGAGGTAGCAACTTAGTAATGGGGTTTATAAATTAGAATAGCATTTCCTAAATATAAAAGCTTACATTATTAAATAGAATAATAGTCATAAAATTAATCCCTGGGCTTGAAAACAGTATACAGGACAGCAGAGAATCTCTTGCCACAGAGATCAAGGGACTAAGGAACAGTCACGAGGAGCTGAAAAACGCTTTAAACGAAATGCAAAACAAAATGGAAACCACGACGGCTCGGATTGAAGAGGCAGAGGAGAGAATAGGTGAACTAGAAGATAAAGTTATGGAGAAAGAGGAAGCTGAAAGAAAGAGAGATAAAAAAATCCAGGAGTATGAGGGGAAAATTAGAGAACTAAATGATACACTAAAAAGAAATAATATACGCATAATTGGTATCCCAGAGGAGGAAGAGAGAGGGAAAGGTGCTGAAGGGGTACTTGAAGAAATTATAGCTGAGAACTTCCCTGAACTGGGGAAGGAAAAAGGCATTGAAATCCAAGAGGCACAGAGAACTCCCTTCAGACGTAACTTGAATCGATCTTCTGCACGACATATCATAGTGAAACTGGCAAAATACAAGGATGAAGAGAAAATTCTGAAAGCAGCAAGGGATAAACGTGCCCTCACATATAAAGGGAGACCTGTAAGACTCGTGACTGATCTCTCCTTTGAAACTTGGCAGGCCAGAAAGGCTTGGCACGATATCTTCAGTGTGCTAAACAGAAAAAATATGCAGCCGAGAATCCTTTATCCAGCAAGTCTGTCATTTAGAATAGAAGGAGAGATAAAGGTCTTCCCAAACAAACAAAAACTGAAGGAATTTGTCACCACGAAACCAGCCCTACAAGAGAGCCCTGTGAGACAAAGTACCAGAGACATCACTACAAGCATAAAACATACAGACATCACAATGACTCTAAACCCGTATCTTTCTATAATAACACTGAATGTAAATGGATTAAATGCGCCAACCAAAAGACATAGGGTATCAGAATGGATAAAAAAACAAGACCCATCTATTTGCTGTCTACAAGAGACTCATTTGAGATCTGAGGACACCTTTAGATTGAGAGTGAGGGGATGGAGAACTATTTATCATGCTACTGGAAGCCAAAAGAAAGCTGGAGTAGCCATACTTATATCACACAAACTAGACTTTAAATTAAAGGCTGTAACAAGAGATGAAGAAGGGCATTATATAATAATTACAGGGTCTATCCATCAGGAAGAGCTAACAATTATAAATGTCTATGCGCCAAATACCGGAGCCCCCAGATATATAAAACAATTACTCATAAACATAAGCAACCTTATTGATAAGAATGTGGTCATTGCAGGGGACTTTAACACCCCACTTACAGAAATGGATAGATCATCTAGACACACAGTCAATCAAGAAACAAGGGCCCTGAATGATACATTGGATCAGATGGACTTGACAGATATATTTAGAACTCTGCATCCCAAAGCAACAGAATATACTTTCTTCTCGAGTGCACATGGAACATTCTCCAAGATAGATCATATACTGGGTCACAAAACAGCCCTTCATAAGTTTACAAGAATTGAAATTATACCATGCATACTTTCAGACCACAATGCTATGAAGCTTGAAATCAACCACAGGAAAAAGCCTGGAAAACCTCCAAAAGCATGGATTAAAGAACACCCTACTAACGAATGAGTGGGTCAACCAGGCAATTAGAGAAGAAATTAAAAAATATATGGAAACAAACGAAAATGAAAATACAACAATCCAAACGCTTTGGGACGCAGCGAAGGCAGTCCTGAGAGGAAAATACATTGCAATCCAGGCCTATCTCAGGAAACAAGAAAAATCCCAAATACAAAATCTAACAGCACACCTAAAGGAAATAGAAGCAGAACAGCAAAGGCAGCCTAAACCCAGCAGAAGAAGAGAAATCATAAAGATCAGAGCAGAAATAAACAATATAGAATCTAAAAAAACTGTAGAGCAGATCAACGAAACCAAGAGTTGGTTTTTTGAAAAAATAAACAAAATTGACAAACCTCTAGCCAGGCTTCTCAAAAAGAAAAGGGAGATGATCCAAATAGATAAAATCATGAATGAGAATGGAATTATTACAACCAATCCCTCAGAGATACAAACAATTATCAGGGAATACTATGAAAAATTATATGCCAACAAATTGGACAACCTGGAAGAAATGGACACATTCCTAAACACCCACACTCTTCCAAAACTCAATCAGGAGGAAATAGAAAGCTTGAACAGACCCATAACCAGCGAAGAAATTGAATCGGTTATCAAAAATCTCCCAACAAATAAGAGTCCAGGACCAGATGGCTTCCCAGGGGAGTTCTACCAGACGTTTAAAGCAGAGATAATACCTATCCTTCTCAAGCTATTCCAAGAAATAGAAAGGGAAGGAAAACTTCCAGACTCATTCTATGAAGCCAGTATTACGTTGATTCCTAAACCAGACAGAGACCCAGTAAAAAAAGAGAACTACAGGCCAATATCTCTGATGAATACGGATGCAAAAATTCTCAATAAGATACTAGCAAATCGAATTCAACAGCATATAAAAAGAATTATTCACCATGACCAAGTGGGATTCATTCCTGGGATGCAGGGCTGGTTCAACATTCGCAAATCGATCAACGTGATACATCACATTAATAAAAGAAAAGAGAAGAACCATATGATCCTGTCAATCGATGCAGAAAAGGCCTTTGACAAAATCCAGCACCCTTTCTTAATAAAAACCCTTGAGAAAGTCGGGATAGAAGGAACATACTTAAAGATCATAAAAGCCATTTATGAAAAGCCCACAGCTAACATCATCCTCAATGGGGAAAAACTGAGAGCTTTTTCCCTGAGATCAGGAACATGACAGGGATGCCCACTCTCACCGCTGTTGTTTAATATAGTGCTGGAAGTTCTAGCATCAGCAATCAGACAACAAAAGGAAATCAAAGGCATCAAAATTGGCAAAGATGAAGTCAAGCTTTCGCTTTTTGCAGATGACATGATATTATACATGGAAAATCCGATAGACTCCACCAAAAGTCTGTTAGAACTGATACATGAATTCAGCAAAGTTGCAGGATACAAAATCAATGTACAGAAATCAGTTGCATTCTTATACACTAACAATGAAGCAACAGAAAGACAAATAAAGAAACTGATCCCATTCACAATTGCACCAAGAAGCATAAAATACCTAGGAATAAATCTAACCAAAGATGTAAAAGATCTGTATGCTGAAAACTATAGAAAGCTTATGCAGGTAATTGAAGAAGATATAAAGAAATGGAAAGACATTCCCTGTTCATGGATTGGAAGAATAAATATTGTCAAAATGTCAATACTACCCAAAGCTCTCTACACATTCAATGCAATCCCAATCAAAATTGCACCAGCATTCTTCTCGAAACTAGAACAAGCAATCCTACAATTCATATGGAACCACAAAAGGCCCCGAATAGCCAAAGTAATTTTGAAGAAGAAGACCAAAGCAGGAGGCATCACAATCCCAGACTTTAGCCTCTACTACAAAGCTGTCATCATCAAGACAGCATGGTATTGGCATAAAAACAGACACATAGACCAATGGAATCGAATAGAAACCCCAGAACTAGACCCACAAACGTATGGCCAACTCATCTTTGACAAAGCAGGAAAGAATATCCAATGGAAAAAAGACCGTCTCTTTAACAAATGGTGCTGGGAGAACTGGACAGCAACATGCAGAAGGTTGAAACTAGACCACTTTCTCACACCATTCACAAAAATAAACTCAAAATGGATAAAGGACCTGAATGTGAGACAGGAAACCATCAAAACCCTGGAGGAGAAAGCAGGAAAAGACCTCTCTGACCTCAGCCGTAGCAATCTCTTACTCGGCACATCCCCAAAGGCAAGGGAATTAAAAGCAAAAGTGAATTACTGGGACCTTATGAAGATAAAAAGCTTCTGCACAGCAAAGGAAACAACCGACAAAACTAAAAGGCAACCAACGGAATGGGAAAAGATATTTGCAAATGACACATCGGACAAAGGGCTAGTATCCAAAATCTATAAAGAGCTCATCAAACTCCACACCCGAAAAACAAATAACCCAGTGAAGAAATGGGCAGAAAACATGAATAGACACTTCTCTAAAGAAGACATCCGGATGGCCAACAGGCACATGAAAAGATGTTCAACGTCGCTCCTCATCAGGGAAATACAAATCAAAACCACACTCAGATACCACCTCACGCCAGTCAGAGTGGCCAAAATGAAGAAATCAGGAGACTATAGATGCTGGAGAGGATGTGGAGAGACGGGAACCCTCTTGCACTGTTGGTGGGAATGCAAATTGGTGCAGCCGCTCTGGAAAGCAGTGTGGAGGTTCCTCAGAAAATTAAAAATAGACCTACCCTATGACCCAGCAATAGCACTGCTAGGAATTTATCCAAGGGATACAGGAGTACTGATGCATAGGGGCACTTGTACCCCAATGTTTATAGCAGCACTCTCAACAATAGCCAAATTATGGAAAGAGCCTAAAAGTCCATCAACTGATAAATGGATAAAGAAATTGTGGTTTATATACACAATGGAATACTACGTGGCAATGAGAAAGAATGAAATATGGCCTTTTGTAGCAACGTGGATGGAACTGGGGAGTGTGATGCTAAGTGAAATAAGCCATACAGTGAAAGACAGATACCATATGGTTTCACTCTTATGTGGTTCCTGAGAAACGTAACAGAAACCCATAGGGGAGGGGAAGGGAAAAAAAAAAAAAAAGAGAGAGGTTAGAGTAGGAGAGAGCCAAAGCATAAGAGACTGTTAAAAACTGAGAACAAACTGAGGGTTGATGGGGGATGGGAGGGAGGGCAGGGTGGGTGATGGGCATTGAGGAGGGCACCTTTTGGGATGAGCACTGGGTGTTGTATGGAAACCAATTTGACAGTAAATTTCATATATTAAAAAAAAATACAGTATACAATGTATATGTTAAACTGTTAAAATCCTCATAGGTTATAAATTATTCTTAAATTCATACATTATGTTTCTAACTAAAGTATTCAAGCTATATTAAAACAATAAATTATTAACTCTACACATAACTTACAAATATTTTGAAAGAATAAATGAACTTCTAGATATTATTAAAAATACAATTTAGAGTTTAGAAAAACTATAATGACGTTTAATGAAAAAATAAAGAAAGGAAATAGTTAGCTTGGTAGCCTCCAAGGAAATCAGTGGTACTGATAACTAAATAATTAGAATTGGGATTTTGTGAACATCTTTATTAACCTTATATTAATTTGCAAAGTGAGGATAAAACATAGAGAAAGCCTGATTCCCAGAAGTTACATTGCACAATGCACAAAATAAATAGGAATCATAATAGAAGTGATGCTTATATAATGTATACAAAATGAAACTATAGTTTCTTATAATCAAACTTGTAAAATGTAATTTTTTAATATGAAATGGTGAATCCTAGGAATTTCTCCCTTGTAAATTGAACAGATTGTTAGATATAATCATAGTATTTATGGTGGGGAAAAATACATGTATGTATGCATATGTATAAATATATATAAATATATATATCAAAATATGTACACCATATCTGTAGAACCATGATAAATCTTTGACCTAAATGTTATTCATGTTTTTCAGGGATATGAATGATGAATGAAAGTGACATGCATGTTTTAAACAAAACCCAAGGTCATTATGTAGCTATAAGCTTACAAAAATAATGTAGTTGAAATAAAAAGGCCTAATAAAATCTCTTGAAAAATGAGTGACATTATCATGTATTTCATGGAAATAATTATTTTCATTGTGTTACTCATGGTTAATACTTTTATTGTCCACAAACAGATTTATGAACACTATAATATATACTCAAAAGAATCACCTGAGTTAACTAACTCTGCAGTCAGTATTAAGGAATTTAAATATTTCCCTAAATGTGCAACCTCACAAAGAGTGGTTATTATTACCACTGCTTTCCTCATTTATTTACAAAATAATTTTATTAAAGCTAAGAAATTCTAAAAATATTATCATTGTAAATAAGAAATTAAAATTTGGTTAGTTATCAACTAAACATATCCAGTCAACTTTACCATCCACAAATCAGGATGTGAGGGCCATTAACACCACATTTACTAAAAATATTATAATTATCCAACCTACTGTACCCTGGAGGTAACTTGACAACTTCATTTACATCAAGGCTATCTGAAAGAATGAGTATTTCTGTTTTTATTCATCTTATATTGTGAGAAGAAAAAATGACGGCAAAAGTCATGGCTGATAGAATCAGTGTATTGTCATCACAATGTGTGTTAAAACACTTTTTCCTAAGTTTTATGAACCATTTTCAAAAATGCTTCATATGCATTATCCCTGTTAATCCTCAACACATATGTAATGGGAAATATTATTAGCCACCTCTCACAAATAAAGAAGCTAGGGCTTAAACAGGTATGTTAAGTCACATGCTGGAAGTTAATTAAGTTAGCAACAGGTCTAGAATATCTTGGCATCTCTTAGTACAAATCCTGTATTCCTAATGACTATGTTAGTGGTGATATAAGCCTTAGAAATTATTTTGCCATGTTACAGATAAAGCAGCTGAATCCCAGATGGTTTATAACTTGTCTAAAATGATGTAGGAGGAGAACTAAAATTAGATTCTAAGTCAAGTAGTTTCTTAGTATATGGCTACTGCTTATATAATGTTTTATTTTGAGCCCATTTTGGCATTAAAATTTTTTTATCTAGAAAAGTAAATTCAAAAGAAAAAATATAGACTAATTAAAATCTACTCATTTCCCCCTTAAAGTAAAAACAGTAAATTTGTTACTCTCAAATTACATTTATTCACTCATTCTCCCAAATTAAATTTATGCTACTGGGGAAAATTAGTTGTCATTTAAATTTAATCCAATTGAAACTATGAGAAGAAAGGACATCTAGAGAGTAAACATTAGCATTTCCACCATGATTGACTATATGGTCCAAAATCTGTGAAATTTAGAAATATTTACCATTCTGCCCTTTTTACAAATAAAGACAAAATTAAAATCAGGCAATACTCTAAGAACTTTATATATGCTTTAACTCTAATACTACTCTAAGGCATAGAATTTAATTTATTTTACAGATATAGGAAAGTGAATTTTAGCGAAGGTTAAGTCACATACCAACATCATCTAGCTAAAAGAGAAGAAACAATAATCAACCCCAAATCCACCTCCTTTTAAAATTATTTTCTATGTGATCAGCATCATTTCTTACCTTAGGAAAAGTGGTACAAAGAAATAATGTATTTTTATAATGTAGATAAAACATTTCACCTTTTAAAAGGGTATTGGTTAAACCGCCAAGAGAATGCATATTTAATTAATTATGAAAACATAGCTTAATTATGTTATTTCATTAAAGAGTTCCAAAAGGTCAGTAAGGCGCTTCTGCATGTTACCACCGAGAGACATTTCAAATAAGAATACAGTCCAAATTTAATAATTATGAAAACTTGAAATGTACATTAATATATTTTAAACTTTGAGAGTTTTCTGCCATGTCACTAACGCAATGAATCAAAAATTTAGGTTTTTGATACTCTAGTCTCATGTAGCATAACTATATAATATAAAACGGTTTAATTATAAATAGAACCACATCTTCTACATGGGGCTTGTAGAGTCAGTCTTGTTATCATAGTTTCCCTGATTCTTAACACAGAAAGAACTCATTTCCTAAAATGATCACTTACTTTATTGATTAATGCTATTATAATCACTTTTGCTGTTTACAAACTATGTAACTTATCCTCAAAATCAACACTTCTAAAACATCCAAATGAAAGAAACGCAGATTTTTTTAATGTGAAAAAGGAAATTTTCAAAAATTCTAAGACGACAGATGACTGTTAAATTAAGTGTACTGTACAGTCTTGGAAAGCAAATACTCTGAAACCATCAAATTTCACATGTGTAATTTCTGCTATTTATTTTTATCTGGTACATTTATTTTAATATAGTCATAAATCAGACAAGATATTTACAATAGATTTTTTTAATGTCATGATTGTCTAATAAGCTCAACACTGACTCCCTGGAAAGATCTAGTAACAGTCTGGTTATTCTTGGTTTGCTCCCCCAGATTCATTTTCTACCTTTCTCTGCCTCCTCCATGACCAGGAAGATTATGTCACCCATATTAAGTTTTTCATTAGGCTCTGGGAATGGAACTCACCTGCTGAAAATCAGACTAGGGAGAAGAAAGTGGTTGGCATATTTATCTGCACACCTCTGCTCTGCCCCATCAGATCTCTGGAAGGATCTAAGGCCCCAGTTGAGCAGACCCTCCAGACCCTCCATATCTGTAACTGCCACATATATCTATAACTGCTTGTTCTATCATTCCCTCCTCCTTTGTCCCTTCAACCCTGTGGGTGGA
Source organism: Neofelis nebulosa (assembly GCF_028018385.1). Taxonomy (NCBI): domain Eukaryota; kingdom Metazoa; phylum Chordata; class Mammalia; order Carnivora; family Felidae; genus Neofelis; species Neofelis nebulosa. Next base: position 79,125,675 of record NC_080788.1, read on the forward strand.
ACTGCTTCCCACTGTTGCTAACCTTTGGATGCTTCACCATCCCTCGCTGGTTCTCTTAATGTGATTCACCCACTGTAGATAATCTTCAGTTTAATTTTGTGTGTGTGCGAGAATATATACATACATAATACATACATACATACATACATGTACATATATATGTATATATATGTGTGTATATAGCACAATTTCCTAGGTATACAGACGTGAAAAGAAAAACACACAAACTTCCTGTTTGGAATTCACATTCTGAATGAGGAGATTTTAAGAGCAGAGACTTTCTTTAGTATTTCTTGTGAGACAAATTTGTGTGTAATGTATTCTCTCACTCTTTGTTTAATTGGGAATGTATTTTACTTTCATTTATGAGAATAGCTTTACTGGATATAGAATTCTAGAATTTTTTTCAGTAATTTGAATCTAGTGCTTGGCCTTCTTTCTTTCTGAAAAAATTGTTTTCCTTTTGCAGCTTTCAAGAATTTCTCTCTCTCTCCTCTAATAGTGACTATGGTGTCCTATATGTGGATCTCATTACTTTTGTTCCTGAGTTTGTTGCCCTTTTTACACTTATAGACAGTTTTTTTTAATCAAAATTGAGACATTTGTAACCATTATATCTTTAAATAACCTTCTTCTCCTTTCCCTCTTTTATTGGATTCCTAATACATGTACACTGGCCATGTTTCATTTATCCCTAAGGCTTTGTTCATTTTTATTTTCACTATTTAGATTATTACTGATTTGCCTTCAAGTTAATTTACTTCATATTCTTTCTCAAATATTCTGTTTAAACAGATCTGAATTTTTTAAAGTTTATTTATTTATTTTTTTTATTTAATTTTTTTTTTTTTTTTTTTTTTTTTGAGAGAGAGATGGAGTGTGAGCAGGGGAGGAGCAGAAAGAAAGGGAGAGAGAGAGAATCCCAATCAGGCTTCACTTTGTCAGCATACAACCCAACATGGGACTCAAACCTACAATCTGGGAGACCATGACCTAAATCTAAATCAAGGGTCAGATGTTCAACTGAATGAGCCACCCAGGCACCCCAACACATCTGAATTTTTTTATTTCATTTGTTCTATTTTCACACCCAAAATTGCCATTTTTTTCAAAGCTTTCAATCACTTCATTGAAATTCTCTTTGGGTTCAGTCAGTGTCATCCTGCTTTTCTATACACATCATTTCCCTTACATCATTGATCATATAAGAGCTTCTTTGGAAGTCTTTACTAAGTTCCAAATGGGACAGCTCAAAGAATATTTGTACTTACTGCTTGTTTTTTTTTCTGAGCATGGATCATCCTTTCATATTTATTCTCATGCCTTCTAATTTTTTGTTTTAAAGTGGAAATTTTAGTTAATATACTTTAACAGCTCTGGATTCTCTCCCTTACCAACACCTCAAGGATGGTTTTTTTGCTGTTTGTTTGCTGCTTTAGAAATGTGTCAGGACTTCTCAATAAGATATAGCAAATCGAATTCAACAGCATATAAAAAGAATTATTCACCATGATCAAGTGGGATTCATTCCTGGGATGCAGGGCTGGTTCAACATTCGCAAATCGATCAACGTGATACATCACATTAATAAAAGAAAAGATAAGAACCATATGATCCTGTCAATCGATGCAGAAAAGGCCTTTGACAAAATCCAGCACCCTTTCTTAATAAAAACCCTTGAGAAAGTCGGGATAGAAGGAACATACTTAAAGATCATAAAAGCCATTTATGAAAAGCCCACAGCTAACATCATCCTCAATGGGGAAAAACTGAGAGCTTTTTCCCTGAGATCAGGAACACGACAGGGATGCCCACTCTCACTATTGTTGTTTAACATAGTGTTGGAAGTGCTAGCATCAGCAGACAACAAAAGGAAATCAAAGGCATCAACAATGGCAAAGATGAAGTCAAGCTTTCACTTTTTGCAGATGACACGATATTATACATGGAAAATCTGATAGACTCCACCAGAAGTCTGCTAGAACTGATACATGAATTTAGCAAAGTTGCAGGATACAAAATCAATGTACAGAAATCAATTGGATTCTTATACACTAATAATGAAGCAACAGAAAGACAAATAAAGAAACTGATCCCATTCACAATTGCACCAAGAAGCATAAAATACCTAGGAATAAATCTAACCAAAGATGTAAAAGATCTGTATGCTGAAAACTATAGAAAGCTTATGCAGGTAATTGAAGAAGATATAAAGAAATGGAAAGACATTCCCTGCTCATGGATTGGAAGAATAAATATTGTCAAAATGTCAATACTACCCAAAGCTCTCTACACATTCAATGCAATCCCAATCAAAATTGCACCAGCATTCTTCTCGAAACTAGAACAAGCAATCCTACAATTCATATGGAACCACAAAAGGCCCCGAATAGCCAAAGTAATTTTGAAGAAGAAGACCAAAGCAGGAGGCATCACAATCCCAGACTTTAGCCTCTACTACAAAGCTGTAATCAAGACAGCATGGTATTGGCACAAAAACAGACACATAGACCAATGGAATAGAATAGAAACCCCAGAACTAGACCCACAAACGTATGGCCAACTCATCTTTGACAAAGCAGGAAAGAATATCCAATGGAAAAAAGACCGTCTCTTTAACAAATGGTGCTGGGAGAACTGGACAGCAACATGCAGAAGGTTGAAACTAGACCACTTTCTCACACCATTCACAAAAATAAACTCAAAATGGATAAAGGACCTGAATGTGAGACAGGAAACCATCAAAACCCTGGAGGAGAAAGCAGGAAAAGACCTCTCTGACCTCAGCCGTAGCAATTTGTTACTTGACACATCCCCAAAGACAAGGGAATTAAAAGCAAAAATGAACTATTGGGACCTCATGAAGATAAAAAGCTTCTGCGAAGCAAAGGAAACGACCAACAAAACTAAAAGGCAACCAACGGAATGGGAAAAGATATTTGCAAATGACACATCGGACAAAGGGCTAGTATCCAAAATCTATAAAGAGCTCATCAAACTCCACACCCGAAAAACAAATAACCCAGTGAAGAAATGGGCAGAAAACATGAATAGACACTTCTCTAAAGAAGACATCCGGATGGCCAACAGGCACATGAAAAGATGCTCAACGTCGCTCCTCATCAGGGAAATACAAATCAAAACCACACTCAGATATCACCTCACACCAGTCAGAGTGGCCAAAATGAAGAAATCAGGAGACTATAGATGCTGGAGAGGATGTGGGGAAACGGGAACCCTCTTGCATTGTTGGTGGGAATGCAAATTGGTGCAGCCGCTCTGGAAAGCAGTGTGGAGGTTCCTCGGAAAATTAAAAATAGACCTACCCTATGACCCAGCAATAGCACTGCTAGGAATTTATCCAAGGGATACAGGAGTACTGATGCATAGGGGCACTTGTACCCCAATGTTTATAGCAGCACTCTCAACAATAGCCAAATTATGGAAAGAGCCTAAATGTCCATCAACTGATGAATGGATAAAGAAATTGTGGTTTATATACACAATGGAGTACTACATGGCAATGAGAAAGAATGAAATATGGCCCTTGGTAGCAACGTGGATGGAACTGGAGAGTGTTATGCTAAGTGAAATAAGCCATACAGAGAAAGACAGATACCATATGGTTTCACTCTATGTGGATCCTGAGAAACTTAACAGAAACCCATGAGGGAGGGGAAGGAAAAAAAAAAAAAAGAGGTTAGAGTGGAAGAGAGCCAAAACATAAGAGACTCTTAAAAACTGAGAACAAACTGAGGGTTGATGGGGGGGTGCAAGGGAGGGGAGGGTGGGTGATGGGTATTGAGTAGGGCACCTTTTGGGATGAGCACTGGGTGTTGTATGGAAACCAATTTGACATAAACTTCATACATTGAAAAAAAAAGACTTACTTAGGTTGAAGTTACCTTGAATATATTGTAAATGGCTGATACAATCCATCCTACTGTAAATACATTCAATTAAATATTTATTTAAAAATTAAAAAAAAAGAAATGTGTCAGGACTGATTCTACAGAGTCCAACTCCTTTGCAGTGATTAGCCACTAATGTCTCTATGTCTGGATTCCTAGCATTTGTCCCTCTTTATGAGTCAGAGTCAGCAAATGATTTGTGAGTTATTGTTCTTAAATATCAAGCCATAGAGTTTCTAATATTTGCTGATAGATCTCTGTTTACATTGTATGCAACTCCTATTGTGTGTAGCTCCTTCGTCAGCTAAACATATGTGGACGGGTTTGGTCCATTCCTCTCTTCCCTGTACATGCATACAGAAGGCAGTCAAGTATGTGCGGAAGGTTTATCATGGTCTATACAGCTGCTGTTTCCAGGATTTCCCTATTAAATACTAATCTGATGGCTTATTGCTTGTCTTAAATGATAATGCAACCTCAGGCCATCATAACCTCTGGCCTTCCTTAGGGTTCCAAATTGAGATCCTTCTAGTAATAAAGTTGTTTCACCCTGATAAAATTACCATCCTAACAGCTGGTAAGAAAGCCATAGACACTCACCGTTCTAACCAGGAGATCAGTGTTTCATAAACAAATGCTTCTAAACTTCTTGTTGGGCTTGGTCAATCTCCAGAGACCCAAAATGACTTTTTTTGGATGATTTTGTTTAGTCTCTTACTTATCTGTGTAAAGTATTTTCTAAGCTCCTCCCTACATGGTACCAGAATCCTCCCTCCCAATAAAGAGTTTTGACTGGAGGCTAGCATGATATGGTCACAGTTTTAAATAATTATTATGAATACTTTTTTAGAAAGTGTTTATTTTCAAGAGAGAGAGAGAGACCAGGGGAAGGGAAGATGGGGGTCAGGGGGGAACAGAGGATGCAAAGCAGGCTTTGTGCTGTCAGCACAGAGCGCAACTCAGGGCTCAAACTCATGAACCACAAAATCTTGACCTGGGTTGAAGTTGGACACTTAACAGACTGAGCCACCCAGGTGTACCATATGAATACTTTTATCTTAAAGGAGAAAGAGCAGAAAAAAGAAATAAAGAACCTATAACAGTAATCCAAACGACAAACGTTTCTGATTTACATAAAGGTAACAGTAGTGAACATTGTGGCAAGTGGTCACTTTCTGTTATCCGTAAAAGTTTGCTGATGGATGGCTATGCAGTAAAAGTGAAAGACTAAAAGGATAACTCTAAGATTTATGCCCATACATCAATAAGAATGGAGTTTTTATTTACTATAATGGAAGAGTCTGCAAGAGGGATAAACTTGGAGGGTGTTTCTGACTATTAGCATGTCAGTTTAGGGCCTATAACTTGACTTCCAGAGATATCAAGTCAATATTTAAACATTCAAGTTTGGAGTTTAGGGGAGAAGTCAAGGAGGTAGATAAAAATATAGCATGCCTCAGAATATGGGTATTTAAAACCCACTGAGTAATTTAATTATAAAGAAAGTAATAGTACATCAAAAGAGACACGAGGGGCACCTGGGTGGCTCAGTCGGTTGAGCATCCAACTTCGGCTCAGGTCATGATCTCGCAATTTGTGAGTTCTAGCCCCGCGTTGGGCTCTGTGCTGACAGCTCAGAGCCTGGAGCCTGCATTGTATTCTGTGTCTCCCTCTCTCTGCCCCTTTTCCGCTCATGCTCTGTCTCTCTGTCTCTCAAAAAATGAATAAATGTTAAAAAAATTTCTTTTTAAAAAGAAGAGATTCAAAAACTGATGTATGGGTCATACCAATGTTTAGAAGTTGCAAAGATTAGGAAACAAGTGGATTCTGATAAGGAGCATATGAAGCAGGGGGGAGGGCGGTTCTTAAACTTGGCAAGTCTACTGGAATCCAAGTAGATCAAGGAGAGAAGGATCGACTTTGTCAAATGTTCTCTTAGATTAAGAAGGTAAGGACTAACAAACTACTCTACTTAGCAACACAGAACTTCCTGGTGACCTCCATAAGAACAATTGGGAGACAGAAGTCTGATTGGAGTTGTTTAGGAAGCAAATGGGAATTGGAAATACAATTTATGAGAAATTTTTTTCAGTTTTTTGTTTCAAGGGAAGAAGGGAGACAATAGGATTGTAGTTGTAGTTGTGTTGGGTTACTGGAGAAATGTTTGTTGTTGACTTTAAAGATGACAGAAACTAATGGGTTTTAGATGGAATGACTGATTCCTGTGGAGGAAAATAATAACTGAAGAAATAGAGGAATATATAGTGGAATGATAATCAGGAGAGAGTGAGATTCAGTGCACCAGTAAAGATGTCTATTTGGGCTAGGACCAAAGGAAATTTATTCACAGGGCGATGTGGAATATGTGGGTAGAGATGCACAGAGGCAATTGATATGGTGGTAGGAACTAATCTTTTTGTTTTAAAGTTTATTTATTTTGAGAAAGAATGAGAGAGTGCAAGCAGGGGAGGGGCAGAGAGAGAGAGAGAGAGCGAAAGAGAGAGAGAGAGAGAGAGCGAGAGAGAGAGAGAGAGAGAATCCCAAGCAGGCTCTATGCTGTCTGCAGAGCCTTACACAGGGCTAGATCATACAATCTGTGAGATCAAGGCCTGAGCCAAAATCGAGTAAGAAGCTTAACTGACTGAGGCAGCTGGCATCCCTAGAAACTAATCATCTATTCGATTTTGGTAAAGTCAGAATTAAAGTCATCACATGTGGGTAAAGATAGGCCAACATTGGAAATTTAAGGAAAAAGAAGGCAAGTTATGAGATACTCATTTAGGAGAATAAAAGAACAAATGAACAAAAGAAACAAATGGTTTGATAGGTAACTTGAATGGTGCACTTGAAACTAGAGTTTGCAAATTTAAAGTCAGACCAGAAAATATGATTGTTTTAACCCAGTCATGTTTAAGTTTCCGGATAAAGTCACCAAGTAGTAGGTAGAATTTTGGTTTGTGGGGTTTTGGCTTTGCTAAGTGGGAACTACAAAGCAAATAGTCAAGTTCGTAAAGTAGGTATACCGTAAATGACATAATTATTAGTGAAATTGGAGGTAGAGAAGGAGAAGAGTGAGGCTCTGTGTGGGAGCAAGAATAGGGCAGAGATGACACAATCAATAAATTATAGGTCCAGGTTGGTTACAGGATTTTAGAAGTTGAAATACTAGGAGTGAGTCCAAAAGATTAAAGGTGGAGACCAGAGACTGGGATATTTAGTTTTAAATATTGTAGAGGTAGATAAGGGACACGACTAGGAGCATCAAAGCGGGAAGCTAAGAAAGGAGGGTAAACAAGATCTTTGGAAGGAACCAAAAAGAAAGTTATTTTAGAAGATCCCCTAAGTGGACATTGAAATCAATGAAATTTGTGTCAGGAAGTATTGTAGACCACTTCACGGCCATGAGGCCATTATTAGCTTTTAGTAAAAATAATATAGTGGAAAATAGCAAGCATTAGCAAGGATGTGGACCAATTGGAATGCTTTGGACATTGCTCGTGGGAATGGGAAGTGGTACTGTCACTGTTGAAATGGTACAGAGATTCCTCAAAAAATTAAAGATAGAATTACTATATGATCCAGAAATTCCACTTCTAGGGATACCCCCCAAAATGAAAACAGGGATTTGAGCATTATGTATACACCCATGTTCGTGGTGACATTACTCACAATAGCCAAAAGGTGGAATCATCCTAAATGACCAATGATGGATGAATAAACAAAGTGTGGTGTATACGTACAATGGGATGTTATTCAGCCTTACAAAGCAAAGACATTTTGACACATGCTATGACACAGACGAACCTTGCAGATGGTCTCCCAAGTGAAATAATCCCAATACAAAAGTACAAATATGGTAGGATTCCACTCATGCGAGGTACATAGAGAAGTACAATTCATAGAGACAGAAAGTAGAGTGGCTACCAGGGGCTCAGAGGAGAAGAGACTGGGGAGTTTTTGTTTAATGGGTACAGAATTTCAGTTTGGAAAGATGAAACAGTTCTAAAGCCAGAGTGGATGGTGGTGATTGTTGCACAACAATGTGACTATGTTTAATGCCCCTGAACTGTACAGCTTAAAAGAGTTAAAATGGTACATTTTATGTTATACATATTTTACCACAATAAATAAAACACACACACACACACACACACACACACACACACACACACACACACGACAACAACAACAAAAAGAAAGTATTGGCCAGAGCATGACCGGGATCTAAAATTTTCAAGGATTGAGACATATTGGTCTTTTCCATGATCAGGGGCACCCTTTAAAAAATAGGGTTTGATGCTAGATTCATTTGAATAAATTTAAAAACCTGGAAATTATAGAAATATAAGTACATGAGCATAACACGATAATCCTAAGAAAGTGAGGAATTGCCTTACAGATCTACAGAAACTGGAAAAAATGTGATTTTGAGGGAGCGGTAAGAGGAAGTAATGGCATATTTTGGTAAAAAAAAAAGACTTGAAAGTAGAGAAATTTTGAAGCTACTCTTTTGGAAGAATAAAGGAATGAGCTGATAGATGTGTCTTTCTCAGCTGAGATCCTCTTGCTTAGGCTTCATTGAGTTGTACTGGCACCAAATCTACCGTGTGTTGTCATTTTTAGTAAGTAGTACCTAACACTATGGGTGTAAGCAATCTATATGAAATACATGAATGAAATAAATTGTATCAATGAAATGATGGTGTGCCCTTAAATTTTAGTGCATCCTACATGTGCTCTCTCTCACACACATGCTATTTTGCATTTCTGTTATATATTATTCTGGAAACTCATTTAACATAGCTCTCTTTTCATGGCTCCCTGAATAGACCCTATGTATTCTTAAAAGTTGTATCTAGGGGTACCTGGGTGGCTCAGTTAGTTGAGCATCTGACTTTGGCTCAGGTCACGATACCCGAATTCATGAGCTTGAGCGCTGCATGGGGCTCTGTGCTGACAGCTCAGAGCCTGGAGCCTGCTTCAGATTCTTTGTCTCTGTTCCCCTCCCCTGTTCGTGTTCTGTCTCTCTCTCAAAAATAAACAATCATTAACATTTTTTTAAAGAGTGCATCTAGATACATTGTGCTTTAAGTCATCAATAATATAACACATACGTACACGCGCACATGTAGACACACATACGCACTTGTGCAAATTGCCTTAAGTGCAGTGCACATGAAAGGCACTAAACAAATATTTGCATGATGTATGCTAGGTGAATACTAAGGTGAAAGAAGAAACCAAGAATAGAGGTCTTACAACTTTAGCTGCACTTCTCTTTCCATTACACCCCATGATCTTCCCTAGGGGAATTATATAATTAACTACTAGGCTAAATATATCCTGCCTTAACAGGTCCAAACATATTATGTTACTGATTCCTAGTTGAAAAAAGCTAGTTTCAGTTACATTCTGGTACTTATACCAATATTTAAAATTAATCTACCAAAGTTCCCAAAAACTAAAAGTAGATAATAGATTCCAAATTGCTGATTTTAAAAATGAACTAGAGAATTTATACAACTAAAATTATGTCAATTTAATTAAAAAACAGAACTCAAAATTGTTTTCTGAAGTTCGTTCTAAATTATATTTTCAGGGACGCCTGGGTGACTCAGTTGTTTCTAAATTATATTTTCAGGGACACTTTGGGTGACTCAGTTGGTTAAGGGTCTGACTCCTGATTTTGGCTCAGGTCATGATCTCAATGTTTGTGAGTTTGAGCCCCACATTGGGCTCTGTGCTGTTAGGGTGGAATCTGCTTGGGAGCCTGTCTCTCTCCCTCTCTCTGCCCCTCCCCTGCCCAGTTTCTCTCTCTCTCTCTCTCTCTCTCTCTCTCTCTCTCTCTCTCTCTCCCAAAAATAAATAAACTTTAAAAATATAAATTATATTTTCTTTTTAAAAATATTTTTAATGTTAATTTCTTTTTGAGAGAAAGAGAAAGAGAGAGAATGGGGGAGGGAGAGAGGGAGACATAGAATCCAAAGCAGGCTCCAGGCTTTGAGCTGTCAGCCCAGATCCTAAGATGGGGCTCGAACTCACCAAGGGTGAGATCATGACCTGCTCAATGTTCAACCAACAGAGCCACCCAGGTGCCCCTATAAATATTTTCAACCGAAACTCTGCTTTCAATCTCCAACAACATGAATTCATAGTCCACAGTACTTGTGACTATAGGGAGCAAGTAAGAATGCTAAATACCTTTATGCTAAGGACGATTCTTTGTTTTCATCCTTTGAAGCCAATAAACAAAAAGAAGGATAGTTTTGTAATAGAATCCTCACTGAATACTAATCTAAGGAGCTAAAGTAAAATCTCCTTAGCTCAGTGACTGAATATATCTGTCTCTTTGCCAATCATTGTTTTGGTTAACTAGATAATTATCATTTTTATCATATTAAAAGAGACTTCATTAGTCCATATTTTAAAGTATAGGGAAGGATATGAACATGGTTCATCTCAGAATTATGGAGTACATGTGCACACTTGAGAATATTTTTACTTCCAAATTGAATTAAGATATGAAACTCAAAGAAACCAGTAAACAAGATAAAGTGAAGGTTGACATTTTTAACATTATGGCATTCAAAAGCAGATAAAAATTGATGTAGGTAAGATGTTTAAATTTTCAATTTTTATATGACAGAAATCTTCAATATATTTAGATATACTTTATTTTTGACAGTGAAGCTTCGATTATGCCATATGTCAACAGGGTGGTGGCACACAGCATCCATTTCAGAGTGGCTTATCCAACACAAGCAATAAGCTCTTCACCTAAGAAATGTTACTTAACCTATTCACTCATTGTTCTCTTCTGACTGTCTAGGTACACGTCAACTTGAGTATTTTATATTTTTGTTAAACTATTGTTTCCCTGGCAACACCATAAGCTTCTTCAGAACTGAAACTGTGTCACACGCTTCACTTACATACTCATAATACTTTACAAGTAAGCAAAGTTACTTCCTAACGGAAATTGTATTTAACAACAAAAAGAAGCAAATGGTGTAAAAATTTTACACCAAGAACTTTTTGGGGGTCATTTGAATATATAGTATCATCTGCTTGCTCTTCTCTTTCTGGAGTAATCTAAACAAATTAAATCAGGTAGCTCAAAGGTTCCTCTCCTCTAATGTTTGACTTCCATTCTGGCACAGTGACACTGGACTCTCCACTGATTTCTAAATTGCTTTATTGTGTAATTTGGGAGGACTAGAGGAATAGAATCTACAATCAGAGGCAGCTGGTCGAAACAGGTGTTGCAGAAAATTATAATCCTACTTTGATTAATCCTGTTTTTTACAGCCGCCCTCCAGTTATGCATGACAGGTATCCAAATAATCAAACATACAGTCTTCATTGCAACAATCTGAGTTATTGTCAGGAGAAACATCAGGAATTACCGAAGCATTGATGCCAAAGTAATGTGTGTTTCATGAAATAGGCTTTTGTTATTCCATCGTTTCTTGAATTTTCTGGGGAAAAAAACAAGCATGCGTGTGTGTGCGTGCGTGTGTGCATGTGTGTGCGCATGCATGCACACACATACATATCACCATAAAGCTGTGCATTTTTATATTCACGATAGTGGCTTTCAACAAACTTAAAATTTTCTTTTTCAAAACAGTTTTAAAATACAGCTTAGTGTTAACAGGTCCACGGTGATTATTATACGCAGCATCTGGAATTATAACTGCATCTGTAACAAGGCATGCACAATAGTAAACATCTCTATACGGTTAGTAAAACCCTGTGTTATTTTCACGTGTGTGTTAATATGCTACTAAAGCATTCGTTCTCTTGATCTGCTTTATTTCCTAACACATAGCAACACATGGCAATCGCCATCCTGACGTACGTGGCTCATGGGGGCTGTCTAGGTTTCAGTCTTTTTGAGAATGGTCGCATTACTATATTTGGTGTAAGGATTAGATCATAAGTGAGTTCATGTGATTTGAAGCTAGTCCCCTCAGAACAGCCAAGGAATGAAAAAATGTTCCTGCTTCATGTTATAAATCAACTCTAGTTAAGTAAATGAATCATTAAGATAAAAACAGAACAGTTAAAATAGGCGCAAACTGTGTAGTTATTAGACATAGCTAGGAAAGTACCTTCATCGTTTCTAAATCTTTAGCCCAGATTTCCTTGGTAAAAATGAATAAGTAAAAATCATAATTGTATCTTGGCCAAATAGGATTCTTTAGTGCTATGAGGTGTTCACTAAAAGTTCGTATTATCAATATATTTTACTTACATCAATTTTCAATGTGAAAGTCAAAGATTCCATACTACTAATGCCTCAGAATAGTTATGTTATTACTTTTACTATTTCGCAAATGTCTGAACTTTCAACTTTACTTATATAAAATGCATCGCCACCACGATACTGGGAGCAGTATCATATTTTGCATCTGAAAAGGAGATACCTTTGATTTGACAAATATCATAAAGGATTATAGAACTCTCAGATTTCAGCTCTTTAGCAACGAATGAAAAGTTTTAAGACATGATACAAGTTTACCATTTGAAATACCTATCTACTTGTTCCTAAGTCACTATTTTTAAACAAAGATTTAAGAGATATATAAAATGGGCATGTGACTGAAATTAAATGTAATTGTCACATATGATCAGTATCTTATCATATTTGCAAAATTCAATTGTTGATTGTTTGGGGTCTACCTATTTTCACTTCACTCCTCTCCTTCCTCTACTACAGTGGAATAATATAATATGATATGATATGATATGATATGATATGATATAATATAATAATATATATAATGATATGTAATATATATATGGTAAAATGGACCAAGATAGACATCATATTTGTTTTCATCTATTTCAGTAAAAATGCTTTTTAAATAAACCCTCAAGTTAAGCACCAACCTTAAATTTAAATGTAAGAGTTTGTCAGATCTTCCCACTTTATGTGGTGAATTTGGTATCACTATCTAGATTTGTGTTTTCATTAAATATGAAGCATCATTTGTCTGCCATCCAATTCCAGGAATATTATTTTTAGAAAGCTCTCAAAATACTTGGAAATTTTTTTTTTACTCTTTTTGAGAGAAATAATCATGTTAATGTGACATTATAGGTAACAAATATGCAAATAGCAAATGCAGACATTTCTGTGCTCACTCTTTCTAATTCTTCTATTTTCTCCTAAACTCAATTTAATCAGATATTTGTCCCATGCTCATCCACAGAAATGGCTCTTGATCTAGGTCAGCAGTGACCCCCACAATCTAGTGGCCATCATCGTATACAACCTACCAGTAACTGCTGAACAGAGCTGTTCTTTCCTTCCTAGATATTCTTCACTTGGATTCAAGCATTCCATTCCCTCTATATTCCCTATGAATAGACTTGTTTCTTCTTAGTCTCTTCTCCTTGTTCTTCCAATCCCCATCATCTCAACTTCCGTGTATCCAGGGACTAAGTATTAGAACCTCTTCTCTTTCCAATAGTAAAGCTTATTCTCTTGTTCAACACATTCAACACCAACCTTTTAAATGAAATTTATATAATTTTAGAAACCTGAGAATATAGGTCTCGAGTCTGGAACTCAACCCTGAAATAAAAATTGTAGCCTACTTTATAATTTACACAACTCTAAGAAGTACAATAATCATTTGAGATGTAATATGTTCAAAATTAACTTTAAAATATTGCTCACAGACTTCTGTTTACTCACACAGACTTCTTTGTCTTGGTGGATGCCAATTCTTTACTCATTAACGTTTAAGCCAAAAACAGTGACATTGTCCTTTGCTCCTCATTTTCATTTGCAATCCACTTTCTGTCCCAAAACCCCTTCTGTTTTCTCTACCATCAATATACATACAAATCTGGCTGCTTCTCTTGACCTCCATCTACCACCACTTCCAAAACATCATCATCTCTCATCTGAATTACCGTAATAGTCTCCTAACTGGTTTCCTCATCTACTCTTCCTTCCCCATACTCTATTCTTTTTTTTTTTAATTTTTTAATGCTTATTTATTTTTGGGAGAGAGATACAGAGACAGAGACATCATGAACAGGGGAGGAACAGAGAGAGAGGGAGACACAGAATCCAGAGCAGGCTCCAGGCTCTGAATTTCAGCACCGAGTCCAACGTGGGGCTTGAACTCGCGAACCATGAAATCATGACCTGAGCCGGAGTTGGAAGCTTAACCAACCGAGCCACCCAGGCGCACCACTCTCCATACTCTGCTCTAACCAGAAGTCAGAAGAACATTTTAAAAATTTAAATTCTGGTTATCTCTTTGCTCATTTGTTTTGTTTCTTAAATCACACATGTGAGTGAAGTCATATGCTATTTGTCTCCCTCTAACTTATTTCACTTAGCCTAAGAGTTTCTAACTCCAACACATCATTGCAAATGTCAAGATTTCATTATTTTTTATGACCAATATTCCATTGAGTATACAGATACACATATTCTCTATCCACTTATTGTTCAACGGGTGGGTTAAATAGGTGATGGGGATTAAGGAGTGCACTTGTCGCGATGAGCACTAGGTATTGTATGGAAGAGTTGAATCTATATATGGACACCTGAAACAAATATCCTATATGAACTAAATGGAATTTAAATAAAAACTTCAAAAATAGAGAAAGTTTGGTTATATTGCTTTTCTTCTCAAAGCCCGCAACTGGCTTGCTGTCTCCCAAGATGAAATCCCCCTCACCCCACCCCCAAAAACAAAACCCAGGCTTTCTCTGATCTGCTCCACACTCTGATTCATAGGTACGGTTTAGTATTGTTCTCCCCTTCTAACTTCACTCCGGACACAAGGACCTCCTCTCTGCTTTTCAGACATTTCTCTCTTCCCAGATCTCCACAGGACGTATCCCTTTCCTCAAAGGGGTCTTTATGCCAGTGCCACCTTCTGATAAGTACTTCTCCAAGCTCCCTCTTTAGGGAGGTGTATTTTTCACCCGGACTCCTCTAATGTTAACGATATACATAAGCATGGTATATTTCCCCAAACTGAAAACATTAACATCGGTACTGTACTCCGGGTGTCAGAATCTAATTCACTGATTCCACAGTTCATTTAGACATCATGCAGTCATGCATGAGTCTCACCAATAGCCTCTTTCCTCTCCTCTGTGGTCCTTTCTCAGTTTTTCATGTTTTTCATGACCTTGACGCTTTTGAAGAATATTAATCAGGTATTTTGTAAAGTATCCTTCAGGCTGATTTCAACATAGTTTTCTCACAATTAGACTGGGGTTGTGGAGTTTTATTTATTTACTTATTTTTTGGTAAGAAGAGGTAAACGTTAGCTATGTGTATTATTTAGAGTTCCTCTATCAGGAAGATTTGCCTCTTCTTCCTCCTGGATCCATTTAATCATTTGTCATTTAATCAGTATGCATTTATTGACATGTTATTATTTGAGATATAATACTGCATTTGTTTTTGATCAAATTGTTCCAGATTTTGCCCATGGAAGGTCTTGGGTTGCCTCTTTTTGTTGTTGTTGTTTTTGTTGCTGTTTTAGCACCTCCTTACTTTTTGGCAATACAAGATACTTCAGTCTCATTTTGTATTTTTGCTTCCACGGTAGTCAACTCAAGCAATTACTGATTCTAGGCTTTCTCAGTTGAAAGATCTAGGAAATATATGGTATTGACGAACTCATGAATACATATTCACACATCTAGATTTATTTCTGAATTTGTCTACCTGTATAACTATTAAAGTGAACATGAGCTCATGTTGCTATCTCTAAACATTAATTCCACCAGAACCACAGGGTTAATTCTAAAGCTTCTTTTCTCTGAAGATGAGAAACCCAGTTTCCATTAACTACAAAACGTATTTACTTATTTGTTCCTCCTAGCATACATGTAAAGTCATTTTGGAAATGCTGTGAGAAAAAAATTTGTACCAGTGAGAGTGTGGTATTTACGTATAATCTTTTTCATCCAGTCTTAAAATATCCAGTTAAAACACTGCTTTCCAAAGTTACTTACATCAGCTTGTTTTCTGCCCTCTTCAGTAAGATTGTATTTTCTATCTGTAACATTCATTTGGCACAGTCTGCATTCCATCTTTTATACCCTAAAGTCAGACTATAATTATGTTATTATTGTTGCTGTTTTCCAAATTCTTTGTGGTGTATAAGTGTGTGGGTTAAAAAAAAAAGAACAAAACGGATGGAATCATATGTCTACCTACCTAATATTGTGTGTTAGTTTTCTATCACTCAAAAAACTCCTTTTGGAGGCCACTTTGTAGCCAATCTTTTACCTGTCCTCCAAGCCCTGTAATGGTGAAGGTTGTTAATCTCTTGGAGGCCTTGGATGGAGCAAGAGATGAGGAAATTAATCGGTTCTTTATAGGGGTCTTCATCCCGTCTCTCATTTCAGCCTAAGTCCCTACTTACGTAGGGACACAGTACCAGGATTTTGCTTCATAAAATGAGCTCCTTCTTTTGGACTTCTCTTCTTCCATCATCCCACAGCCTTAAGTTTTAGCTTTATCCCATTTGTTAAATTAGTCACTGTTCATCCAGCTGCTTTAAACCCATGTTATGTTGGCTCATCCTCTTTGCTGTTACCCCACTTTACATTCCCTTCGTGTTTTAAGTATATGTCTTTACTAAAACTTTTCTGGAGTTTAGGGAGGAAACAAACTATTTATGTGTGTTTAATTTGTCACATTTAACTAGAAGCATGCAACATGGACAGATTTCATTTTGAAAATGGAATTGTTGAAGAAAATGATCAAGTTCCCCAAATGAACATCACACTACCATTTATGTAAATTATATATTATATTTATTATATATATATATATATATATATATATATTCGATACATACATATTTAATTCAATTGATATATTCAATTCAATTGATATATGTATCTCAATTCAAATATAGGTGTGTGTATATCTATGTATCTATATATCTACATATAGATAGATATAGATATAGATATAGATATAGATATAGATATAGATATAGATATCTAATTACAAGGACTTGGATAAGTATATACAAGTATAATCAGAACATTTTCCTCCAGGAATGGAAGGGATACAGAGGAGAGGAACAGAGTTACAAAGGACGAGAGGAGAGGAACAGAAAGAACTTCAGTGTTTACTGTAATGTCCTATTTCTCTCTTTAAAAACTTTTAAGTTAAAAGCTTAATTTTATTTCTATTAAGGATAGTGAGTATATGGGTATGTGTCATATTATTGTTTATGACTTTTATGTGTTTTAAGTATTCCATAATTTTTAAAGTAAAATTTACCTATACCAGAAACTAATATTGCACTGTATGTTAACTAGCTGCAATTTAAATAAAAACTTGGGGAAATTTTTGAAAGGTAAAATAAAAGTAAAATTTACCACTGTAGTTTTCTTAAAGGCCATTAACATACTTTATTCACCAATGATTATTCATCTATTACAAGACAACTTCAGGGAATTTTTAGTATCAAATTAGATAAAATATCTTGTTTCTATCTTTTTAATTTCCAATGTTTAACTTACAATGTTACAAATGTCACAAATTGATACATACAGGAAATAAAATTAAAGATAACCTTTTCTTAAAGACTAATCTGAGACAACATTTGTAGCAACATGGCAAATGACAGTGATAAGATTAAGTATGCAACCTAATAGCAAAAAGAACGAAATATCTGGCTTCCTAGACAGATAGTCAATATATGTCAATTTTTTTCAGATCTTTTTTCTTCATTAAGGGTCCTATAATAACCCAGGGTTATTTTGCTATTATATTATAAATACATAGAAAGAATGTTAAAAACTCATATCTGCTTAATTTTTCCCCTGTGTAATACCAAAAATTTCACAAGTTTTAAAGTTTAAATATCTTGAAGATATTTAGCAGTTATAAAATGGAATGGAAAAACCACTCGGATGCATAATACATTTTTTTAGTCCAGTAATAATATCTTATAGATAGAGGACACATATGCCCATGATTTTAATCACGGTAGCTAGTAGGTTTTCATTGTCACTGGCCAGGTGGCAGATCTGTTCACATTCCAAAAATTTACTTTTGAAGACCCCCACAAAGGGCTCCCCTTGGCATTAGTCAACAGCAGAGTATGCCTGCTTTAATGTGAACACTTGGTCACAACATCTGTCATTTTCTTTGCTGCTCTCACACTGCATCCACGCTTTTCTCTTTGTTTCCAAGCATTTGCCATCTATATTATGTTACCTTGCTTTCATCTTTGTGTGTCTTTTAGAAGCTATTTAATTTTAGTAAAAATATCTTTAATTTTCCTGCTATAAATGTAATCAGCGCTGATCCAAACATTCAAACAGTACAGATATTTATAAAATGAAATATAAAATGTTCCTAAGTAAATTTTACTGGCTGCAACTGTTTGACGAATACACTATATGCTACCTACAAAAGATTCCTTTTATTTTCAATGGCACAAATAGGTTGAAAGTACAAGGATAGAAAAAAAAAACATTCTATACAAACAGTAAATGAAAGAGAGCTGATGTTGCTATACCACTATCAAACAAAAGAGACTTCAGGACAAAAGCTGTCATGAGAAGCAAAGAAAGACATTGTATACTGATAAAAGGATGAATACATTGAGAAAAAGAACAATTATAAACATATGCACCTAACAAGAAATCCCAAAATACATTAAACAAGTGCCAGATTTAAAAGGAGGAAGAGCAAGTTTACCAATATTGGATGAAGACATCACTACCCCACTTTCAATACTGGATGGAAACACTAGATAAAAGATCAGACAGGAATTAGAAGAAATGAATAACACTATAAACCAACTGCAACTACCAGATATCTCTAGAACACTCCAACAAACCATAGCAAAACACACATTCTATTCAAGTATGCATGGAACACTCTCCAGAACAGACCGAATGATAGGTCAGAAAACTAATCTCAGTAAATTTTAAAAGACTGAAATAATTAAAAGCATGTTCTATGGACAAATGGAATCAAGTTAAATATTAGTAAAAAGATAATCTGCAAAATTCGCAAATGCAGAAATTATGATCCGACAATCCTACTGCTAATTATGTATCCAAAGTAAATTATATCAAAATCTCTGGGGGTGCCTGGGTGGTCCAACTTCACCTCAGGTCATGATCTCTCAGTTAGAGGGTTCTAGCCCCACATCCGGCTTTATGCTGCCAGCTTGGAAACTGAAGCCTGCTTTGGAGTCTGTCTCCCTCTCTCCCTAGCCCTCTCCTGCTCACCCTTTGTCTCTCCATCCCTCAACAAATGAACGCACATTTTAAAAGAATCTCTAATAGATATCTGCACTACCATGTTCATTACGGTATGTGAACGATAGTCAAGATATGGACACAACCTAATTGCCTGTCTTCTAATTGTTAAAATTCTTTAAAATTTTTTAAATTTATTAATTTTTTAATTAAAAATATTTGAATGTTTACTTATTTTTTTTTAATTTTTTTTTCAACGTTTTTTATTTATTTTTGGGACAGAGAGAGACAGAGCATGAACGGGGGAGGGGCAGAGAGAGAGGGAGACACAGAATCGGAAACAGGCTCCAGGCTCCGAGCCATCAGCCCAGAGCCTGACGCAGGGCTCGAACTCACGGACCGCGAGATCGTGACCTGGCTGAAGTCAGACGCTTAACCGACTGCGCCACCCAGGCGCCCCAAATGTTTACTTATTTTTGAAGGAGAGACCGAGCGTGACCAGGGGAGGGGCAGAGAGAGAGAGGGAGACACAGAATCTGAAGCAGGCTCCAGGCTCCGAGCTGTCAGCACAGAACCCACCGCGGGGCTAGAACTCACTGACTGCAAGATCATGACAGGAGCTGAAGTCAGATGCTTAACCCACTGAGCCATGCAGGCACCCCCCCTAATTGTCGTTCAATGGATGAATGGATGATGTGGTCTATTTATGCGATGGAATATTATTCAGTTATAAACAAAAGAAGAAATTTGAGACAACATTGCTGAACCTGGAGGGCTTAACGCTAAGTAAATTAAAGCAGACAGAGAATGAGAAATATTGAATGGTATTACTTACATGTGACATAATAACAACAATAATAAAGGCCAATTTCAGAGAAACAGACAATGATGGTTGCCAGGAGCTGAGGGGAGGAGGAAATGGAGAAATGTAGGTAAAAGGTACAAACTTTCAGTTATAAGAATAAGTCCTGATGATCTAATGTACAGAATAGAGACTATAGTTAATAATATAGTATTGTATACAGAAAAGTTGCTGAGAGTAGATCATAAGTGTTGTTACCACTCACATGCAGGCATTTGCATGCACACACAGGAGTTAACTATGTGAGGTGATGGATCTGTCAATTATTTTGATCTTGGTAATTATTTTACAATATATATGGACGACCAATTCATCACACTGTACACTTTATGTATGTACAATTCTATTTGTCAATTTTTCCTCAGTAAAGTTGTAAATATCAATAAATGAACAGCACAGTCGCTGGTAGTTTTTCAGGGCTGCTGTAACAGAGTGTCACAAACTTGAAACAATAGAAATTTATTGTGTCAGAGGCTAGAGGCTACAAGTGTGAAATCAACACGTTTGCGGGCCATACTCCCTGTGAAACCCGAAGGGGAATCCATCCTTTCCTCTCCCTAGTCAATGACGGCTGGCTGGAAATCTTTGATGTTCCTTGAATTACAGCTACATATCTACAATCAGTGCTTTACTGTCACAAGGCATTCTCCGTATGAGTCTGTCTTCGTATGGCTGTCTTCTCATAAGGACACTGGTCATCTTAGATTAGATGTCCACCCTTACACCTCTATGATCTTGTTTTAATTTAACTATTTACCTCAGCAACAACTCTATTTCCTAATAAGAGCAGATTCTGAGAAAGTAGGTGTTGGGATATCAATGTATGTTTTTCGAGGGGATATTATTCATTCCATAACATACTCCAGAGTAATGAATGGGTCAAAGATGAAATCTCAGGAGAAATTAAGAAAAATAACAACTACAACAGTGAACACCCCTTACAAATAATACAAAAATCCTTAAAACAATAGCAAACTGAATCCCACAGCAAATTAAAAGGACTAGACATTATAACCTTCCAGTATTTATCCAAGGTTTCAGGTTTAACTCAACACATGAAAAAATATTCAATATAATATACCATATTGATAGAAGAAAGAAATAAAAACAATCATATCAATAGATGCAGAAGAATGCATGAAAAAATCCAACAGCATTCCATGGTAAAAACACTGAACAAGTTAGGAACAGAATGGAACTTCGTCAAACTGATGAAGAACATCTATGAAAAACCTACAGGTAACATCACACATCATGAGAAAAGATGGAAAAATTTCCCCAAGATGAGGAAGCAGACACGGTATCTCTTCTCGTCATTTCCACCTAACATTTAATTGCCTCCCCCCAAAAAAAATCTCATTTTCACAAGTACCCTGATACAGAATGTATAAAGTAAATAGTTAAATCCCTGGGTTTGTACAACCATTGTACTTCCAAAAACAATTGTACACATGAATTTAAGATCGGTTGTTTTGTATGTAGTATTCTAGCCTATCTGTTAACATCACATTAAAATACTTGTTTCCACACTATTCCTAACACTGTGTTTTGTTAAGAATGTAATGTTTTCTAATATAAATATGAAATAGTATTTTATTATTTTGGCTTGCATTTTTTTGTCATTTGTGTAACAACACCTTTCATATGTTTATTATTATTAGCGTTTTTTGTGTGAATAACCTTTTCATAGCCTTTGTCCATGCTTACGTTTGGTTAATTATCTATGCCTTCATTTAGAGAACTCTTTATATAACACAGAAATTAATCATTCTTCTGTTTACATGTGACAATTACTTTATCCCT
The DNA here is from genome assembly GCF_028018385.1 of Neofelis nebulosa. Classification (NCBI taxonomy): domain Eukaryota; kingdom Metazoa; phylum Chordata; class Mammalia; order Carnivora; family Felidae; genus Neofelis; species Neofelis nebulosa. The sequence goes on from NC_080788.1 coordinate 79,147,473, forward strand.
GTTTTATAGTTAGATTTTGACTAAGTTCATGATATTTTTTTCGGATATGTATTTAAATGTTTTTGGAGTAAAAGCTGGCAATATTTTTGTATATAGCTAATGAGTTTCAAGTCTGTCTAAAAACATTATCTTTTCTCAAGACTACAAAAAGACTCTCCTGTATTTTTTATTAGTTTGTAGCATATTATTAATATATTTGGAAGCTTATTGCATCTGGAACTTATATACTCAGAATTACGTACCTAACTAAAATTTTTTTTCAAATGGACAGCTGTTCAGCATAGCATCTTTAATAAATGTTGCAAGTATCTTAAACTTAGACATCATTGGAGACATTTTCACCATTGTAATAAATCTGCATATCATCTATACAACAATTTATTTAAATCAGCTTTAACTTAACTCCCTTAATATATCCATGTGTTAAATTATAATGTTTGTGATTTTTTGGGGGGGAGGTAGGTGAGTTGAGGCAATTGTTAGATAAGTTTCTTATATCAGGTAAAATAAATGGTTTTTAAAATTTATATTATTCTCTGAAGCACATAAAATCATCTTGTTTAGTTTTGCTATTACATAAATCACACTGGGGAATGCCAGCATTTCCCAAAGGATGCAAAATGCTATCTTTCTTAAACACCACATTTCAACTATGCACAATATGGTTTTGGTCTTTCTTTTTCATTTTTACTTTGTATTCTTAACTAAAACCCTCTGCTTTTTTGTATTTTATTTTGGTAGGGTTTGTTGTTATTTTAAGCTATAGCTTTATTGATACTTTACTGATTTCTCTAATTAGTCTTTCTCTCAATGCATTGGATAGTTTTGATAAATTAGATGAACTTTAAATCAATTTGTCAAATTATACAAAAATCCTTAAATTGAATTGCCATATGGATTCATCAATCACAAACTGATTTATTTTCACAATATTGACTTCATATGATTTTTTTCAGTATAATGGTAGGTCTCTCCATTTATCTATATTTTCTCTAAAATCCTTTCATAAATCTATATATTATCAAATGGTTCTGTTACAACTACTTTAAAGTTTATTTCTGTTTTATAGGGGTTTTTTCTTTCTATAAAGCTTAGCCTTTTCCTCTAATTAATGGTGTTAGTTTATTTCTGGCATGCTACAAAGCTATTAATTTGTATTTCCGTGTGTTGGAAAAAATCTTTTATCTGTTTGTACTGGTTTTATATTATCATTTCTAGTGACTTTTCAGTTGATTCTCACTTAAAAAGTAATACATCAACAAAGTAATTGAATGTTTTCTATTTTCCCACAATTACAAACAATTTTGGTTTTGTCCTTATTGGGATAAACAAAGATTTCCAGAAGTAACCTTAATAAAAAGCAGCAGCAGCAACAGTGACAGCATTGGCAGCTTATTTATCTTGTTAATTTTAATAGCGATAGATGCCTTTATTTTTATCACTGTATCCAATACATTTGAAGCCTTGTGTTCTCCCTTCAGAAAACAGTATTTTAAGCACACTTTATACCCTCTCCTTGACCTCTGTATCCTTAAATTATGTTATTGTGTTTTGATCTTATGAACATTTTTCCGGTAATATGGCTTTTGTTTAAAAATAGATTTTCTTAACAAGTAATGGTTACCAGAGTGGTGGGGTAGGGGAATGGGTAAAATAGGTAATGGGCATCAAGGAGGGCACTTGCCGTGATGAGCACCGGGTTCTGTATCTAAATGTTGAGTCACCAAATTGTACACATGAAACTAATATTACACTGTATGTTAAATGGAATTTAAATTAAAAACTTTAAACAATTATAGGGGCGCCTGGGTGGCGCAGTCGGTTAAGCGTCCGACTTCAGCCAGGTCACGATCTCGCGGTCCGTGAGTTCAAGCCCCGCGTCGGGCTCTGGGCTGATGGCTCAGAGCCTGGAGCCTGTTTCCACTTCTGTGCCTCCCTCTCTCTCTGCCCCTCCCCCGTTCATGCTCTGTCTCTCTCTGTCCCCAAAAAAATAAATAAAAAACGTTGAAAAAAAAAAAATTAAAAAAAAAAAAAAACTTTAAACAATTATAAAGATTGATCTCTCAACCATCACTTTTACCTTTACATGTATATTATTAATACACTGTATACAATTATATGCTTTCATAGTTTTATTGCTCATTAACCTTTTAAGAATACTGTCACCTTAGTATTTCATTGTTTCCTTTTATTCGTTCAGCTGGAGTATGTCCCCAATTTTATTCTCAGACATAGTACACATTTACGTATATTTTTCTGGACTTTCGAATATTAATATATTTTCATATATCTTCAAAGACTGTGTATATATAATTCTATTCTCATAATTCCTATCTCTCAGAAAGCTACTTTTCCAGACTGTATGTTGCATCAGAACTCTGTTGCTCGTCTGTCATTCAGCTGTGTAGTTTGTTGCTTAATAATTTACAATATGTTAACTTACAATAGTTAGAATAGTTTTTATATCTGCAGATTAAAATTTCAACAGTAGATGATTTTGGAGTCAGAGACTAGATTCACACTGGCATTCTAATGAGGATAAAGATACATTTGGAGCTATAAGGGTCTCAACTCCTGGACATTTTTCCTCCTGAAGACATTTGTGGAAATGTAAAGCCACAAGGAGTAGGAAGGCTGAAAAGTGGACATATTTTAAAAAGAAAAAAAAAATGTTGAGGTTTCATAACCTTGTAGCGCAGTAAAAACAAGGATTCAGGATTAGGACCTGCCAGAAGAAAGGGCTTCAGTGAACACACCAAGATTTTAGATGAAAAGCTTATGGAGCTATGTCCTTGGAACAATTTAAAACCAGAAATAATTTGATCTACACCCAAACTGCAAGCTAGTCTCAAATCAGCTCTACCACTAACTGGACTAAAGTAATCAATCTCTATCTCCTAAGTAGAGAGAAAAGGATGAATACTTTTTAGTAGTATTTTTTTAAATCATCTGAAACCTCTGCAAATTTTTCTTATATACAACATACATCTGTCATCAATCAAAAATTAATTGGCATGTCAAGAGACAGGACTTTACAAAGAGACATAAACCTAAGAACGGACCACAGGTGATCCATATAGAGACATGAGCAGACAAGAATTTTAATAGATTCCATTGAAGAGAAAAGGACAATATACAGGAAAACTTTGAGAATTTCACAAGGGAACTACATCTTTAAAAAGTATACAGAAAATTACATATCTTAACCCACATCAACATAGATGCACGGGAAAAAGCATAGAGGATGATAATATGCTGCATCTTGGTGAGGCATGGTTTACATGGATGTATGTATTTGTCAAAACTGAGTTAACTGTTTGTTAAGATCTGTGCATTTCACTGCATGTAAATTGTACCTCAATAAAAATATTGAAAACAAGAAAATAATATGAATTTTATCTAACGAGAAAATATAGTATATAAAATTAGAAAATGAGTGGATGTGTGTAAGAGTGGATTTTACAATTAGAAGATAGACCACCAAAAAATACCTGAGCCTGACTGGCTCAGTTGGTTAAGTGTCCCCATTCTTGGTTTTGACTCAGGTAATAGTTTCATCATTCCTGAGTTCTGTGCTGGCAGTGTGGAATCTGCCCGGGATTTTCTGTCTGTCTGTCTATCTGTCTGTCCCTCCCTCTCTGACCCTCTCCTGCTTGCAATCTGTGTCTCTCAAAAATAAATAAATAAATATTAAGAAAAAAACCCACACTGAAAGGAAACCAATTAGAATATTCAGAAAATGTATAAAAGACATGAGCAATAGAGTAAAAAGTTTTAACACATGCTACTCAGAGTTTCAAAAGGAGGAGAACTAGGCAAAATAAATATTTGATGAATCAGTATTTGCTAAAAAGTTCCCAAAGTTGGGAAAAACAATATATAGATCCAAAAAGTACACCTCAGAAATGAAGAATCGTATAGAGTGTTCAACCAATGAAAACTGAAGATAAAGGAAAATTGTAAAACCATCAGGGAAAAATCATACATCTATAGGGAAACAACTCTAAATATCATGATTAATTTCTTTCTAGAAAAAATCCAAGCCATAAAACAAACAGGTAATATATTTTGAGTGCTGAAAAAAAAAACATTTCCACTCAGAATTCTGTACCTAGGAAAAAGATTCTTCAATAATGAGGGTGATATATAAGCCTTCTCAAATGTGCTAAACTGATCTAATCCATTGCTGGTAGATGCACACTATAAGATGTACAAAAGAAAGTTCATCTGGCTGAAGAAAAATGATACTGGATGCAAACTCAGATGTATAGAAAGGAATGAAAAATAACAAACACGGGGGGGTTGCCTATCTGGCGCAGTCAGTAGAGCATGCAGCTCTTGATCTCTGGTGGTGAGTTCAAAACTCAGTTGGGCAAAGAGATTGCTTAAATAAATAAACTTAAGGAAAAAAAAGGATACAAGCATGGTCAATACATAGATAACTATAAAAGGTTATCTTTGCTTTCATTTTTCCCTTCTCTCTAAAGTTCTTCAAAAATCAAGTGACCATTTAAAGCAGTGATATAATGAGCTTCATAATGTATGTCTAAGTAAAATTATTTAACAATAGCAAAGGAGGTTAAAATACAAGTGCATTTTTATAGGTTCTTTCATTTTATACATAGTCCAATCTAACTCTAAGCATATCCTGTGTCGAATATGCGCTACAATTCATATGCTAATCATCAGTGCAACTTCTAAAAGAATAATGTAAAAGGGATTGCTGAAAAGCCAATAAATAAAATAAAACAGAATACTAGATTTTAATAGAAACAATTCAGGAAATTAAGAGAAGAAAAACCATACTTGGAAAAAATAGAGAATAAAATAGTACTCTTATTCTGAATCATAAATAATCACATTAATATAATGAACTGAATGTTCCCATTTGATATTGGACTGTAATTGAAATAAAACAAAGCACAACTATATATGGTTCAAAAGAGAAGCACTTAAAATATAAAGGATATATTTTCAAATAGGATAGAAAAAGATAAACTAAGTAAAAGGTAAGAAAAAGAAAGCTGACAGGACTACTCTTTATTATCAGGAAGAGTGCATATTAAGTAAAATAGTATTATCCAAGAAAACAAGGTATATTTTATAATGATAAAAAGTCAATTTATCATAAGGATATATATCTCAATATGTATGTACCTAAAAAAGACCATCAAAAAGCGTGAAGCAAAAACTGAGGGAAACAAAAGAAAGAATAGAAAATCCACAATCATAGTTGGAGATTTTGGTGGTAGCTCCTCAGGAACTGATGAATATGCAAAATTAAATAAGGAGAGGTGCATCTGGGTGGCTCAGAAGGTTCAGTGTCCGAATCTTGATTTTGGCTCAGGTCATGACCTCAAGATTCCTGAGACTGAGCCCTGTGTAGGGGGCTCTGTGCTGACAAATTAGAGACTGCTTAGGATTCATTCTCTCCCTCTCCCTCTCCCTCTCTCTATTTCTCTCTCTCTCTCTCCCTCCCTCCCTCCCTCCCTCTAAAATATAAACATTTAAAAAATACTAAAGTGGTTAAAACTAAAGCAACAGTCTTCTAAAAAATCCATATGTAAAAGAATATCTTTGGGTAGTTAGAAAATATATCAACTAATGGGAAAACAGACATCATATCAAAAGTTGTGGGCTTTACAAAATAAGTCAGAGAAATACAAATACCATATGATATCACACATATGTGGAATTTAAGAAACACAGCAAATGATCATGGGAAAGTAAAAGAGAGAGAGGCAAACCAGGAAACAGACTCAGGGAACAAACTGATGGTTACCAGAGGGGAAGTGGATGGGTTGATGGGTGAAACTGGTGATGGGGATTAAGGATGTCACTTATAATGAGCACCGGGTGTTGTATGTAAGGGTTGGATCACTAAACTGTACACATGAAGCTAATATTACACTGTGTGTTAACTAACTAGAATTCAAATAAAAAGTTCAAATAAAAGTTGTGTGCTTTAGGAAACAATTTAGAGATAAATCTATAATTTAAAATGCTTTCATTAAAAAATAAAATGGTCAAAAATAAGGTAAGTAGAAGGAAGAAAATAAAAGATAAATCTAGATATTAGCAAAATAGAAAACAAAATAGAGAAAATTAACAACATAGAGTTTGTTCTTTGAAAAGATTCATACAATTTTTTAAAAAATTTTTTTTCAACATTTTTTATTTATTTTTGGGACAGAGAGAGACAGAGCATGAACGGGGGAGGGGCAGAGAGAGAGGGAGACACAGAATCGGAAGCAGGCTCCAGGCTCCGAGCCATCAGCCCAGAGCCTGACGCGGGGCTCGAACTCACGGAGCGCAAGATCGTGACCTGGCTGAAGTCGGACGCTTAACCGACTGCGCCACCCAGGCGCCCCAGATTCATACAATTTTTATCCTTTAGCAAGACTGATCAAGAATAGGAAAGATAATATCAAATGCTGGGAAGAATGTGGAACAATTCCAACTATCTGCTTGTGGGAAGGTAAACATTGTAAAACTGATAATATGTATCTAAGATTAAACTTATGGATGCCTATGACCCAGATCTCTACCTTCTCTAGAAGGTTCACACGAGAACCATCCATAAGAGCTAACAATGAAAAAAATACTCATGTCCATTAAGAGTAGAATGGATACATTATGACATATTCATACAACAGAATATTATAAAATTATGAGAGTGTATAAACTACTATTGTAAGCAAGGTCTTGAAGGAATCTTGAAAGTACACTATTATGGGTCAATTGAGAAATCAAAGAAGAAATCATCAATTACATGAAAATGAAAACACAGTGGTCCAAAATCTTTGGGGTGCAGCAAAAGTGGTAAAAGGTGTATACTCTGATGAAAGAAATGCAAGATGACGCAAAGAAATGGAAAGACATTCCATGCTCATGGGTTGGGAGAACATTGTTAAAATGTCTATGCTACCCAAAGCCATTTATAGTTTTAATTCAATTCCTACTACAATACCAATAGGATTTTTTTACAGAACTAAAACAAACAATCTTAAAATTAGTATGGAACCACAAAAGACCTTGGACAGACAGACCAATCTTGAGAAAAGAAAAAAGAAAGAAAACAGGAGGTATCTCATACATACAATGGAAGATTATTCAGTCATAAAAAAGAATGCAATTTTTCCATTTACAACAACATGGATAGGGCTAGAGAATATAATGCTAAATGAATTAAGTCAGGGAAAGACAAATGCCATATGATCGCACCCATATGTGGAATTTAAGCAACAAAACAATCAAGAACAGGAAAAAAACAGAGACAAACCAAGAAACAGACTCTTAACTATAGAGAACAAACTGAGGGTTGATGGAGGAAGGTGGGTGGGAGATGGGATAAATGGGTGATGGGTATTAAGGAGGACACTTGTGATGAGCACTGGGTGCTATATTTAAGTAATGCATCACTAAATTCTACACCTGAAACCCATTTTGCCAACTATTTTGTTAACTAACTATAATTTAAATAAAAACCTGAAAAGAAAAAACAACAAACAAGTATGGTTACCAGAGGGGAGGTGTGTGGGGTAAAGGGGAAATAAGGGATGGAGATTAAAGAATACACTTACCATGATGAAAAATAAAACAATAAAACAGTACAGTATTAAACAAAAGAAAACTATTATTACATTTACATTAAATTAAAAACTGATAGTGTTAGAAATGATATTAGTGGTGACGCTTTTTGGGTGGTAGTAACTAAAAAATTAGGTGAGAGTAATTTTCAGGTTGCTGATAAGCTCCTGTTTCTTTTTTTTGTCCCCATAATAATAGCCAAAGCTGTTTATTTGTAATAGCCCCAACTGCAAAGCAACTACATTGTCCCCTAGCAGGTAAATGGTTGTGCATGTATATCAGGAATCCACTCAGCAGTGAAAAAGACTGAGCTATTGATACATGTAATGACTTGAGTGGATCCAGAGATAATGCTCAATACAAAAGCCAATCCTAAAAGACTATATACTCTATAATTATAGGATCATATTTCTATAACATTTTTTTTAATTTGTTGTTTTTATTTTTTTTAATGTTTATTTATTTTTGAGACGGAGAGAGACAGAGCATGAACGGGGGAGGGTCAGAGAGAGGGAGACACAGAATCTGAAACAGGCTCCAGGCTCTGAGCTGTCAGCACAGAGCCCGACGCGGGGCTCGAACTCACATACCCTGAGCCGAAGCCGGCCGCTTAACCGACTGAGCCACCCAGTCGCCCCAGTGTTTATTTATTTTTGAGAGAGAGAGCACACATGAGTTGGGGAGGGGCAGAGAGAGAGGGAGACAGAATCCTAAGCAGGCTCTAGGCTCTGAGCTGTCAGCACAGAGCCCGACGTGGGCTACAACTCACTGACTGTGAGATCATGACCTGAGCCAAAGTCCCAAGTTGGACGCTTAAGTGACTGAGCCACCCACGTGATTCTGTAACACTCTTGATATAAATTACAGTGATGGAATGGATGTGTGGCGATGAAGTAGATTTGAGAAGAGATAGCATGAGAAAAATCTGTGTGTGACGCTTCAGTTTCTTTTTATACTGTGAATTATGCACTTTTCTCCATGGCATATATTTAATAAAATTTTTCTTAAAAATTGATCATAGTCTGCTGTGATGGGAAAAGCAAATTTATGATAGTTTCCTAACTACAAAATAATGTAATAGGACAAATTCCATCGTGGCTTCTGTTTCATTACTTCACAATTACAAGACAAATAATACTACAGTCAGAAAGTTAATCCCCCATATTTATTAATGATAAATGAGACTTGTATGTTAATATTCATTTTTCGAAGGAAACAATGCTGATTTAAAAAAATCACCCTGCATGTTTTTACAGTAAGTAGATCTTGCTAAAGTAATCAAACCTAGCACTAAGAGTTCTTTGATTTGAAACACCCAAACTTGCTATCATTTCTAAATATTTTATTACTAATTTAGATTTAATTATCCTATTTCTGTAATGCTGTCCAACAGAGGTTTGTGTGGTAATGGAAGTACGCCAATAAAATTGCTGCTGGTCACGTGTGGCATTGGGGACTTAAAATGTGACTACTGTTGGTAGTCACTGAATTTTTAATTTCATTCGATGTAATCAAAAGTAAATTGAAAAAGCCACATGTAGCTATTGGCTACCATATTGGGCACTGTAGGTCTAGAGCTACTATTGAAAGAAACATATTAGATATTCTAGAGCCCTGCTTTAATATTTTATTTTCTTTCTTGGTATCTTGTTACACGTATTAAGAAATAAAACAAAAGGCAACATCTTCCTTGAATTGGTGTTTGGAATTCTTAATTCAGTTTTCTAACTGAAAGCACTTTTACAGCAAGTCACTGATATTACTTGGTTGTTATCATTGGATTCTCATCTTTACTGATGAATTTCTATTACAGTGTTTCTGAAACTCTGATTTATGAAGTCCCTGATTCACAGGGGCTTCCACAGAACATCATCCGTAGGGTTTTGAGGTTTTTTTTTTTTTTTAACATGCCATTTCTGCAGATCCCCATCTAGATTACCAAATGAGAAGTGTGGCAGAGGAATCTTGAAATGTGCATTTTAACTGTCTCCCCAGTGATTCTTAGACAAAGCAGTATTTAAAACTCTAATCTACAACATTCACTATTTTAACCGATGCTCTGTTTTGGCACCTGTAATGCCAACTTACTACAGCATTCACATAAAAAGTAAATGGGAATAGTGTCTTTCATGAAGGGCACAAGATGAACACCCAGCTAAAAAGAATTTTTTCCTAAGCATATGATTTACTACGGGCAAGGGAATGGCTTACACAAATGTTTGCTCATTGATACAGAAGCCAAAGATCCCCAAATGTATGTAAGACCATGCATCTCTGTGTAAGCTTCAAGGGTTAAATAATAGGGATGGGAACTTCAGAGAGTGGGAGTCCAGGCCACAGTCCTTTAAGATTTCAAATGATTTTTAAGAACCATACTTCCTCAGTTCAGCGATTTTTAAACCTTGATGAGTATTGGGATCACCTGTCAAACTAGATCCAGCCTCCATCCTGTTTCAATGAGCCTACGTCTTTGTGTTCTTTACTACTTCTAAGGTGCCTCTCAAACACACTCACTTTTGAGAATCTCTGTTATAGCTCTCAAAGCCAAGAGGAAAACTGGTTCTTTTGAGTATATTTATTTAAGATATAGATTATTTTTATATATAATGTTCATTAATTTTCTTACCACCACACAATCATTAGTAATTATCCTTACACATTATCATCTTTACCACAGTGCTCTATAGCATCATTTTCAAGCATAAAATGATGTATACAATACTGTTTCCCCTCTCATATAGATGAGATTAACTTTATTATGATATAGCCAATAGTGGTCCCTAATATATTAACTGCAATGAATCCTATTTTACTTATGAAAGCTTCCAGCCTTTCTTAGTATACTTTGTCATGTTTTTCTTTTGTTCTCTGCTCATATAATTTTTTTTTCTATTTATCAATCTATAAATAAGAAGGATTGCCCTTTGCTTAACACTCATTAGCTTGTGAAAATGGACTTTTCTACTTGCATTAATGGCCAGAGGAGAATACCTATGTCTCTTCATCCAATTCCCACATACAAATATGTTTTACCTTATGTTTCATATCTTTCTCTTGTGTTGGGTTTTCTCATACACTGAATAAACTGAGTTCATAAAATATTTCAGTTCCCAGCTCCAATTACTACTGTGGTTCTTCTGAACTCGAGCTTGTGATGATTTATTTCTGAACTATAATGTGCCACTGCCAATCCCTACCTCACCCCCATTTCCTACTGTTTTCTGAGAATTACTATTTCTGATTAGCATAAAAGATAACTAGAAGAACCTAAAAATTATCCTAATAAAGCATTCAGAAAAAAGTAAATAATCTAATAAAACATGGACAGAGAATATCAATAGGCAATCACAAAAAAAAAAAAGGAAACACAAACAGCAAGATGCTTAACTTCATTAAAAATTGACAAAAAATAAAACATGGCATTACTGCTTCCAGATTCGCAAAAGTTGAAAACAATGTTCATAAAATTTTATTTTGGCAAGTATATGGGTAAATGGATTCTCTTATCCATTTCTGGCATAAAGTCAGATTGACAAAGTAGCTTATAGGTATTTTTACTAGAGAAATATTCATTCATGTGAACAAATGCTTGTCCTGGACACTATAACAATAATTTAAAAATATTAGAAACACCTTAAAGTGTTTAACAAAGGAAGTGGTTAACAAAACCACAAAGTGTCAGTATTATGGACCACAAGGCAGAAATTCTTTTCATTGGCAAAAGGATGCCTAAGACACATAAATATATTTATAAAAAAAAGACTCCAAGTGATATGTATTGCATGGTTTTATTCATGACAACAAAGGATGTTTGTGTATATGTGTGTATACAAATACAAACACGTACTTTTACATGTTTGTATATATACATATATATGTGTGTGTGTGTATATACACATATATATACATATACATACACACACATATATATATACATATATGTGTGTGTGTGTGTGTGTGTGTGTGTGTGTATACACACATGTATGAAAATACATAGTAAAATGATCCACAGTAGCATACCGAATCAGTAACAGGAACTATCCCATGGAGGAGAGCGTGACTGAATAGAGTGTAAGTGTTTTTCCTTTACCAGTCTACAGCAAATTCATAAGTGAAAATGTATCTTGTCTATTACTAATGCAATTAAAAATAATAGCTGAGCAGGGAAGGCCATGCTAATAAGACTGCCTCAGAAACTGGTTCCTGAGGGGCACAGCTACAGTTGCCTAATAATCTGGTTGATAAAGAAAATGAGTCAGGATGTAGGGAACAGAAGAGGATTCTGATGTCTATCTTTTCTCAGGTAATCAGAACATGCTTTCGTAAATCTAGTTTCACCTACACTCAATGTATCTTCTATTTCTCCCAGATTTTAGCCTTAGGTAAACTGTCAGTGTTAGGGTTGGGAATATTGATCTCTTTTCTCTTCTTATGTATTCTAATGGGAAGCTGAGGAAGACCACATCAGGAGCTGTAAACCAGATATCATATTAAAGCACAAGTCAAATAAAATATTTCTAAGATGCACTTGAATTTGCTGAAATATCCCCCTTGGAAATTCATCCTGAGAGCCTCCTTTGATACTCGACAAGTACAAAAATATTAAACAAGACCCAAAATACAGTATGCTAAGAATCAATATGTTGTCTTCCAGAAGTTGACATTGGTGGTAAGTGTGGGGAGGAGACAGGTTTGAGGGAGAAAGTGTGGCAAAAGACCTCCAGCATCAGTGTTGGAACGCTACCAGTAAAGACTCAGTGCACTCTAAGCCAAGAACAGCTTGTCACAAGGCAAGTGGGCTTCCTTCTCCAGGAAAAACTTAGAAAAAGATTTATAGAATTAAGTTGCCAAATCTGGAAGAACTCTACAGAGTACCACAAAAAAAAAAAGTTTATTTTTTCAGATTTAAATGAACTTTCTTTTATATCTGAATAAGAAAAAAGTTGAGACTTTGTATGGTCTTATTTCCCATCCTACATGTGATACATTAAGAAGAGAGCTACCAAATATGGAAATTTGTTAGTGCCCCTTAAATTTTTATTGAGAATTACACTTGCCCTATATACATTTTAATCTCCTTCACAGTCCCTGAAGGACCAACTTAAAAACTAACCTCCAGATGTGCCATGACTATGAAATCTCTCCAATCAACATAATGACCAGCTAAGCTCTATGATTTTGTTTGTTCCTTTTCTCTACCCTCTGCTTAGCTTTTCTTTTTCTGACAAATGTTTAACCAAGTCCCTTAGCAATGGACTCAGTTCCTTAAAGACCTACAACTCATCACAAACTGGGAAATCTCCAGTTTGCATCAGATATTAGTAGTATCCAGTGGAATATCTCTGTGTGCATTTAAGACAGAGCAAGGAAATGCTTAATGGGAAGTGGTTTCATTATAATAAGCTGCTGAATTATTTACACCAATAAAAATTTATCTGCTGGAGTCGCCTGAAAAAAAATTATCCTCTTGGTATACACAATTGTTGTCTACAGTGAAATAAGGATGCACAGCACTGCCATCCTACAAGCACCACAGGAACATTTAAATTATTCCCCTATCTCTCATTGTCTTTTTCTGTTTGGTAAAGGGAATTTAAAGAAATTAATGCCTAGTTGGACTGAAAGTAATGACCACAAAGCAGTATCATTATCTCTGGAAGATTTTGCAGATGACATGGTTTTAAGAAATAGTTAAAACTCCCAAGTCTCAGAATATATACATACATATGTATACACACACACACACACACACACACACACACACACACACACATATGAAATAACCATGACAGTGTATAGGGCTCCTATTTACCAGAAAAAATGGGCAATGAATTTTTCTTGTATTTGTCAAATAGTAGGATAGAAAAAAGAAGAATTTAGATTGCCATTAAGTTAAGAATAAATTCTTATGGAGTTTGGGTTTTTTAAAGGTTATAAATTCTCATTTCATTTTAGTTGTATTGATTTCCTCCTACTTTAAACTCATGGAATGTTTTCTACAGAAATATTAGTTAGAAAATAGGTCAGGGGGCGCCTGGGTGGCTCAGTCGGTTAAGCGTCCGACTTCGGCTCAGGTCACGATCTCGCGGTCCGTGGGTTCGAGCCCCGCGTCGGGCTCTGGACTGACGGCTCAGAGCCTGGAGCCTGTTTCCGATTCTGTGTCTCCCTCTCTCTCTGCCCCTCCCCCGTTCATGCTCTGTCTCTCTCTGTCTCAAAAATAAATAAACGTTAAAAAAAATTAAAAAAAAAAAAAGAAAATAGGTCAGGTAAGGAATATTGGCCATTCTAAGAATCAAGCACTTACTATTTATTTACTATTTTCTATTTACTATTTACTATTGCACCAAGATGGCAATATAGAAAGCTCCTGAATTTTCCCCCTTCCATAGATACACCAAATGTACATCTATACATGAGAGAAATTCAGAAATTATCTGAGTAACTCCTACACATAGGGCAAATGAGAAAATATCCATAATGAAATGGATAGGAAAGGCTGAGATACCCTTACCATAAGCCCCACCCCCAGCACAGCACCATACAATAGAATAGGAAAGGTTTGGACCATACATTTAGCACTCCAGTTTTTAAGGTTCCCAGCCAGGGGATAAATCCTTAAAACACCTCAGTATGAAAGCCAGCAGGATTTACATTATTGATTCCACAGGACAAGAGCAAAGAAAAGGCAGTTGATGGGGACATGAGCACTCACCATGGCTATCCACCCAGGGCTGAAGACAGAGGGAACAGATAAAAATGCCGATCTCCCAGCCTTTTCCGGGAAGAGGTTCGGTTGCATATTTTTCAAGCTACAGCCTGAGAGTCCAGCTGTTAGTCAACAAACATCTAGGTGATGACTGTGATCCTACTAAGAGCCCAAATGAGTCAAAAGTCACTTTCCCTGCCTTCTCCCCATGGCTCACTCCAATAGTAAACACAGGTTGCCAGTATCCCCCTGGAAGGAGCAAATCCACACATCTAGAGCTTTATCATTTATGACTGCCATCCTAGGGACAGGCTTCAAAATTACCTGAGCTTTGATAGCCAACAAGGTTTGCATTCACAAGTTCCAGAGGAGTACAGAAAATAGGGAAGCAGTTATTAAATGAGCACAGAAGAACCACCCCAGGCTATACACATAGGTCCAGCATAGAGAAAACTCAAAAACAAACAAACAAACAAACCCAAAAACAAAAATGAAAACAAAAACAAAAACACCTAATAAGGATGTTTAATCAGCTATCAAAAACCTTTCATCAACAACAAAAAAAGTCCAGGACCAGTGGCTTCATGGATGAATTCTTCCAAACATTTAAGGAAGAATTAATACCAACCCTTATCAAACTCTTCCAAAAAAAATAAATGAATAAAATAATAGGAGGGGAAAGAACATTTCTAAAACCATCATACAAAAGCCAGAATTACCCTGATACCAAAGCCTTATAAGGACACTACAAAAAACTAATAAATTACAGGCCAATATCCCTGATGAACATACACCTCAATTAGGTGGCATTTGTTTCTAGGATGGCAAGGATGGCTCAACATCTGCAATTCAGTGAGTGTGGCACACACCACACTAACAAGTGAAAGATAGAAATGCTGTGAGCATTCCCACAGATGCAGAAAAATGTTTGACAAAATTAAATCACAATCATGATTTAAAAAAAAAATGTACAACAAACCAGGAATAGAAGAAATTAGCTCAAAATTATAAAGGCCCTTTATGACAAGTCCACAGTGAATATCAAACTCAAGGGTGAAAACCAAAAAGCTTTTCCTCTGGGATCGGGAACAAGACAAGTTTGCCAACTCTCATCACTTTTATTCAACGTAGCACCGGATGTCCTAGCCAGAGCATTTAGGCAAGAAAAAGAAGTAACACCATCCAAATTGGAAAGCAAGAGATAAAACTGCCTCTGTTTGCAGATAACACAGTTTATATACTGAAGCCCTAAAAACTCCACAAAATTTTTCAGAAGAAATGAATTCAGTAAATATACAGGATATAAAATCAATATACAAAAACCAGTTGTGTTTCTATATATACTAACAATGAACTACTGGAAAGAGAAATTAAGAAAATTATCCCGTTTGCAATAGCATCAAAAAGAATATCTAGCAAGAAATTTAAACAAAAAGGTGCAACTCTGAAAACTATAAAACAATGATGAAATAAATGGAAGAAAACAAATAAATGGAAAGATATTCGATGTTCATGGATTGGAAGAATATATACTATTAATCCATACTATTCAAAGTGGTCTACAGATTCAGTGCAATCCCCATCTAAACTACAGTGGCACTTTTCACAGAAACAGGAAAAAAACAACCCTACAAATTGTTTGGAACCACAAAAGACCCCAAATAGCCAGAATAATTTTCAGTTAAAAAAAGCAAAGCTGGAGGCATTACGCTTCCTTGTTTCAAACTACATTACAACTAGAATAATTAAAACAGCTGGTATTGAGATTAAAAACAGACACACATATCAGTGGAACAGAAAGGAAAGCCCAGAAATAAATCCATGCATTTCTAATCAATTAACTTATGACAAAAGAACAAAGAACATACAATGGGAAAAAGGATAGTCCCTTCAATAAATTGTGCTGGGAAAACTGGATGTCCACTTGCAAAAGAGTAAAATTAGCCCCTATCTTGCACCACACACAAAAATCAACTCAAAATGGATTAAAGAATATATGAGTTGAAAATATAAAATTCCTGTAAGAAAACATTAGGCAGAAGCTCCTTGACTGCACAAAAAAGGAAATCATCAAAAAAGTGATAAGGCAACCTGTGGAATTGGAGAAAATATTTGCAAACCACAAATCTGATAAGGAGCTAGTATCTAAAATATATAAGGAACTCATACAACCCATTTGCAAAAAAGTAATAATCCAATTTTAAAAAATGGGCAAAGATCTAAAGATACACTTTTTTCAAAGAAAACATACAAATGGCTAACTTGCATATAAAAATGTGCTCAAAATCACTAATCATGAGACGGTAAATCAAAACCACAAACAGATACCACCTCACACTAAACATGAACTAAGTGCTTTGGTTTATTCATAGAAATTGAGGACTCCTGCTTAAGATCTGAAAGATTTCAAAGAAAGTGTTTAGTTATGCCCTTATGAGTATGAGATAGATAAGAATATGTTTCTAAAAATAAGCCATTATCAGTCGCTGGACACTTGCACTTAGTATCTCATCACTGTCTTTAAGTTAAAAAGAGATTAAAGGAGGTGTTAAGTTTTGAGAGTTTTGTTCTGTGTTTTGTTTGTTTGGTATAATTGACAAATAAAATTGTAATGTATTTAAAGGTGACAACATTATAATTTGATGTATGTAGACATCTTGAAAGGATTCCAACATTCAAATTAATTAACATATCCAACACAATGTTATCAACGGTAGCAACCATGTTAAACATTACATCTTCAGATAAATAACATCTGAGGATATATAATACTTGGCTATTGTGAAAAACACTGCAATGAACATGGGAGTACCAATAGATCTTCAAGATAGTGATTTTGTTCTTTTGTATATATTTTATATGTAAAGGTAGAATTGATGGATCATACAGTAATTTCATTTTTAATTTTTTGAGGAGCTTCATAGCTTCATAAAGAAGTTGAGGTACACACACACATACACACACTATGCACACACTCACACAATAAAATATTATTCAACCATCAAAAGGAATGAAAACTTGCGATTTACAACAGTGTAGATAGACTTAAAGAACAAAATGTAAGCAAAATAAATCAAAGAAAGACAAATACCATATGATTTCACTCATATGTGGAATTTAAGAAACAAAACAGATGAGGGGCACTTGGTGGCTCAGTCAGTTAAACAACTGACCCTTGATTTCAGCTCAGGTCATGATCTCCCCGTTTTTGAGTTTGAATCCTGCATCAGGCTCTGTGCAAACAGTGCAGAGCCTGCTTGGGATTCTGTCTCCCTGTCTCTCTGCCCCTCCCTTCTTGCTCTCTCTCTCCAAAATAAATAAAATTAAAAAAAAAAAAAAGAAAACAGAAGAACAAAGGAGAAGGGGAGAAAAAAGAGAGAGAGACAAATCATAAAAGACTCTTAACTACAGAGGAAAAAAGGTTGCTGGAGGGGTGCGGATGGGCTACATAGGTGATAGGTATTAAGGAGGGCACTTGTGAGGAGCCACTGCGTGTTAGAGATAAGTGATGAATAACTAAATTCTACTCCTGCAACCAATATTACACTATATGTTAACTAACTAGAATTTATATAAAAGCTTGAAACAAAAAAGAAGAAGAAAAAAAATAAAAATAAGCCATTATCAAAACAGTATATCCTTAGGACAATGGCTTTCAACTGGAAATGATTTTACCTCTCAGGAGACATCTGGCAATTTCAGGAAACATTTTTTGGTTGTCGCAACTTTGGGTGGGAAATTTCTAGTGCCTAGAGGCTGGAAATGTGGCTAAATCTACAATGCACAGGAAAAACCTACATAAAAAAAGCGTCATCCAACATGTCAGTAGCATCTAAGGAGAGAAGTCTTGCTTTGGAGTACTATCTTCTTGCACTTATCTATATTAATATATACCTAACAAAGAGTCTATTTATTTACTTAAGAATTCCCAAACTGTAAACCCTTGAGCATTAAATCCACGAACATCAAGACTTCTATCACTTTTTAGCCTATGAAAAAAGAAATTATTTATAATTTAAGCTAACACTCTTTAAAAACTCTGGTATTTAATATTCTTTTATAATTATACTGCAAACATGTTTTACTTGTAATAAGAAAGAAGTAATGCTTGAGAACAGTGGAAATGTGTCAGGATTAAGAGAGCAAGAAGATAAGCTACCGACTGGTAGAAAATATTAATAAAGGACACAGGTGACAGAGTACTGTTATCCAAAATATGCAGAGAACTCTTTTCTAAAAAAATTTTTGAAGTTTATTTATTTATTTTAAGAGACAGAAGGAGTGAGGAGGGGAGGCATAGAGAGAGAGAGATAAAATCTTAACCAGGCTCCACACTAATAATGTGGAGCCTGATAAGGAGCTTGAAATCACGAACCCATGAGATCATGACCTGAGTCAAACCAAAAGTCGGATGCTTAGTGAACTGAGCCACCCAGGTGCCCCTAAAATATGAAAATGACTCTTAAAACTCAACAGTAAGAAAACGAAAAAGACTGATTTTAAAAAAGGGAGAAAATCTGACCAGATACCTCACTAAAGAAGATTCACAGATACCAGATAAGCATATGAGAAA
Organism: Neofelis nebulosa; assembly: GCF_028018385.1. Lineage (NCBI taxonomy): Eukaryota > Metazoa > Chordata > Mammalia > Carnivora > Felidae > Neofelis > Neofelis nebulosa. The sequence continues at coordinate 79,166,342 of NC_080788.1, forward strand.
GTGTGCATCATAGATCATTAGAGTAATGCAAGTTAAAATAATAAGACACCACTACAGAACAATGAGAACACCAAAAATTCAGAACAGTAATAACACTAGATGCTAGCAAGAAAATGGGGCAAAAAGGAACACTCATCTACCACTGGTGGGAATGCAAAAAGGTACAGCACTTTTTTTTTAAATTTAAGTTTATTTTGAAAGAGACAGAGACAGCACAAGTGGGGGAGAGGCAGAGAGAGGGAAAGAGAATCCCAAGCAGGCTCTGCACTGCCAGCACAGAGCCCCACGTGGGGCTTGAACCATGAGATCATGTCCTGAGCCAAAACTAAGAGTCGGATGCGGAACTGACTTAGCCACCCAGATATAGCTCGGTTCAAAGACAGTTTGGTTATTCCTTAGAAAACTCAACATAGTCATAGCATGCAAATGAGCTCCTTAGTATTTGCCCCAATGAGTTGAAAACTATGCCTACACAAAAACCTGCACAGAAGCCTTATTCATAATTTCTAAATGTTTTTTTTTCAGAATTTGAATGGGTAATAAACTGTAAATAATGGAATATCACTCAGCACAAAAAAGAAATGAGCTATTGGTTCATGAGAGGACATGGAAAAACTTAAATGCATACTATACGTGAAAGCAGCCAATCTGAAAGGCTACACATTCTGTGTGATTCCAATACTATGATATTCTGGAAAAGGCAAACTATGGAGACAGTAAAAAGATCACTGGTTTCCAGGGGTTAGGAGGGGAGGGGGGGCTGAACAGGCAGAACTCAGAGGATTTGGGGGACAGTAAAACTACTTTGTATGATACTATAATGTGGCATACATGTTATTATACATAAGTTAAAATCCATACAATATACACTCCCAAGAGTAAACTCTAATGTAAACTGTAAACTTTGGGTAACAGTGCCATGTAGGTTTATGGATTGTAACAAATTAATTGCTGTGGTGCAGGTTGTTCATAACAGGAGAGGCTATGCCTGTGGAGGGTCAGGGAGTATATAGGCTCTCTCTGCACCTCTTGTTCAATATTGCTGTGCATCTAAAATAGCTCTAAAAATAAAGCTTATGGCATAAATAATAATTACTAGTACCATAAACCAGTACACATCATTCAAGTTTGTTTTCTACTCCTTTCCTCTTCAGTATCTCTTCAGAAAAGGAAAACTTTTATTTTCCCTGCATATGCATAAAAGCAGAATTTAGTTTTAACTGAGTTAGGGTATGTTTAGTGGCCAATCACTTCTGACTCTGACGCTCATAGAGCCTCTATAAATAAATTTTTAGGTGGGAAGCGTCAAGAGTATCCATGTGGTATTACCTATTTTGCTAGAATTCAGATTCTTTAGTATTTAGCCACAGCAATCTCCTTCAAATGTTCCTTTGATTTCTCTCAGTTGCCTGTGGTGGTGCTGGTCATCTGGTTCTTGAAGACACAAGAGGAGTTCCTGATTTGTAGCACCTGCTCATCTTCATGATGAGCATGCTTCCACCATGGCCTAGGTCAAGGTACAGCTTTACAACATTCACAAAATTCTTCCTCCTATTCTTAGCTCATGTTATATTTCACCCAACTTCTTTATTTTATTTATCTTCTCTTTATGTTTCTCCCCTGTGTGTTTCTCTACTTAAGTTTTAAAAACATATCCATTGTTCCTGAGCTGATTTTCACAACTATAAGGAGATGTCAATATTCAGAAGTAAGTGCAATAGTTTGTGGCATCTCCTTACCTGGCCCAACTGTTGGCATTTAAAGAATATAGCTTAAGAGTTAAGAAAGGAATCTTTATTAACATCAATTTCCAGTTGTTTGTCAAATACAGCCCTCTCCACTCTCACCAGCTTGTGGTGATTGTACTTCTACAATCTTAATAATAATTTAAAATATTTTGTTCCTAATCACATTTTTTACTGAGTGAAATGAGGCAGTTAAGGAGAAGAGAAAGTAACATACTTTTAAGGAGCATAATCATATGACAGATAAGCAGTTACCATTTTTCCCTGCCATGATACATGAGATGGATGAGGTTTCTACGTGGCTTAATCTGGAGTAGATCTCAGGGACATCTAGCATTTAATTACATCTACCTTACAAGTAACAATATGTGAATAAGCAGAAGTTATAATAGCCAATGATTATCTTGAATCAACTCCAATTTTTATAAAATCCACTTCCTAATCTTACAACATTAGTAAGTAATGGTGTGACATAACTCATAATAGATCGCCATTATCTAATTTGTTTTAAAATAGGTCTTTAATGGGGCGCCTGGGTGGCGCAGTCGGTTAAGCATCCGACTTCAGCCAGGTCACGATCTCGCGGTCCGGTCCGTGAGTTCGAGCCCCGCGTCAGGCTCTGGGCTGATGGCTCGGAGCCTGGAGCCTGTTTCCGATTCTGTGTCTCCCTCTCTCTCTCTGCCCCTCCCCCGTTCATGCTCTGTCTCTCTCTGTCCCAAAAATAAATAAAAAACGTTGAAAAAAAATTTAAAATAAAATAAAATAGGTCTTTAAAGCTGACATTATTTCCTTATCAATGATAATAAAAATAGCACTGAGAAAGATAACACAACACTGAGTGGTTTTAGACTATTTTTTACCCAAGGTCACATAGCCAATGAGTGATAGAACAAAAATCCATTCATTCATTCACTCAACGGAAATTTATTCCATGCTAACATTATTCCATATAAAAAGTTATCTGTTCTGTTCAGTTTATAGTCCACTGAGGGACAAATAATATTAATTCATGATCACAACACAGTAATAAATGCTACAAGTATGCTTAGAATACTCTTGGAGCACGTAAGTGGGCACCTAAATAATACTGAGGGCAAGAGAAGGAAGTAAAACATAAGCTGAAATTTAAAGAGCTATTTGAAGTTAGGTAGATAAATCATGTTGGGAAGGACATGCCCATAGGTAACAACACACTGAAAGGCAGTGAAAAAATATGGTCATTTTGAATAACTTCCCTAACTTCAATGTGACTGGATGAAAGAATGCATAAATCTAAATGGGGAGAAATAAAGCCAGAGAGGTAGGCAGAGGCCAACAATATAAGTAATTTCACCTTTTATTTTTTGCCCACATTACCTCACTTGAAAAATAGGCACTCCACTTAGTCCCTGCATCTCCTTACAGTGATGATTCTAAAGTGATTTTGTGAAAGGAGCCCATCTCAGACACGGCAGAGCTTCTGACCATTGAAACCCTTTCAGAAAGCTAAGTGGGGCCTATTGATGGATTTTAAGCAGGGAAATGACACAGTCAAAAATGAAATTTAGGAAAGATATTTCAGCAGTAGCACAGAGGATTGGAGGATCAAGAAGTTGAAGGATTGGCCAGAATACATTTGTAATAATTCATATGAGAAGTGCTGATAGTTCCAGTTAAGCCTGTGATGATGGAAATGCAGTCAAAGATTCAAATATTAATCTGTACATGTTGATACCTGATAGAACATAGAGATTTGGTAATGTAGGGCAGAATAGCTCCATATTTCTGATTTATTTCTATAGCTCCATTATTCTGAACATTTTGGAGGTCACAGACTTCTTTCAGAATTTGACTAACCCCTGTCCTATAACTAATAGGAATTTATTCTATTTCATGAGTTCCATGAGTCTATCTAAAACACCAGGCTAAATAACACTACGTTACATTAATCTATGAAGATATGGATACATAACAATAGTTTGGAGAGGAAGGATGATACTTCTTTCATTACAGACACATTAATGTGCTTATAGAACATCCTGAAAGGGGTATTTAAGAACTTGGTTATATTGGTCTGAAAGATAGCAGACAAATTGTTGGTGAAGACGGAGTATTAAATATCTCATCTGAAGACACTGTGTAGAGTGAACAGAACAATAATAAAGGGTTTGAATCCCTCAACCATGATCATGTAAGGAATGATCAAAGGTCAGAGACACACATGGGAAAGAAAGATGACAAAAGAAATCTGGACATCAAAGTCAGGGATTTCAATTACCACAGTCAGAATCTGGAGATTAAAGGAATACCATGTGTGGATTTATAGACTTTTCCAAAATTTTGACCCAGTAGAGATTCTGGTAATGTTTAATGCTCTGGGTGTTACTTTATATATACTATATGTGTATATTTCTTTCCTAAAATCTTGAATAATTACTAACTTACACTTGATATGTGCGTGTGCATGCATGTGTGTGTGTAGCTACTTAATCTCACAAATACCCTATATTATAAGTAAAGATAATAAAGCTTAGGTTCAAACCTGGGTATGGCTCCAGACTAAGAAATCTTCCTATTTTATCACAAGAGAGAAAGATAAATGTAATTGCTTTAGAGACTATTTAACATTGCTAATTATTGCTATGTAATGGTGGGTGAATCACTGTTTAATACACTGAATAGTGTTAAAAAAAACAATAAAGAGAAGCAAAGTCCAACAGAGTTTCCTCTCTACCCCACCTGTTTTATAGAACCACAATCTTCCTTTATCAATGGATAGGAAGCTAGTATCATGTAAAAAATAAAATGAATGGTAGCATTCAGGATACAGGAGATGACTTTATAATATAAAGTGTTCACACATGTTAGATTTTAGTAATCTCCCCTTGGCAAACAAGTTCAAAATACATTGAAACTTTTCCTTAAGATCTATGCAACAATGATTTTTTTGTAAAAATAGGGATGACAGTAATGTATATCTGATATACTTTTCAGTTTTCAAGGCAACATACCCTACATCCTTTGATACTCAGAATCCCTTGAGCTATACAGGAATACTCTTGATGAAAATGGAAGCCTAAGAGAATTGCATAACAATGTAAGTTTATTAAGAGCTAGAACCCAGCTCTTCTGGCTCCCATCAACCACACTCAGCTTGGAGTCTCACAATCTTCCTCATAGTGTAAATGACATTACTGCATTATGTCTTTGATTCTACTCAATTTCCCTTTGGGGAAGTTCAAGCCCTGAACATTATTCTGAGTTCTGTTTAATTGTGGTCATATAACAACGTTTCAGTAAATGCATAAAAATCATAGTTTAGCATAACAAACAGTGCACCATTAACCCAAGTAGGCCTAGGTAAATGATCTAAAAATAAGAATTTCATTTATGCAGTTACTATGGAAACCTTTTAAGATTTTAATTCTGTTAAACAGTAACGGTAGCATTCAAGTGTCATCAAAGAATGAGTACTGCCACAGTACTCAGAAGGAAAACAAACAGGACTTAACATTTGGTTTATCTTTCAGTCAGGTCTACATCATTACTTCACTCCACCAAAGTTAAAACAAGTCACATCACTTGGTGCATTCCTCAGGTGAGAATACCGGATACAAATGCTGAGTACTTGAAAATAGCCCGGGGGAGAAAGTGAATGCATGTGCAAGTACCTGGTCAGATGGTCAGAGAAAAATCACGATTTCCAACAGAAACGGCAACTAATTTTATTATTATTTTTTTTCATTTTTTAATATGAAAATTATTGTCAAAATGGTTTCCATACAACACCCAGTGCTCATCCCAACAGGCGCCCTCAACACCTATCACCCACCCTCCCCTTCCTCCCACCCCCCATCAACCCTCAGTTTGTTCTCAGTTTTTAAGAGTCTCTTATATTTTGGTTCCATCCTTCTCTAACCTTTTTTTTTTTCTTCCCCTCCCCCATGGTCTTCTGTTAAGTTTCTCAGGATCCACATTACAGTGAAAACATATGGTATCTGTCTTTCTCTGTGTGACTATTTCACTTAGCATTACACTCTCCAGTTCCATCCACGTTGCTACAAAAGGCCATATTTCATTCTTTCTCATTGCCACATAGTATTCCATTGTGTATATAGGCCACGGTTTCATTATCCATTCATCAGTTGATGGACATTTAGGCTCTTTCCATAATTTGGCTATTGTTGAGAGTGCTGCTATAAACATTGGGGTACAAGTGCCCCTATGCATCAGCACTCCTGTATCCCTTGGGTAAATTCCTAGCAGTGCTATTGCTTATTTATTTATTTTTTTTGAGGAACCTCCACACTCTTTTCCAGAGTGGCTGCACCAGTTTGCATTCCCACCAACAGTGCAAGCAACTCTAATTTTAGAAATCTGAAGATGACTTATCTTGAGCTCTGATAGTTGATGTTATATTTCCTTGAAGTTTCAAAAGAAGAGATCTGTTTCTGCTCATCTTTCAAATTCACAAGGTCAGACTATCAAAAAAAAGATGAATACACTCTTGACAGGAATTTGACCATATCACAAGTTTGTTCTCAGTGGCTTTGTTGTACCAAGGAAGTTGTTCTGTGACAATGAAATGTTTTCTACAGACACCTTCTCCTATCATACCACACCATGTGAAAGAAAGATGGGCAGAATAGTTGATCTAAGAATTTTAGGTCCAGTGGGGATTTTGAGAGCCTAAATATGGCTGGGTGTTATCATTAATATTAAACAAAATTTGTTGTTGTTATAAGGAGACCGTCAAAGTGATCTTTGAGACAGTTATCTATAAAATGACAGTGCATTCAAAGATTTTAAAAGTCCTTTCTGTGCATTTTAATGGCTGCACACATATACTGAATAACAATTTTGCGAACACCAGTTTTCAAATTTTTCTATACAATGACCTCCTATAGCATTTCCTTCAACATACTTACCAGAACTCAACTGTAAATTCTTTGGTATTTTTATTCATTTTTTGTATTTTTAAATGATGTCATAACTCTTTAAGATCATTAAAAAATCATTTGTATATATCTATTACACTTCCTAAAGTAGTTAACTGGTATTACTCAAATATATTTTTACACTATATACTTTATAAATGTCAGATATAATTATTAGTCATAAACTTTAAAAATTCTTGAAAGGAAATTTCAATGTTTCTTGAAAATGGAATCCAGTGTCTCAAAATTCATAGAGTGATTTTCTTTCTGATGAGAATTACTCATTACTTCATGAAATATTCTCAGTGAATATAATGCTGTACATTTTACTCTCTAGGCTATTTCATACATACTACCTTCTTTCCCTAAGTCCCTTTATCTAATTCAGTAATGATTTCCAATGGTACATTAGAACACAGTGTGACCTTCATTAATTTAGGACTATGACCTATTCAGTTTTAAGTTCCTTACAATGTACCCACTTTACCTTCAACATTAGACAAGCACATAGCATTTTGCACATGCATCAATCATGCTTTCATAATAGATTGCCAATAATTATTTTATAAACAGCTTAAAATTGAGCTTGCCCCACCTCAATGTATTGAGGGCAATGATTTCAAATTATTTATTATTTATTTATTAAAGTTTATTTTTAGAGAGAGAGTGCACACGTGAGCATGAGTGAGGGGGGAAGGGCAGATAGAGAAGGAGAGAGAGAATCCCACGCAGGCTCCACCCTGTCAGCTCTGAGCCCAGTACAGGATATGATCCTTCATACCATGAGATCATGACCTAAGCAGAAATCAAGAGTTGGATGCTTAACATACTAAGCCACACAGGCACCCCACAAATTATTTAAAAGTGGATAATAACAGACATTTACATGTTCTCAAGAGGAGATCTATTCAGTCATCAAATTTTTCTGGTTGTCTAGCAATATGTTACAATCTATAAAAAACAAATACTGAATAATAACCTTTAACCAACCCACAATTTTTGGACAGTCACTTCAACTTTTAAACCCCTACACTTTGAAACAAAAAGGAGAGTGGGAGAGAGGTAGAAAAGGGATAAAGGAAAAAGAAATGGGAGGAGGGGGGAGGGGGGAGAGGGAGAGAGGAGGACAAGAAATTAAGTAAAACCCAGATGAACATAATAGACTAAACACTCTCAATTACAGTTTCTGATATTGGTAACATAACCAGTTTAATGTACAGAAGTACCACACAGCATTCTGTACAATTTAAGCTCTTGTAACTAACTCTGAAAAAGGTAAAAGTGCCACATGGTTAACCAAAATCTAATATATCATAAATCTGTCCACAGTAAAGAATTCACTTCAAAGTGAATTACAAACATTTCCAACATTGCAAAATAAGCTAAACTCATTTAGGCATTTAACTCAATTAGAAATAATATATTGTTGATTATGTATGTGAAGTTCATTCATTCATTTCAATGTCTAGCACTCACAACTGATTAAATCAGATTGTGTACTCTGAATATTAAACATATTAGATACTTCAAGATTTTACTTCTGTAAATTGAGGAACTAAATTTCATTTAAAAGCAGGTAACAATTAAAATGAAGTTTTAAGATAATGTATCACAGTCTACATAAAATTGGTTTTTATAGGTAGTCTTCTGATAATTTCTTTAGATCTCAGTTCTACAGTAATGTCATCAAATACATTGGACAAAAATCCAGGAGGGGAATAAAAATGCAATGGGGATGGTAAAATGTAATAATCCTGGCTCAGTAAAGAATTAAATTTGATGAGATCACCAACCCTTTTCTCATATCTTACATTTGCTCCAACTTTGCTGCTTTGAGATTGACAGCTGAAAATAATAAAAGTCCAATTATTTTGATGAGTGCCACATACTATGTTTGGTGTCTGGAACCAAATTCAGGAAAAGAAATTTTGGCCCATTCTCCATACTGCCTAATATCCCCAAATTTGTATGATTCAGATCTACAGGACTGTCATACTAGGAGATGAAAGAGAATCAAGACATAATAATGTAACATAAAAGACAAGGTCAATGGAGTCAGATGATTTAAGTCAAAATTGAGGTTTATGACATTAGTTTTATGAACACAAATATCTCTTAATCTGGACTCCAGATTCACTCAATACAAAATGTCAATGACAATATTTATCTGCTCTGTTTCCTCACAGAGTTAATTCACAAGTTATATTAATGTCAATGAAAATGATTTTTAAAATATTTGACCAGCAAAATGTGGACAATAGTATAGTAATATAAACCGTAATAAAAAAAAAATTGGAAAATGACAACGTCGAAGGAGAAGAAGGAGAAGTAGAGATTTCTGGAACTCAGTTAAATTCTTCAAACTTGGCAATTTAAGAAAGCAACATTCTCCATAACAATTAAGTAATAAAATAACCTGCTATGTCAATATGCAGCAACACTTTCTAGAGCAGAAATTCTACTGTATTTTATTTTCATGGATGAGTGGATTGTCCATTAGACTCACATACATGTTAAAGCCAATCTTCTACTTTCACCAAATACCTATACCACAAAAACCACCTACCTCACCTTCCCACTCTTGGCCAATCACTCTTTCATGTGCTCCAATAGCATAATATCTTAAGACATTCACAAACTTCACCACGAGAAGTGTAATCATGGATTTCTTGGTCTACACTAAGCTTCTTGGGGTCAGGAATTCCTACTTTGTGTCCTTGGAACTATTTGACTCCAGTATGAACCTTTTAAGTAATCCAAAGGATGTTGGTCAGTATATTGGTTCAATGAGAGTATGTTGCCTGATTTAACAAGTGAAATACAGGATGTCCAGTTAAATTTGAATTTCAGATACACAACACAAATTTGGGACATACTTACATGAAATATTTATTGTTTATCTGAAATTCAAATATAAGTGTGTGTCCTATATTTCATCTGACAATGCTAAATGAGAGGGAAAAATGTTTGATGGCTTCAAGGCAGTTGAATTCAGATAACTACATCAAGAAATCATTTAAATTCAGGGGCGCCTGGGTGGCGCAGTCGGTTAAGCGTCCGACTTCAGCCAGGTCACGATCTCGCGGTCCGTGAGTTCGAGCCCCGCGTCAGGCTCTGGGCTGATGGCTCGGAGCCTGGAGCCTGTTTCCGATTCTGTGTCTCCCTCTCTCTCTGCCCCTCCCCCGTTCATGCTCTGTCTCTCTCTGTCCCAAAAATAAAATAAAAAATGTTGAAAAAAAAATTAAAAAAAAAAAAAAAAAAAAGAAATACCTTGTTAAAAAAAAAAAAAAGAAATCATTTAAATTCAACTTTAAATTAGAAATACTACATGTAAGGAATAACAAAATCTTCTAAGTTAAGAAGTGAATTTATTGCTCAAAGAAGCACAAAACTTTCTGATACACTAATCGAACAAGAAAGAAAACAACAAAGAAAGCCCTTCAACTTAGGATATCAATTTTGCCATTGTTATGGATTAGATTATTGCTTAGCAAACACATCTCAATTTCTTTGAAGGTGGACTTGAGCAATTACTTTGCTTTGGTTGATTTTGTGTATGTGGGCAAGCAACAGTGTGCCAATTTCAAGCCTAGGTCTTAAGAAATTGAGCACAACTTCTACTATGAAAATAACATGCCCCAGGTAGTTGCCTTTTTAGCCTATGCTATGGAGCACAACAGAAAAAGCTAAACCCAAAGACTGATAGCTTGATGAAGAGTCACTCCAGCTGACCAGTAGACCTGTGATTAAGGAATATGTGTGTAATGTTGAATGTCAATAAAATTTTACTGACATTTGTTATGCAGGATTTCTACAACCATCTGTACAAGAGTAGGCAATCGATGCAGTCATAGTCCTCACAAAAACAGACTTCCTCACTCAGTCCAAGACAAATCTAGACAATTGGTACCCTCATCACAGCTAAAGGATGCCTTAAAAGAATTTTCCCCCATTTTCCTGTCTCAGAAGGGGTAAAAACTCTCTTCATTGATTGTCCATTTCTTACACCGTGTATCATTGTAATAGTGTAATTGTTTAGATGTCACATATTTGTAATTATTTAGATCTCACAACTAATGTGAATTAACTTTAAAACAAGTCCCTTTCATGTAATGAGGAATCAGAGAAGTAAAAAAAAAAAAGTGATAGCATTACCTTATATTCTACACAACTTATTGGCAGAAAAAGAATCATTAATCCCAGTATTCATGTTTTTCAGAGACAAAGAGAGAGAGAGAGAATGAGAGAGCGGCAGAGAGAGAGGGAGATACAGAATCCAAGCAGACTCCAGGCTCTGATTTGTCAGCACAAAGCTGAAGAGGGGCTCGAACTCATGAACCGCGAGATCATGACCTGAGCCAAAGTTGGAAGCTTAACCGAATGAGCCACCCAGGGGCCCCAAAAGTTTTTTACTCTATAGAAACTTCTCCTAGGGAATATTTGATTTCATTGCTAAGTATTTGAAGCTGTCTAAATACTAGGAAATTACCAGAAACTATCACGCACATAGATATATAGTTGGCAGGAAATCAAAGGATATAAAAGCTGCACTTATTCAGGCATTTTACAGAGTTCAACCGAGTGCATCACACTATATTAGAAACCATGTCAAGTCACAGGAGATGTAGAAACCATCTCCCCAAAAATGAAGAGCTGATAAAGCAAGTGAACTTTTGCTTTTTAAACAAAATACAGTGAGAATTTGTAAATGGGGTATTTTTTTTTCTCATCTGTATACTGAGATGGTCCTTTGATGCTGAAATTTTGTAATGTATATATTTGTCTACCTTGTGGGTTTCCAGTAATGTTATGAATTGAATGTTTGCATCTTCCCCAAATTCATATGTTAAAGCTTGTTACCCCTAATGTGATAGTATTAAGAGGTGAGGACTTTGGGAGGTAATTAGGTTTAGAGGAGTTCATGAGATTGTAGTGCTCATGGAGGATCAGTGCCCTTATAAGAAGAGAAGGAGACACAGAGCTTTCTTCTTTTGTCATTTGAGGATACATCAAGAAGGCCACCACCTACAAACCAAGAAGAGGTCCCTTCCAAGAATTGAATCTACAGACACCTTGAGTTTTGACTTTCCAGCCTCCGAAACTGTGACAAGTAAATGTCTCTAGTCTTAGCCACCCAGCCTGTAGCATTTTGTTACAGCAGCTCAAGCTAATACAGGTAGTAACTTGGAGGACACACACAAAACCGTTATGACACAAAATAGTAGACTTCTCTGTTTTAGTGTGTACTGGTGGTTAGTCCAGGAGACCAAATTATTTCATCTCTGCATCCTAATTACTAAGAATATTGCACAGTAGATGAAAGTTGCTGGGCACAAATACCTGGAATGAATATTCTACAGCAATTTCCTAAGACCAGTCCTGACCTGAAAGTACAGGTATTTAAGATTCTTTAGCTACAGGGGCATCTGGGTACCAGCCTGTTAAGCATCTGACTCTTCATTTTGGCTCAGGTCATGATCTCATGGTTCTTGGGTTTGAGCCCCATATTGTGCTCTGTGCTGATGGTGCAGAGCCTGTTTGGGATTCTCTCTCATATTCATTCATTCATTCTCTCTCTCTCTCTCTCTCTCTCTCTCTCTCTCTCTCACAAATAAATAAATACACTATTTTTTTAAAAGATGCTTTAGCGGGGCGCCTGGGTGGCGCAGTCGGTTAAGCGTCCGACTTCAGCCAGGTCACGATCTCGCGGTCTGTGAGTTCGAGCCCCGCGTCAGGCTCTGGGCTGATGGCTCGGAGCCTGGAGCCTGCTTCCGATTCTGTGTCTCCCTCTCTCTCTGCCCCTCCCCCGTTCATGCTCTGTCTCTCTCTGTCCCAAAAATAAATTAAAAAAAAAATTACTTAAAAAAAAGATGCTTTAGCTACACATCCTGGGAATTAGTGTCAAATATTAACCAAATCCCAATCTTGAAACCAAATCTCAAAAGTATGCTATTTACTTTTGGTTAAATTTTTAACTACCACTTTCAGCATCCACAGCAGCACTTAGTCTAGTTCTGATAGTTCTTTTACCTTTGTCCAGGTTTATACCTGGACTCCCGTTCCTGAGGGCTAGATATGAAACAGAGGCCCTGAGATTTTCTGGCCAGTTTTTTCTGAGGGATGGGAATCTTGTCTCTGATTCTTGACGTGGCATTTGGAGCTCCACTGCCTATATACAGATCGACTTTCCCGATGAGAGGAGCCTACTTAGGCCAATTTTTAATTTGGGTGACCCATGTATTAATTGCCCTGTTGTTCTCTTGCGATCTCCCTTGGTCACATTATGCACTTGCATTACTAAATACATGCCTAGCTGACCCTAATGCTCCTGTTTCCATTTGAATAACAAACTCTGTAAAAGAGAATTGTCTTTCCTTATATAGTAAATATGGTGATTTTCATGTGCACATCCCTTCCAGTTTGGCTGCCCACTTAAAATACTCTCCCATCTAATGTCTGATTAGTATGCTCACATTTAAACAATTTTAAATAATTTATTGGTCAGCATACATAAATATCTTTGTAACAAGTTATTTAGGGCAACTTTCATTACTACATCCTTATTACGTGCAAACTAGTGTATGTGAATTCATCTGAACTTTAAAATAGGGCATTCTAGACACTGAAATTTCCTTAAAGATGTTTGTTACTTTGATTTGGAGGAACACTCTTTGAGGGAAAGAATCACCAACAGAATTACCCGTTTTGTCATTTCTGAAAATGAAAGATTAGGTTTTTAGATCACTGAAGAAAACCTATATACTGATAGTGGGTGCCCTTGCATTGCCTTGGTTTGTCTGTTCCTCAGATAGGAGTTTATTTTTTCTCTTTTCCTTTGTGAATCAATATTCTCTGTGAAAACAATTTTCAAACTCTCTATTCAGTCTTTCTATACTCTATCAAATTAATTTCCTCTATACCCACCTTCTTTCCTGATCATTAGTTTTGATATTTTAGTAAACAAAATATGTCCTCCATTAGGCATTTTCTAATTAAATTAGTCCTTCATTTCACTTTTGCCTTCCCGGAGCAAGCAACTGTTTCAAACTTCCAATAGATAGTTGCCCACAGACATTATTTGTACTGGTATTAGGTTTACATACATGTCACTCATCTTACTAAACTCAGGGAAAGAACCCTTTTATTATTATCCAGATATCTAAAGGGATTCCTACATTGTTGTTTTCATCTTAAGTACTTACTTGTTTACATTTGCTACGTGTCTTCTCCACTAAAGGTAAGCTTTATAATGGCAGCCATCTTGCCTGTCTTGTCCTCATTTTATTCTTGGCATCTGGTTATATTTCTGGCATATAGGGGGTTAATAAATATTAGTTAAGTCTGTCAGTGAACGAGGGCAGTAATGATTCAACTATACCCTCTTATTATTTATTTTATTCTTGGATGCGCCACGGATTTCAAATAAGATGTTTTGAAAACACAAACTATCAGGGGGCATCTGGATGGTTCAGTTAGCTTAGCTTCTGACTCTTGATTTCAGCTCAGGTTGTAATCTCATGGGTTCATAGGATCTGACCCCTATATCAGGCTCAGAACTGACAGCATAGAACTTGCTTGGTATTCTGTCTCTCCTTCTCTCTCTGCCCCTTGCACTCATGCTGTTTCTCAAAATAAATAAATAAACTTAAAAACACACATACACAAATTATCAAGTAGTCATTTATGTATATGTGAAATTCATGTGGAGATAGAATTTTGATCCAGTGGTTTCAAATGAAGAGTGTACTGGGTTTTTTTGTTTGTTTGTTTGTTTTGTTTTGAGAGAGAGAAAACACATGTGCGCAAGAGTGTGAGTTGGGAAGGGCAGAGGGAGAAGGATCCTCAAGTGGGGCTCAACCTCACCAACCACCGAGAAATCATGACCTGAGCCAAAATCAAGAGTCTGATGCTTAACCAAATGAGCCACCCAGCCGCCTCTAGGCATGGTATCTTTAAAAAATTTTGGGTGACTGCATTATAGTGTATATACTATATTTATGCTATTATATAATTAACTAATTTATGCTAATTCATATTAACTTTAAAACAAGGTATTGTAGACATTGAAATTTCTTTAAAAATATTTGTTTCTATGATTTGGAGTAGTACTCTTTGAGGGAAAAGAGCAGTTGAGTCAAAGGGGTATTTTTAATGTGAAATAAGGTGCTGGTTTCTTGAAACAGGAATATTTCCCTTAGACTAAGTTCTAAGATTCAAGTTCAGTGTTATGATAAATTATTGAGCCATCACAATAAATGAAACCATAAAGAAAGATGACATAGTTCATGGAACAAAATTATTATCTGTATATTTTTAAAAATATATAATGTTTCTGGTTGAAGAGTTTTAATCTAGCAACCTGCCATAGCAAAGTTCAGTGGGATAAAAGTCTATGGAAGTGTTTCCCAGAGAATGAAAACATGGGTGAAATATTCTATTCTCTAGTATCTACTTATATAAATTTTATCCTTTGCAGTTGAAATTTTCAACCAAACCATCTGTCAGGATAAGTAGGATAAGGTTTTAATTACTTACAGCAATGCAATTATACCATTAATGTTCAGCTAAAATTGAACCCATTCAATTTAATTAGCAATGCAGCTGTGAGTGGAAAGAGATGGGGACTTTCAGATAGCCAACACAAGAGGTTATAAAAGCTCTTTCTTTTTCTTTTTCTTTTTTTTTTTGGTATGTTTGTTTTTGATTTGCTAGGACTTTGTTCTGGCATAACCCCTATGCTGCTATAGTACTTTTTGAATGTGTGTGTGTGTGTGTGTGCACGCACATGCATGTGCACATAATATTTGGTAGATATATTTACATATGCCTTTTATGAATGTCTGTATATACATACATAAATATATACATATATACACACATATATATAATACTTATACACAATATTTATTATTTGTTACATACATTTTTAACCAAATAATTCTATGTGCACATACACACCTTTAGAAAAGCAAATCATCTCCTATTTGTGGCCATGACTTTATATCTGCCCACATATGCCATGGAAATCACATTAATACAACTCACCGAGAAACAATCTTCCTTTCAATTAAAATTAATGTTTTGGTTAATGCATCTTCATTATAATAACTCCACTAGCCATGGGGTAAGGTGAAGATAAAATATAAGCAAGCACAAAATTTATCTAATCATCTGAAAAAGCCTTCAATCTACTTGAAGAGATGAGACATTCATATATACAGCAGTTAAAGAAAAATGTAAGAAACACATTTGTAAGATACGAAATAACTAAATAAAATAAATAGTATGTCTCCTAATATTTTGAAGAGAAAAAATAATATAGGCATGAGAAGAATAAAATTCAGACTTGATTTTCTGAACTTCAAGAAATGTTTTAGATATTGATAAGCATGTAAATAAGGAAAAGATCACTTTGGGTTGAGACAGCATCTGGCATGGGACAGAGTGAGAAAGGTGAGCCCTAAGGGAACTGGGGAGCCAGGTCTTCCAGGATAGAAGGCTTGTGTGGGGTAATAGGGATAGGTACCCTGGATTAGAGAACAGTGAAAGCATTCTGAGGAGAGCCATTATAACATCTGTTTCTTCCGAGAAGCCTTTGTAAAATAACTAAATTCCTGAAACTAAAGCAACTAATTCTTATTCTCTGATCTTGTTAACACTTATGTTTTCTAAATGGAAATATTTTTAAAATGTTAACACCATGAACATAAGGAAGGGATTAACAGGGTCAGATTTGTGAAGTTTCTCCAAATCACATACCTCACAGTTGCTATAGCAATATTTTCACAAGCAAAGCTAGAAGAAGGAAAACTGGCATGCTTGGAAAATTGACCACAATTGTTTCAACTTGAGACTAAGATATAAATGAGGCGGCAGCATGGTGATGTACTGAGAGCACGGACTCTGGATCTGATAGGCCTGAGTTCGAATCCTATGAACATGTAGCTGTGTGAACAGAGAGCTAATTAATTGAGTTCTCTACACTTTATTCTCCTCTGTATGTAGTAACTAATAATACGTCATAGGGTGGCTGAAAAAATGGAATACTATTTTAGGCGAAGTTCTTAGAATGGTGGCTGACAAAGAATTATTAGGTCAGCTATTATAAAAAATCAATTTCACAAATAACATTGAACTAATAAGTGAATTCCCAAATTATTCCAATAACCAAATAACTAGAGAATTTTCTAAGTGTGCATATGTCATATTTAACAAGAATCACCTTCAGGTTCTAATTCTGTGAATAACTATGTCAATTATGCCTTAAGTTCCACCATAAGTTCTATGTAATAAGTTGAACTGAGTTTTAACAAGTAGAATCTAAATGTATAGCATCCTAACTTCACATTTTCTGGGTAGAAACCCTAATTCTTAGAGGCCTCTTTTATCAACTTAAATGCCTTTACAGTTCAGATACTTACAATAAATATGTGAAGCGGCAGGAACACAAGCAATAGGAAGGTCAAGGGCTGTGAGGGAATGAAGAGGCTATCTCTACCAGAAGGCAGCGGGGTTTGGCTATACAAATTACATCTCTAGGTGGGCTTTGGCTATCAGACCATTCAGTTTGCAAACCCATTAGTACAAGACTTCATCTCAAGAAGTAAGTGCTTTCCTACTATTTGAGTATCCATTGTTGCAGGAAATACCTTACTTAACCTTTTTTCAGGAAAGGGGGAAAGCATTGATTTTTGCAATATTCTTTCACTCTTCCCCTCAGGGAATAGAAACTTTCTTGGTATCAAGGAAAAATAGTTTTTCTCCCTCATATTTTTTTATCCTCTGCTTCATAAAATAAAAAAGTGGGGAAGTGTTCTTTTAAGCATCATCTTTGCAAATGTGATTATGATAAAGGAAGAATGGCCAACAAATTCTGAAGTTTTTACTTTCTAGATTATTCACCCACTAGATACACTGAATATATAAATGTAAAAACAATCAAAGATCATAGAAACATTCTTTTCTGAGTTTCATGAGTCATCAGTCCATGATGAAATAAACCATCTAGATAAATCTACTAGAGATTGTCTTTGCCTCTATAAAAAACTGGATGAATTTTGAGTAAAAAACCAGTGACTAAAATTTGCTGGAATAACTAATAATTACATGAAAAGACTAAGAGCATCATCAATAAGGGATGAATCAAATAAATCCAGGACCATCTAGTTAATGCTATACAGATACTCTAGGATATGGAAGTGAAAAACATCAAAGTGGAGGATAATGTGTTTAGTATGTTAAAGTAAGCTACTATTTAAGGAAGTATGGAGATACATAAAAACTGAAGTAAAAGGATTACCTATGGATATGGAAAAAATAGGTATTGGTACCAGGGGACAGTTATAATTCTTATATATAAATCTTATATATAATTATATATAATTCTTATATATAATCAACAATTCTCTTGAATTTTAACTTATACTGTAGATTTAAATTTGGAACCTACAAATGTATACATATTTGTAAAATGTATGCATATATGAAATATATATATATACACAATACATATAAATATACAATATATATTAATATAAATATACATATATTAATATATATAATACAATATATAAAATATATAATATGCTATGTATATATAATATATATAAAGTACTTAAAAATAAATATAAATGAAACAAATGAACATAATAATGCACAAAGTTGATAGACAAATGACAGTCAGTAGTTGTGGTAAGACAGTGAAATTTTTCAAGTTCAAAAACTTAAAATTCCTTATATCTTTCATTAATTACATTAGTACTTGTAATGATATTGTATTGTGATAACAAATTATGTCAATGTCATTAGAAACAGAGATTTTCAGATATAGGAAAAGAAATATAGAGGAAAAAAATCAAAGAAATAAGCAAAAGCCCTGTTAGTCTTAAGTTTGAACTAAAAATATTTGCTAGAAGCCATGATTTATTTTCCTTTAAATTATACAGATTTCTTGGTTAACTAATCTTCAACAAAGCAGGAAAGAATATCCAATGGAAAAAAGACACTCTCTTCAACAAATGGTGCTGGGAAAACTGGACAGCCACATGCAAAATAATGAAACTGGACCACTTTCATACACCATATACAAAAATAAACTCAAAATGGATCAAAGACCTAAATGTGAAGCAGGAAACCATCAAAATCCTAGAGGTGAACACAGGCAGCAACCTCTTTCACAATGGCTGCAGCAACTTCTTACCAGGCATGTCTCTAGGGGCAAGGGAAACAAAACTATAAATGAACTACTGGAACTTCATCAAGACAAAAAGCTTCAGCACAGCAAAGGGAACAATCAACTAAAAGGCAACCTACAGAATGGGAGAAGATAGGTGCAAATGACATACCTGATAAAAGGTCAATACCAGAAATCTGTAAAGAACTTATCAAACTCAACACCCCCATCCCCCCAAAAACTGATAATCCAGCGAAGAGATGGTCAAAAGGCACGAAGAGACACTTTTCCAAAGAAGACATCCAGACGGCTAACTGACACATGAAAACATGTTCGACATCACTCATCATCATGGAAATACAAATCAAAACTACACTGAGATACCACCTCACACCTGTCAAATGGCTACAATGAACAACACAGGAAACAAAAAATGTTGGTGAGGATGTGGAGAAAGAGGAATGCTCTTTCACTCTTGGTGGGAATGCAAACTGTTATAGCCACTCTGGAAAACAGTATGGAAGCTTCTCAAAAAGTTAACAATACAACTCCTTATGGTCCAGCAATTGCACTACTAGGCATTCACTCAAAGGATACAAAAATACTGATTCAAAGGGGCACATGTACCTCAATGTTTATAGCAGCATTATCAACAATAGCCAAATAATGGAAAGAGCCCAAATGTCCATTGACTGATGAATGGTTAAAGATGTGATACACACACACACACACACACACACACACGCACACACACACAATGGAGTATTACTCAGCCATCAAAAGGAATGAAATCTTGTCATTTGTAATGAAGTGGATGAAGCTCAGTGTATTATGCTAAGCAAAATAAGTCAGTCGGTGAAAGACAAATACCATATGATTTCACTCACATGTGGACTTTTAAAAAATTTTTTTTAATGTTTATTTATTTTGAAAGAGAGAGACAGACAGAGAGAGAGAGAGAGAACATGAGTGAGGGAGGGACAGAGAGAGAGGGAGACACAGAATCTGAAGCAGGCTCCAGGCTATGAGCCGTCAGCACAGAGCCAGATTTGGGGCTCAAACTCATGAGCTGTAAGATCATGACCTGAGACAAAGTCAGACACCTAACCAATTAAGCCACCCAACTCCTCTCATATGTGCAATTTAACAAACAAAACAGATGAACATAAGAAAAATAAAACCAGAGAAGAGGGAGGAAAACCATAAAAGAGACTCAACTATAAAGAACAAACTGAGGAGTGCTGGAGGGAGGTAGGCAGTGGGATGGGGTAAATTGGTGATACATACTAAGGAGGGCACCGGTGATGAGCACTAAATAAAAACTTGAGACATTAGGGGCACCTGGGTGGCTCAGTCAGTTGAGGGTCTGACTTGGGCTCAGGTCATGAACTCACGCATTGTGAGTTCGAGGTCCACGTCGGGCTCTGTGCTGACAGCTCAGAGCCTAGAGCCTGCTTCAGATCCTATGTCTCCTTCTCCCTCTGTTGCTCCCCTGCTTTCTCTCTCTCTGTCTAAAAAATAAATAAAGATTAAAAAAAACCTTGAGACATTTAAAATAATACAGCAGTTTAACAAGTCAAAAATCGAGATTTCTTATTGTTGTTCACTCAGAAGTTCAAGCAATAACAAGTCCACCAGCAAAGATCATCTCCACTGCCAGGGTTGGGTCTCTAAATAGCATTCTTCACTAAAAGGAACCATGGTTTCTTGGAGGAAAAGGTTGAAATGCACATCTGTGGCAAAAATCAAGAGTATGAACTTGGTCTCTGTTTTTATCCCAGAAATGAATGAAGTTCTGAAAGACAACTGTTTTTATGTCTGAGGAACTTTTGGTTTTAACTTGAGAAGCTTTCATAGGCCAAAGTTAGAACATTTGAGCACCATTAAAGACATGGCTATAATGGATTGAAATATATCTATATTTATTTCTAAGTTTATGAGTTAATAATGATACTTTCAAATATTATTAAATCAGTTTATTATTTTAAAATGATATAATTGGTAAATGAGAAAAAATCAACATTAAAATGTTCTCGGCTTTTGAAATACTTCGTAATAAAAAGTTAAAGCAATTTTCTGGGTGTAAAGAAAAATATTGTCACAATAGTCTAATAGTTGACCCACCAAACAATTTTTATTTAAAGCTACAATATCTGATTTTGACACCTCTCTAGGAAACAGATACTCAGAAATATAAAAGTTAAGACAGAAATAGAAAACTTGATAGAAAATACGTAGCAACCTGCCTAGCCCCTCACCATGGTAAATTGTTTTTGAGAACTTTGAGGAAATGTTAATACTTTTTACAATAAGATAGCTAAGATACATTGGAAGTACTCGTGACACATTTGTATAGAAACCCAATTGGTCTACGAAGTTCCATTTTTAGAAATAATGTTGCAATTTTACCTAGGATGGAGCTTATTTTTGTAGATGAAGAGAAATTTTGTCAGTATTGCCCTAATTCCCTCAGTCATATTATCACTGAAGAAAGGATGGTGCCATAAAATCAGCAGAGGTAGTGCCATTAGGTGGTCTAGAAACTGGATTCAGTCCTCCCTCACCCTCTGGTATACAATGTAGCTGAACTGAGATGTGCTTATAGCAAATATAGTTTCTACTTTAGAGAGAGTTGGTTATAAGGAAATTATGTGGGTTCAGCCTTTACCTCAGTGATGGGCACACAGATGTTCTCCAGTGAATTCCCTTCCCCAGAACAAGATCTATGGTCACTGTTCACAGAGAGGTTTGAAGAGTGACAGTTAGGGGTAACTTTGCAGATAGTTTTTAATTTCCAATGAATTGGAATAATTCAATTATTTAATGTTAACTGTATTTCAAGCCTGCTGAATTTTGAACCAACATATGTTGGAAAATGGAAATAGAGGATAAAGTACATACACATGATAGCTCCATTTTAGTTTGAGGGTGCCAGCCTCTCCTTTGCTGCCTTTTGATCTGTTATTTGCACATCTGGTGCCATTGACATTTATAAAGTGACCTTTTTTTTCCCCTTTCTTCTACATGCACACACCCAGTGCAGGGAGTTGAACAGTCATACATGCAATGAACACAGTATTTCATGGTTAATGTACCATCCTTTATGAGAATATGCTAGCATAATGATAGAGGGCTGAAGCATGTAATCTATAATTAATACAAAGTGAACTGTCATGTAGGGCAAAATGGGCCTTTCTGCTGAAGTATAAGTGCAGTCATGGAAACGGCTATAGCTCCTTGATTGTAATTATTCAACCTCACTAGGGGTCTGCAGCTAGCTATTAAAGTGCTAGTGGTCCCTCACGGAGTAGTCGCCTATCCAATTAAACTCTCACAAGTCTATTCAGGAGGCACACTTCAGGTTGTCAAGACATTGTGGGACACCACTGTGTTCCATTAAATAGTGTCAAGCACCTGCATTTCTAATAGAACCTAATGTTTTTGGTTACCTTTTGCATACAGAATTTGATCAGAGAATTTTCTTTGTCCGATTTGAATTTGAATCTCGAGACATATAAAACGTTTGTAATTGGAACAGATAAAGATCTTTTGTTTCTGATACATAGCAGGACTGAACTAATTTACCGTTTTCTCTCCTGTACAAAAGAAAAGCATATGCAGAAGTCAGTGAGAAACAAAGAAAAGTGGAATGTATGGGATAAGTGGCAAAATAAATGCAGTTTAAGTTAAAAATCAATAAAATTTTTCAAGGCATATTGAAAAGTTTGTACAGCCATATTAGATACAATTTCCAAAACCTAGGAATACCCAATGCCAATGCCAAAATGTTCTATGATTTTATGAGTTAAGGACTTCCATTAAAACTATGGCAAATGCTATTGCAAACATCAAGATGAAAATGTGCTGAATTGTTGTCAATATATGAAATGAAAATGATTTTGAAAATCCTGTCATAGAGCATAATATACTGGAAAAGAGTTTTGATTGACAAGTAGGCTACTCATATATATTTATATTTATATTTAATCACCCATGATGATAATCAGATACTTCTACATGGCTTAAAATCTTCTCAGCCTACTTTTTACTCCCAGCAGTGATTTATAATCATCAGTTATACACAGGTTTTAACCAGCTTCTGACAGATAAATCAAGTCTACATTTCACCTCTGCATGAGCCTCCCACTTTTTACATTCTTCTCAGGAATCTCTCTGACTCACTGGCATGAGACATGATTGTGAAAATATTTGACATTCATGATATGTATCACAGAAGTATGAGGAGCTTAACTTCTTGGAGCCACATTTGACCAAAGGTGTATATAGGAAAGCCAATGGATAAATACTGGCCCCATTTGCCCTTGAGTAGACAAGCTAAAAAATTAGTCAACTACAGAAGTTGCCAACTGGGCAACAGAATGTTGCAAGGCTTTCCACCCTTCCCAATCCTCAGTTCTCTTATATGGAATCACCTCTCAAATAAACTAACCTCAGATATACCTCTTTTTTTGGCCTTTCTTTTGGGGAAACTAGACTAAAGCAATGAAGTTCCCAGATCTAGTCCTTACTAATCCTATAGTCCTATAGAAATAGCTTCACTTCTCTATACCACCATTTTCTAATTTGTTAACTGAGGTACTTGGGCAAAACAAGCTTTAAAACTCTGAAAGCGGGGTGCCTGGGTGGCTTAGTCAGTTCACCATCCAACTTTGCTCAGGTCATGATCTCATGGATGGTGAGTTCGAACCCCACATTGGGTTCTGTGCTTATGGCTCAGAGCCTGGAGCCTGCTTCAGATTCTGTGTCCCTCTCTTGCTCTTCCCCTCTCCCATTCGTGCTCTCTCACTCTTTCTCTCTCAAGAATAAGTAAACATTTTAAAAAATTAAAAATATGGGGCGCCTGGGTGGCCCAGTCGGTTGAGCGTCTGACTTCGGCTCAGGTCATGATCTCGCTGTCCGTGAGTTCGAGCCCCACGTCGGGCTCTGTGCTGAAAGCTCAGAGCCTGGAGCCTGCTTCGGATTCTGTGTCTCCCTCTCTCTCTGACCCTCCCCCATTCATGCTCTGTCTCTCTCTGCCTCAAAAATAAACATTAAAAAAATGTTGAAAAAGAAAAAAATTAAAAATAAAAACCACTCTGAAACAGTGACTTTATTAAAAAGCAGCAATCTTGAAAATATGTAATTTGAATACAAATAAACAGACTTCAGAGGAGGTAGGATGTATCTTCATTGATTTTGCTATCAGCTTTTGCTTTCCGTTTTAGTTTGTTTCGTTTCATATTGTTTTTGCATTAGGAAGTAAATGGCTAGTCAATAACTAACATGGTGTGTTCAAAGGTTTATGCCGATTATGTTAAATTACCAATTGTGCACAGGTATTTTATCTGCTCCTTGGAGTCCTAGCAATAAAAAAAAAACAAAATGAAACCAAAAAAAACCCACCAAACCCTGCATAACCCTTCTTCCATGGAATGGATACCCCTTTTGAGAAAGCTGGAGTGTTCTTTCATCACTTCCGCCCAGAACACCATTACTATGATTGTTAGGAGAATAGTGTTCTCAACAGAACCAAATAGGATGCAGAGAGAACATGAGAAGTGAAGAGTGATCAAGTGAAGTGTGATAGAGACAGGAAAACCTTGGTAGAGAAAACAGAACGGAACTGTAAGGGGTGAAGGGTTGTTTAACACTGAGTCCGTGTCAGAAAAGCAGGTCTATATGGAAATGTGTAGACACCAGGAACTTTGTAAAAAGCTAACACAATTGCACTTTTATTTTGCTTAAAAAGTGTTTATTTTTGAGCAAGAGAGAGAGAGAGAGAGAGAAAAAGCAAGTGTGTGCAAGTGGAGAAAGGGGAGAAAGAGAGGGCAGAAGGGCATCTGAAACAGGTTCTGGGCTGACAGCAAACAGCCAGATGCAGGGCTCAAACTCACAAACCTTGAGATCATAGTGTGAGCCAAAGTTGGACACTTCACTGACTGAGCCACCCAGGAGCCCCTTATTTTACTTCTTAAAGACACAAAAGCAAATCAAAATGAACAAAGTCTGTTTACTAATAAAACTTGCAGTAAGGAAATCTTTCAGCCATTATTTCATTTCAGTCAGGGGTCAAAGGTATTGGGGAAAAACAGGAGTAAATTTTATACAAACAAGAAAAACTGCGTCTCTGGCAAGCATTCTATTAATGGGGATTTTTATTTTTGAAAGTGGGGAGACTTGCTAATTGCTCTTCAGGTGCATTAGTTGGTATTTGGTTGGTTGCAGTGGGACAATCAAACAGTTTGAAGCCTTTTTTAAAAAGGAGGGAATATTTGCTTTTAGGCATAGATGGTTTTCTGTGATCTACAATTTCCTAGAAAAAATGTGGGCTATTTGGATCCTTTTTCAGAGGCAAACTGACCTTATGGTGGAGGGGGATGGCTACCATAGCAGGAAGTTTGTCAAATTTTGCTCAGCCATTCAAAAACAAACAAAGAAACAAACAAAGCCAAAAAATCTAGAAATTTCTGATGGTACAAGCCAATGTTAACATAATAAAAACCATGGTCATATAGGGAGTTATTGCATAAGATACATATTGTACATATAGTAGTGTGATAATAGATTATAGATAGATCTCAAGTTAGTTACTCAACAAAGCTTTAGTTTTCTCACTTGTAAAATATACTAACACCCACTTCACAGGGTCATTTCAAGTTTTTATAATCTATAGCAGAAAAGTGCTTATCATATAGTGCATAACATACATGTATTCATCCATCATATCCAAAAGGATGGTAAATGTTACACAAATATATTAAAGTAATTCTGGGGTGACAAAATCATCCCAGTTCACCCCAATTTTTTTCAGTTTTAAAGCTGAAAATTCTACATCACAGGAACTTCCTTATTCCCGGATGGAAAAGGACTGTTGCTCACCTCAAATAGTTCATGTGAAGCAGTTCAAATGAAACTTATTTGTAGCTCAAACTCTAAGAATGAATAATCCCTTCCCAATAAACATGACTTTAAAACCAAAGTCAAGATAACTGTAATCATATAATGTAATTTTCTGACCCCAAACCACCCCACCACTAAAAGAACCCACCTGTAGATAAGAGTCAGAGCTACCCAATTATGCAGCCATTTCTGGTGGGCAAACAAAACTTACTTTTTGGAATCAAATCAAAAGATGCTAAGGTTGTCAGGATATATACAGATTGAGACTAGAGTAATTGGAGCCATAACAAAAAGATACAGAGATAATACAAATTGACCATCCATAACGCGATACCCCAATATGTTGATGAAGAACATTATTAATTCCTTGTAAGAATACACAAAAACTGATGCTAGATCTCTATATTGTTTACATGTATTGTATATGCATACATACACAGTGCATACTATATACATATAATAAAATGGCATGTATGTTTTAGTTTTTCTTAATCCTCAACCAATCATTCCCAAGTTTTGATAATTATTTCACTCCTGTTACAGAAATGACAACACATGCAGGAGAAATGTATTTCATTTAAAAAGAAAAAGAAAGAAATGAATACCTTAAGAGCCAAAATAAATTCCCTACTTAATTCCCTTTAGGTATTATTTATAGCTACATGAACTCAAGACCCTTCAGTCCAAAGTAGGAAAAATAATTTCCATTTATGGAAGATTATTTTTGTTATGCATAATTCACATCTTTATATTTATGTATACACACATGTTGTATTGCATTGAGAAGTGGGATAATCGATAAATAGTACCATCCAAAAATGAAAATAGAATAAATGACAGCTGTGTTGTGTTAAACCACCTCCCTGTAATCAAGGGGATTAGCACCTTATCTTTCCAAGATCTCTCTGAATATCCTGTGAACTAATGCAGTGTTCTATTCTGTATTGAATGTGTTTACCCTAATCAAGGAGGCATTTTTTATGGTAATAATAACTGCTAATGTTTACTGACTTCTTACCATGTGCTAAGGTATTTGATACCTTATTTTCATTAATTTTTCCCATGTAATCCCAAAACAAAACTATGAAGTAGTATTTCAACTGCCTCTATTTTCAGAAGAGAAAATTAGTCTTAGAAAGATAAAGTAATTTACTCTAAGTCAAATAGTCAAGTTGGGATTTAAGCTAAATCTGTCTTATTCTGCTATTAAATAGAATTCATAAATAGAAAACTATTAAAACAAATGTTTAGGATAACATATTCAATTATGAACACAGGGTCACATTTCCTACTCCCTCAGAATGGGGAAAAAATTATTAAGTATCTCCAGTTAATTCCTCAGTATTTTCCAAGGAAATAAATTTCTAAGGAAACCACTCAGAGTACACATTTAGCAGACTGTAAAGAATTTCAGGATCTGTGACATTACTCATCTTGATTGCTAGAGTTCCAAGAAGTTGCTCCAAATTAATTAAGAAGTTCTTTCTCTAAATGAATTAAGAAGATGAGAACAACATCAAAAGGACTCTCCTCTTAAGGAATTTCTAACACAGGCCTCATCCAAGCATACTCTTCAGGCTTAGTGAAAGGCCTTCTCAATAATATGCACTGATCCTTTAGAAAGGTGTTTCTTTCGCTTTGCTGTATAAATATTTGGCACTTGAGAACAGAAAATAAAGTCTTTTGTTGTTTCAAATCATTCTGTGTAAATTATTTTGAAAATTCCACTGTCAGCAGATTTTCTCAAGATGGTGGCATAAGAATATCCTGATTGTAACTCCTCCCACAGACACATGAAATCTACAATTATATATGGATCATTTCCCTCTGGAAAGTATCTCAAAAGTAGATAAACTGCTTCTCCACAACAACGGTAAAAAGACCACATTGAGACATGTAGGAGTGAAAAAGACAGTCAACCAAAAACTCCACACTCAGTGCAGCAAAACATAACAGGGAAGAATCTCACCTGAGAGGTGTTTTTTTTTTTCTCAGAGGGGCTAAGGCTTGGTGTCCCCCACCAGGCACCCCAAATCCTGGGAGCTGCACTGAAGAGAAGAGCCCTCAAAATGCCTGGCATTAAAAACCAATGAGGCTGATGTCCAAGGGACGCATAGTGCTACAGGAAACTGAGATTCCCTTTATAAAGGGCTCTTGTATGGTCTCACTTGCCTGAGAGCCAGTGAAAATACAGCAGTTTGAAAAGTGCCTAGACTAAATATGAAAAAAATATATATATATATATATATTAAAAACACCTGCTGGAGGTGCAGGGGACAGTTAAACTCTACTTCTGGAGACTGACGTGCCTCCAGATACCATTTTTGCACTTTCCACCTACTCTGCTAGCTCAGGTGGGCAAGCTCAGACATGGCATCCTCAGCAATTTGCTTAGAAGAGCATTATCCTACTGCTACTGCCTGGATGAGGAGCTTGGTAGACTACAGCACTCATCCATCTTCGGCTGGGGCAGGTGAGAGCAAATGGTTGTGGCATTCTCTTGCTTCCTAGTTAAAATCTACACTCATGAACAGTTTGGGCACTCCAACACTCTCTGACAGGGGCTGCTGAGTGTGAGAAGTCTTGGCTTGGCATGCTCCCACTTGCAGCCTAAAAGCTGGTGCCTACACAGACATGGCACTCTCATGCTGCATTCCTGAAGCCTGTGGGCGCATGCATTCTAGACGTTTTCCTGCTGCCTTTCGGAAGCAGGTCAACATGTCCAACCCCTGTACTCTCCAGCTGCTCAGCCAAAGCCAGCAGGCATGTGCAGCCCACACAGGGGATGCCTCTTGATCACTTGGCCCTGGTGACCAAGGAAACTCGTGTTCCAGAGCTCCACAGGAAGGTGACAAGGCGAAAGACAGTTCTTGGCAGGTCACCACCGCCAAGGCACTTCACAGAAAGCAAACTGAAACACAAACCCAGATGTCTTGTTTAAAAAAGCCTATTTACTTAGCCTGGAGCTTCAGCATGAGAATTAAATATCATACATGTAGAGGTTAAGGAGCTGCTCCCAGGGAACATAAGCAGAGAGACACCACCTTTGTGCGCTCCCTTGGCCTTGCTTGCTACAGCTTGCCAAAACCTTCCAGGAGCTTATACACTCATCTGAAGCCATGATGTTTTAATTTTCACTCAGGGGACACCTCCAGATCTCCTGGTCTGAAGGACAGAAGGGATTATGATTTCAGTCCCATAGGACTGTATAAATTTGCATACTTTAAGAGCTGCTTCAGGAGGGTATGGCTTCCAATCAGCCTGAAATGTGCTAAATGAAATTCTTCCCCATGGAACAATGACAGTTCTTGGCACACCCTGAACAACAGGGACATATCAAGAAAGTATCAAGGGGTTTAGACAATCATTAAGGTTCAAAAGACAATTAAGAACTAGGAAAAGATTTAATAAAAAAATGCATTACCTACACAAGGCTACTCCTTCAAGACTGAGAGAAATAGCTTTTTCACCTAATTCAGAAAAACAAACACAGAAAGTTAAGCAAAATAAGCAAATAGAGAAAGCTTCCAAATGAAAGAACTAGATAAAACCTCAGAAAAGACCTTAATGGAACGGAGATAACTTAGCTCTCTGATAAAGAATTCAAAGCAATGGTCATAGGGATGCTTGTAAATACAGGAGAAGAATTGATGATCACAGTAAGAACATCAACAAAGAATCAGAAAATATAGGAAAGTACCAAAGAGAAAACCGAGGTGAAGAATACCGAGCTGAAAAAGACACTTAGAGGGTTTCAACAGTGAGTTGAAGAAATAGAAACACAGATTAGGGAGCTGGAAGAGAAAGCAATGGAAGTTATCCAGACAGGGCAGCAAAAGGAAAAAAATAATCTTTAAAAATGATAACCTAAGGGATCTCTGGAACAGCATCAAGGACAATAACATTCACCTTCTATGGGTTCCAGAAGAAGGAGAAGGATGACGAGGAGGAGGAGGAGGAGAAAGAAGAAGAAGAAGAAGAAGAAGAAGAAGAAGAAGAAGAAGAAGAAGAAGGAGGAGGAGGAGGAGGAGGAGGAGGAGGAGGAGGAGGAGGAGGAGGAGAAAGAGAGAGACAGAGAGAGAGAAAGGGACATAACACCTCTTTGAAGAAATAATGGCTGGAAACCTCCATAGCCTAGAGGAAAAAAAAATAGACATCCAGCTCCAGGAATCTCAGAGAGCTCCAAATAAAATGAACCTTAAGAGATCTACACCAAGACATTATAATTAAAGTGTCAAAAGTTAAACAGAGAATCTTAAAGGCAGCATGAGAAAAACAAATTGTTATGAACAAAGAAAACCCCAAAAGGCTATCAACAGATTTTTCATTGGAAACTTTGCAGGCCAGAAGGGAGGAGCATAGTCAAAGTGCCCAATGGAACCTCCTAGGAAGAATACGCTACCCAACAGGGTTCCTATCATTCACAACGGAAGAAGAGATAAAGACTTTTCTCAGAAAACAAAAGTTCTACAGTACTAAACTAGCCTTTCAAGAAATGTTAAGGGGAATTTTTTTAACCTAAAAGAAATGGGACTAATTAATAACAAGAAAATATACAAAAGTCAAAATCTCACTGCAAAAGGGAAATATATAGTATAAGTAGTAAATTAATCATTTATAAAGCTACCATGAAGATTAAAAGACGGAAGTAGTAAAATTAACTAAAACCACAATATTTAGTTAAGAGAGAAATAAAATAATAAGGTGTAAAATGTGACATCAATACAAAATGGGGGAGATGGAGTAAAAAGTAAAGCTTCAGAATGTGGTCGAATTTAAGTTGTTATCAACTTCCAATAGATTACATACATAAAATGGTATAGATGAATCTCTTGGTAACCAGAAAGCAAAAATTTATAGTAATACACACACACAAATGAGAAAGGAATGTAAACATAACAGAACAAAGTCATCAAACCACAA
Source organism: Neofelis nebulosa (assembly GCF_028018385.1). NCBI lineage: Eukaryota > Metazoa > Chordata > Mammalia > Carnivora > Felidae > Neofelis > Neofelis nebulosa. The sequence goes on from NC_080788.1 coordinate 79,196,998, forward strand.
GAGAAGAGTAAGAAAGAAGAAAGAACAGAGAAGAACTACAAACACAGTCCCAAAACAAGTAACAAAATGGCAATAAGTTCATACCTGTTGATAATTATCTTAGATGTAAATAGGCTAAATTGTCTAGTCAAAAGATATAAAGTGGCTGAATGGATAAAAATTAAGAACATCCATATACTGCCTACAAGAGATTCACTTCAGATGTAATGACACATGGGGAAAAGATAATCCATGCAAATGGAAACAAAAAGAATGCTAGTGTAGCTATATTTATCTCAGACAAAACAGACTTTAAAACAAAGACTAATAAAAGACAAAGGGGGACACTGCATAATGATAAAGGGCTGAATCCAAGAAGATATATTATCATAAATATATATGCACCCAACACAGGCATACCAAAATACAGAGGACAAATATTAACAGACTGAAAGGGAGAAATTGAAGTTATACAAATAATAGAAGACCTTTTAACTTCCTACCTATATCAATTGATATATCATCAGATAGAAAATCAATGAGAAAATATCAGACTTAAATAACCCATGAGACCAGATGGATACAACAGAACAGTCCATCCAGAATTAATAGAATACACATTATTCTCAAGTACACATGGATCAGCCAGAATAAATCAAATGTTAAGACGCAGACAATTTTTAATAAATTTGAGAAGACTGAAACCATAACAAGCAACTTTTCCTACCATAATAGTATGAAACCAGAAATCAGTTGCAAGAAGAAAACTGGAAAAACTAAAAAATACATGGAGATTGAACAACGTATTTTTGAACAACTACTGGGTCATAGAGTAAATCAAAGAAAATATTAAAGAAATAGCTATACATACAACAGAGCAAAATCTATAGGATACTGCTAAAGCAATTCTAAGAGGAAACGAAGTTTAGAGCAATATAGACCTACCTCTAGAGACAAGTGAAATCTCAAATAATGAATTTATCTTTACACGTAAAAACATAACTAGAAAAAGAAACAAATCCAAAACTAACAGAAGGAAAGAAATAATATAGACCAGAATAAAAATCACTGAAAGAGAGATTTAAAAGATAGCAGAAAATATCAGTGAAACTAAAAGTTCATTCCTGGAGAAGAAAAACAAAACTAATAAACCCTTACCCAGACTCATGAAGATGAAAAGAAGAATAGCTACCCTTCTGGAACTTTCCCAACAAATTTAAAAGGAAGGATGCTTCCAAACTCAATTTACAAAGCCAGCATTTCCCTAAAACCAAAATAAGACAAGGACACCAAAAGAAAAAAGAAAGTACAGGACAATATCCCTGATGAACAGATATACAACATATCCTCAACTAAATATTAGCAAACTGAATTCAAAACTATATTAAAACTATTTTATACTATTATCAAGTGGGATTCTCAACTACATATTAGCAAAGTGACTTCAACAATACATTAAAGTATTATATACTATGATCCAGTGGGATTTATTCCAGAGATACAAGGATAGCTTGACATCTGCAATCAATGTGATATACCGCCACAAGAAAATTTAAGATAAAAATCACACAATCGTGTCAAAAGAAGTAGGAAAATCATTTGACAAAATTCAATATCCATTTATTACAAAAAACATCAACAAAGTACATATATAGGGAACATACCTCAACATAATAAAGACTATGCATGACAAAGACCTCAGTTAATATATTTACAACAGTGAAAATCTGAAAGCTCTTGCTCTAACCTAAGAAAAAGGACAAGGATGCCCACTATCCCACTTTTATTCAACAAGTATTGGAGGTCCTAGCCATAGCAATTAGACAAGGACAGAAATAAAAAAAAAAAGCATAGAAATCAGAAAAGAGGAAATAAAACTGTTATTTGCAAATGACATGATACTATATATAGAAAACTCAAACTCAAAAGACTCTAACAAAAAGTGTTAGAAATAATGTATGAATTCAAGTATAGTTGTAGGATACAAAATTAATGTGCAAAAATCTATTGCATTTTTATGCACCAATAATGAACTATCTTATCAGACACACATATCAAGAAAACAATCCTATTTACAATAGCATGAAAAAGACTAAAATACTTAGAAATAAATTTAACCAAGGAGGTAAAAGACCTTATCTTTTAAATAGACTTATCTATTTTAAATAGACTTATCTTTTAAATAGACTTAAAAATATAAGACTGATGAAAGAATTTGAAGACACAAATATATGGAAATATATTCCATGCTTATAGATTAGAAGAATAAATGTTATTAAAATTGCCATAATACCAAATGCAATATTGATACAATCCCTATTAAAATTCCAGTATCAGAGCGCCTGGATGGCTCAGTTGGTTAAGCGTCTGACTTTGGCTCAGGTCATGATCTCACGTTTCATGGGTTCAGGCCCCACATTGGGCCCTGTGCTGACAGCTAAGAGCCTGGAGCCTGCTTCGGATTCTGTGTCTCCCCCTCTCTCTGCCCCTCCCCTGTTTGTGCTCTCTCTGTCTCTCTGTCTCTCAAGAAGTGAATAAATGTTTAAAAAAATTTTTAAAAATTCCAGTATCATTTTTCACAGAACTAGAATAAATAATTCTTAAATTTATATGGAACCAAAAAAGACTCCAGCTAGTCAAAACAATCTTGAGAAAGAACAAAGGCAGAGTTATCACACACTCTGATTTCAAACTATACTACCAAGCCATAGTAACTAAATCAGTATGGTATTGGCCTAAAACAGACACATATATCAATGGAACAGAAGAGTGTATCTAAAAATAAATCCATGGACATATAGTCAATTAATTTATAGCCAAAGAGACAAGAATATACAATGCATAAAGGAAAATGTGTTCAATAAATGGCGCTGGGAAAACTGTATATCTACATTCAAAAGAATGAAACTGCACACTATCTTACACTGCATACAAAAATTAACTCAAAATATAAGTTGACTTAAATATTTGACTTGAAAGTATAAACCATCTAGAAGAAAACCTAGCTCACAATCTTCTTGTCATCAGTCTTGTTGATGTTTTATTATGGATCTGACTCCAAAGGCAAAGGATACCAAAGCAAAAATAAACAAATAGGACTACATCAAACTAAAAAGCTTCTTCACACCAAAGGAAAAAGTCAGCAAACAAAAAGGTAACCTGCTGAATGAGAGAATATATTTGCAAACCATATATCTGATAAGGGTTAATATCCAGACTATATAAAGAACTCATACAACTCAGTAACAATGACAACAAAGCAATCCAATTAAAAAACAGGCAGAGAATCCAAATAGACATTTTTCCAAAGAACACATAGAGATGGTCAATTGGCACATTAAAAGATGCCTGACTTCACAAACTGTCAGGAAAATGCAAATCAGAAAAAAAAAAAAAAACAACAACAACAAGGAATCACCTTGTACCTGTCAGAAAGGCTATGATCAAGAAGACAAGAAAGAAGTGTTAGTGAGGAAGTAGAGAAAAGGGAACACTCGTGCATGTTATTGTGAATGTGTATTTGTGCACTCATTACAGAAAGCACTATGGAGGTTTCTCAAAAATTAAACATAGGAATACCATATTATCCAAAAATTCCATTAGTGGCTACCTTAAGAAAATGAAAACACTAATTCAAATAGATATGTGCAATCCTACGTTCGTTACAACATTATTTACAATAGCCAAAATATGAAAACATGAAAACAACCTAAGTGTCCACTGATGGGTGAATGGATAAAGATTGTGTGTGTGTGTGTATGTGTGTGTATCTGTGTATATGTATGTATATACACTCACAATGGAATAATTTTCCCCCATAAAGAAAAAAAAATCTTGTCATTTGTGGCAGTATTGATAGGCTTTATGCTACGTGAAATAAGATAAAAAAGACAAACTCCTCATGATTTCACTTACATGTGGAATCTAAAAATGAAAACAAAGAAATAAAACTCAGACTCATCGATAAGGAGTACAGGTTGGTGGTTGTCAGAGAAAAGGGGTATTGGGGGAGGCAAAATTGGTGAAAGGGATCAAAAAGCACAAGCTTCCAGCTATAAAATGAGTATGTCATGGGGGAATATAGTCAACAATATTGTATAGTCACAGATGGTAAGTAGACTTAGGGAGAACACTTTGCAATGTATACAAATGTTGAATCACTATGTTTTACATCTGAAACATATATAATATTGTATGTCAATTATACCTGAAAAGAAAAAAAAAATTCCATTGTCAGAATTGTTATTTTACTTCCCTCCCTAACTTTTTGAGAGTCTATGCCTTTGAATATCAGAATAAGAATTGCTTAACAGCTATAGATTATCTTTAAAGGTAGCATCACCACATTTTTTAGAAAGTCTTATATAATACCAGCTGACCTTGTAGTGTGTCGATTGGTTTAAATCAAGAATTGGCAAACATTACAAATGAATCCCTACTCAAGGCACAGTGCCTGCACTATTGACACCTGCCTCACCTTGTGCTGCCAGAGTGCAGACAAGATTTCAGACTATCTTACCCAAAGAATTACTCTCTTGATAGTTGTAGAATTTGAAAGCAAGGGGAAAAAAAAGAAAATGAACAAAATGTTAAAAAGAGATATTGAATTGTTATTGGTGATGGGAGAGTGATAGCCCTCCAACCTCCTCCCTGTAAGAGAGTCTGAACTCTTTTATATCCTTCTCAAAATACTGCCATACCCAACATCAAGAATTAAAAGTGCTAAATTTGAAGGACCGTACATCCTTCAACCATAATATACTTCTCACTAAATTTTAATCAGCAAGGGGATATAGATGTTTCAAGGCTGTTTCTATGTTGTATTTCTAGGCCTAAAAATATCAACTATGCTATATTATTAGTTGCAAATCTTGTGCTCCCTTATCGGTTCCAAATGAGCTCTATTATTATTAACAGACCTAGTATACTATCAATGAAAATATCAATACAAATTATGCTCTAAGAATTGCTTCCAATCATTATGCCCTTGACAGTTGATAACTAACACAAAAGATCAGTTGTTCAAATCAGATTTCCATGTATCGGAGAACTTATTCCGTATCAAGATTTACAAGTAAAAAATAGGCATTCAAGAGGTCTGGGACTTCCTGTGTTGATTCCACATCCTTTCTTACAACATCAGGAATGCCACGTCTGGCCAAGAATAATAAAGTTCATCAAGAGAGGTACCTGAGTCATCCTCAGACAGCAGACAGCATTTATGTCATGAAATCTCACCATTTTATACCTCAGAGAAGTATATGAGAGCTCTGTCTCATAAATCCACAGATTATTGGTTTTTGTTAATCACAGACAATCCTAAACTTAGGACATTCTATTCAATCATTGTATAGATAAGGACTCCTCTCCTTACATTTTTTTTTTAAGTCTACTGGCCCATAGGCCCACCTAAAACATTTCCAAGAAGAATAGACCTAGTCACATGCCTTCTTTCCTTTTCCCTAAACAAACTCTCACCCAAAACCTTACCAAGAAATTGGAGATGAAATGAATCATAGAACATCTTTTAACTTTTTCCAGTAGCAACTGACCTTGGAGAAACTTACTGACAACTCATCAAGATGGTAAGGACTGACTGGGTGAGTGGCTAAGTGGGCTTTTTATGTTATAGATTCCATGACCACAAAGAGAAATTGTTTCCTCCCTTTTGGAACTCCTACTAACTCTTGAGCTTGTGAATAAAAAAGGCAACTGAGGGGTGCCTGGGTGGCTCAGTCTGTTAAGTGGCTGACTTCAGCTCAGGTCACCATCTCACAGTCTGTGAGTTCGAGCCCCGCATCAGGCTCTGTGCTGACAGCTCGGAGCCTGAAGCCTACTTCGGATACTGTGTCTCCCTCTCTCTCTGACCCTCCCCCCATTCATGCTCTGTCTCTCTCCATCTCAAAAATGAACAAACATTTAAATAAATTTTTAAAAAGGCAAGTGACTACATTGTTTTATGAATTTTCTAATAAATATATCCTGTTGACCTTATTGCTAAGAGCAAATCCTTGAATTATGAGCAGCTGTATCAGAATTGAATTCCTAGAAGGCAGTTTCACTCGTTATATTTAACCCATCTTATAAAATGAGGCAGGTATAAATCAAGATACATGGTTTCTGATTTTGTTAAATATATGAGCATTTAGTGATGGTGCCCCTCACACATCCTACCTCAGTTTATCAAATGTTCTGATCCTAGAAAAAGCTAGTTATAGGTAGAGATCAAACTACTTACCATGCTTGAGAGTACCCATTTTAAAACCTGCTCATCTCCAATATGATGGTTACATTTATTACCTTATCAATGACACTTGATAATAAATTAGCACTGTCTATTGCTATCCAGCCTTTCAACAGAATAAAAATACAAACAACTTTTATTTAGTTCCTAGTATATGCCAAGACTTTGTCCCAGATATTTTGACCCAATCATTATATTCAGTTAAATGCTATCCTCTTTGCTGCCAGATAAAGTTGCATTTAATGGGTACACAAAGTTCATCAAGACAAGTCTAGGGTCGTAATTCTATGATGCACCTTTCCTTAAAATCTCAGTGGCTTTTGAAAACCAATAAAAAATGACCAAAATGCAATTCCAATGAGTCCCAACCTCTTCAACAAATGCAAAGAGGGATTCTAAATGATACCAAACGTCTGAGTTTGTTGGCTTTTAATGATTTTTATCTCCAATCCAATCAGAGTTGTATATTAAGTTCTTCTTATGCTTTAATTTCTCATTGTTTGTTATTCGCTTCCCTCTCCTCTCCCTTTCACTCATATAAACACCTTATCTCCATAACCTACTAGCTATAGAGAAGATAAATATATTTTTTTCAGATGTACAAATCATCTTATCCTATGGGATATATGTGAGACCCAAAATGCTATCAGTAGATATTTACTATATAGTATAGTTTGGATTACTTTAGTATTCAAGAGATTATTTGCATTTAAAAATTTTGCCAATTAAGGTTTGATTCCAAAATGAAAATTTTAAGAGCAGATAGTTGCCTAAACTTAAGCAGAACTACTCCAATTCCATTACTAACCATGACTATACATTTAGCATTTTGCATTTAGACTGATAACTTTTTGATTATTTTTTTCTTCTTACCTCAGCAAAGACCTATGGTGATCCTTTCATAAATTTTCATTAACATGTAAGTAAAACTGCTTTTCATAACCCAGACATTTTATAATAAACTACAGACATACAATATAGTAAAAAATATAGCAGAAACTGTCTTCGCACAAGAACACTGATCTGCCAACCCGTATCATTGTATTTTTAAAAAGGCATTTAAAGAATGCCATATGAATGTTTAGTACTATTTTAAACATCTTTAATAATTTTTTCTTTAAATTATTTGAATAATTTATTAAATATCTCAAGTTGAAGATCAAAGATTAAACACACTATTAGGTTAAAAATATATCAGTAATTTTTCCTTACAACATATGTTACTTATCTGGAAATACAGTTTAAGATAACAACTAGGGAAATTTATGTGAAATGTTTAAGTTATTATTCAAGAATTGATCTTTGGGGTGCCTGGGTGGCTCAGTCAGTTAAGTGTCTGATTTCAGCTCAGGTCATGATCTCACAGACTGTGAGTTCAAGCCCCCCATCGGGCTCTGTGCTGACAGCTCAGAGCCTGGCGCCTGCTTCAGATTCTGTGTCTCCCTCTCTCTGCCCCTCCCCTGCTCATACTCTGTCTCTCTCTGTCTCGAAAATAAATAAAAACATTAAAAAAAGAATTTATCCTTAAAATTAAACTTATTTATTGCTGAGATAATATGGACAACTTGCCAAACAATCCAAATTTCAGGAATGCTAAATTTTATACCTACTTTTACTTCTGCCCTACTAGGAACATCCAGCGACAATTATACAAATATTCAAACTTCAACATGTTTCTCTGAACTTAGTCTTCCTCTATCACTTTTATGAGAAGTCTGGGAGAGAAAAGTCTAATACATTCTATGAGTAAGCAGAAGGTGATTTACAGAACTATAGTAATGATAATTATAGGCAGAAAAAATTGTTGCCGTGATAACCAGAGGCAAAGGTTGTTATTCTTTTAGTATGACTGAAGATTGATAGATGAAATTGATGGTTATTAGAAACAGCTCTCTGAGGAGATTGTAAACCATAGATCCTATGGGTACCTCTTAAAATTCTGATTCATTAAGTCTGGAGTAAGAAAACTAAGTTGTTTTCCTCAGGCAATCCTGCTGATCCAGCGGGTTCCTGAACCACTGCTTTTATTTAAGTGCTAACCTATAGGGGCCAAGATTTTTAAACACTCACGATAAATACTACAGGACAACCACTTACAGGGAATGCTCCCGCCTTGCTCCAATTTCATACTTTGAAGAGTAATTTTCCAAATCAACCCTACTCTTTTATTTCCCCAAGAAGAGTAACTAATCTCCTAGGTGGTTGGCATATAGTAATTAGTCCATGGTTCTCTAGTGAATAGAATTAATCTAACAGGGGCCAAGAGTATAAGAAGATTTGGTCTTTCTCTTCCTTCTTTTGTCACATGGCCGGTGGCCACAGCAACCTGCCTAAGAGTTTCTCTTCTGCAGGCTGATACTTTACTCTTAACAGATTGGTACAAGGTCTCAACTGGAGAAATACAGCACTGGCAAGCCTATTTTGATACTGTGCTGCATTCTCTAAATTTGTATTTATGTATAATGAAGTGATATATATTTTTTGTAATATCACAATCATGTGTCTTATTTTTTCACCTGGGTCAGATCTTGCAGGAAAGAGGGGTGCTGTACATGGAACCAACTTAAAACTCTAACCACAAAGTTATGATTCAAGTTAAAACACAGAAGCAAGCACAAAATAATTGGATATGGGGCGCCTGGGTGGCGCAGTCGGTTAAGCGTCCGACTTCAGCCAGGTCACGATCTCGCGGTCCGTGAGTTCGAGCCCCGCGTCAGGCTCTGGGCTGATGGCTCGGAGCCTGGAGCCTGTTTCCGATTCTGTGTCTCCCTCTCTCTCTGCCCCTCCCCCGTTCATGCTCTGTCTCTCTCTGTCCCAAAAATAAATAAAAAATGTTGAAAAAAAAAATTTAAAAAAAAAAAAAAAAAAATAATTGGATATATTCTTTTACAAGTGCAAAATCCCAGTAGTGTTCAGGGCAGATTTTTTTTTAATTTTAGTGAGTTCCAGTGAAATGGAAACATATATATGAATCCCTAACTTCAAAAAAATATGAAATATATGCAACAAAAATACTGTGTGTGAGAAGGAGAATAAGAGCCAGTCAGAATAGCTAGTTATACCCACATGTTCCATAGGATCACATATTAATCCTCACAACTTTCAAAGCATATCATGATATTCCTTGCCTTAGATGTAATACAAAAACCTGTAACATCACAATACATATGGAATACTTTATTCTCTGTTGTGAATAATTGTCCTCCATATTTGTTATTTTCTGAATTTTCAAAACAAATATTTTCAAATAGCATTATAAGTGAATTTATGTCTGAGGAAGAATAAACTGTATACACAATCTAGAATTTATTTCTAACTATGTAGTAGATATCTAGGTGTTCCCTTTTGTGCCAAACCTATTCCAAATATTCTTTGCTTTCTGAATTCCTTAGCTCATCTTGAATTTCTCATTTTCTCAAGCATTCAGTCACAAGTCCTATCGACTGTACCTCTGCAAATGTCTCTCTGAACTAATGCAATAGCTTATCTAATCTTCAAATTTCTCATTATTTCCACATTCTATTCAGTATTTGCACAATTACCAGACCAATCTTTCTAAAATGCAAATCTCATCGTGTTCCTTTTCCATCCTTTATTTTTTTTAAAACCTTTGGCACATCCATTTTTTTTACACAATAAAATTTCCATCTTTTAGAACGGAACTCAAAATACCATTCCAATTAGTTTGTAGTACTCTGTCACTGCTCTGCCACCATTGTGCCTCCCTGGAGTTACTGCCGTAATTGCAAAGAAACACTAACAATTCACTGAGTATGTCACTCACGTGAATGGCCCTCTTTCTATAGAGGTTGCACGTCCTTCCTCTATCTGGTAAAGTTGTAACACAATCGTTAAAGCTCAGCTCCAGTACCACCTTCATTGAAAAGCCTTTTCTGAGTCTCCCCCTTATAGACTCATCACATCCCGCTCATCTGGGATTTTTTTTAAAGCAGGCTCCATGCCCAAATGAGGCTTGAACGTACAACCCACATACTCTCCTGACTTAGCCAGCCAGGTGCCCCCCTCCTCTGGGATTCTATGCCATCCTTCATGCTGCCTATGAATTTCCTTTTTAAACAATGAGGCCATGCAGCAAGAACAAAATCTTTTTTTGTCCCCACAGTAATTAACACACTGACAGTAACACTGAAATGAATTTTGGTCACAGTTTTCTTGAATTTCATTTTCCTAATATGTACAAGAGAGAGGACCAGCCTTCAGATTATTGTATAGATTAAGTGATATGTACACACAGAAAATTTCTATCATAATATGTAGCACATAACTAGCCTTCAATAAGTATTAAAGTTGGAACATGTGATATTTTCAGAATCGCCTCCAGCTACAAATTTGCTAGGCATGCATTTAAAAAGGGCACTATATATAGGGTAACATTGTAACCAGCAATAATAAATTGTAATTAAAGTTGGAACACAGGGGCGCCTGGGTGGCTCAGTCGGTTGAGCGCCCGACTTCAGCTCAGGTCACGATCTCGCGATCTCGCGGTCCGTGAGTTCGAGCCCCGCGTCGGGCTCTGGGCTGATGGCTCAGAGCCTGGAGCCTGCTTCCGATTCTGTGTCTCCCTCTCTCTCTGCTCCTCCCCCATTCATGCTCTGTCTCTCTCTCTATCTCAAAAATAAATAAACGTTAAAAAAATAAAATAAAATAAAGTTGGAACACAGAACTAAGTGCAAAATAATGAAATGCACTATTTTATAAATGTATATCCTCACAACAAATCTGAGCTAGATATGATAAAGAATGTGCATAGCAAAATGCCTTTATAAAATCCTACTTTCATATAATGGATGAAAATAGGGCATCATTAAATAAACATTTGAAGTGGCTAACAAAGAAATGCACAACTCCTTGCACAACATGTTGCCCTCCATGTATTGCCTTATTCTTCATTCTTCTCTGCCACAAAATTTCTCAGGGAGTTGTGTACTGTCATACTCTCCACTTCCTCCAAGAAAACAAAGGACAAAGAAGATGGAAATAGGCTCAATCACTACTCAATAACCGTCCAGGGCAAACACTAAGCAAACATTAAACACAGGGCTTAGGAATCCAAGAATACTTTGCTTTCACACTGTGACCTCATATTCCATTCTTTCCCCAACTCATCCCACCCCTGTTCTTTCCACTCAACTAAACCTATTGCTGTAAGATCACCATGATCTCCACGTGAGTTGGTTTACTGTCTTCCTCATCCACCACCCACTCAGCTACAATAGAAGTCCTGTGAAACAGACTTTTTACATCTAGTTTACAACTATGTACTGGATGCCCCAAACTGCCTGTAATGCAGTAAGGAATCAATAAATATTTGTTCAATGAATAAAAACTGAAATAAACTTTAATAAAAATGCATTTACTCAAGAATTAAAGAGATTTCTGTGCAGGTCATATATTAAGTAGTTATTGATATATATTAACTTTAAGTAGTCATTGACAGATATTAACTTCTATCATGGGTCCCCATATCTCTTACAGCTTTCCAACAGTCTTGGTGGTTTTCAACCAGCCTCCAGCTTCTGCAATGCTTTTGGTTACTTACAGCTCCTGGAATCCCAAGCTGTGACCAACGCTCCACTAGTTGCTAATATGCCTTCCATGACCCTTTGAACAACCCTGTATGTACACTATAAGCCAGTTTGTTTCTGCCAGAATTTTTTCAACTTGACTGTACGTGAGGAACTCCATTAAACTCAGATATTTACATACCCATTACGAACTTAAGAAGAAAAAAGTCTTTTGGGGGCATTATGCTAAGTAAAATAAGCCTAACAGAGAAAGATAATATTGCATGATCTCACTTATACATAGATTCTAAAAAAGCCAAACTCATAGAAACAGAGTAGAATAAAGGTTTCCAGGGGCTTAGAGATGGGGAAAATGAGGTATGTTGGTCACAGAGTACAATCTTCCAAGTATAACATGAATAAGTTCTAGGGCTCTAATGCACAGCATTGTGACTATAGTGAACAACAATGTATTATATACTTGAAAGTTGCTAAGAGAGATTTTAAATGTTTTCACACACACACACAAATGGTAATTATGTGACATGATGGCTATGTCTTATTATGACAATTATTTCATAACATATGTATCAAATTGTCACATTATGTACTTTAAACTTGTATATTGTTGTATGTCTCAATGTAGTATCTTTTAATAAAACTGAAGAGGGGGAAAGAATTGCACAAGAAGGAAGAAAAGGAAGAAGGACAAAGAAGATGGAAGCAGTCACTCAACAATCACTACTCAATAATTGTCTATGGCAAACACTAAGGAAAAGTTAAATACAGGTCTTAGGAATCCAAGAATGCTTGCTGTCTTCATGCTGTGACCTTCTAAAGAAGTCAAGACAATTAAACTTTCCATTATGGAGATTTCAATGAGGAATATTTATATCTGCATGTAATAGAATGCCTGACCAAGAGTCCAGAGGCAGAGAGAATCCAGTTGTTCCAAAATCTCAATCACAGCATCAAGAGAAGACATATGGATGGCTAAGAGGCACAAGAAAAGATGCACAACATTATTCATAAACAGAGAAATACAAACCAAAACTGCCATGAGATACATGTCACCTCACACCTGTCAGAATGGCTAAAATAACATGGCAAATAACAGATGTTGGTGATGATGCAAAGAAAAGGGAACCCTCTTACCGCTGTTGGTGGGAATGCACACTGGTACAGTCATTCTAGAAAACAGTATGGAGTTTATATATATGGAGTATATATTTATACAATACACAATACACACACACACACATATATATATATATTGATTTGAAAGGATATATACATCCCAATGTTTATAGTAGCATTATCAACAATAGCCAAATTACGGAAAGAGCCCAAAAGTCCACTAACTGATGAATGGATAAAGACGTTGTGGTATGTGTACACACACACACACACACACACACACACACACACACACACACACTGGAATATTACTCAGCCATAATAGAGAATGAAATATTGCCATTTCCAACAATGTAGATGGAGCTAGAGAGTATTATGCTAAGTGAAATAAGTCAGAGTAAGACAAATGCCATATGATTTCACTCATGTGGAATTTAACAAAATAGATAGACATGGGGGAAAAAGAGAGAGGCAAACCATGAAACAGACTCTTAACTCTAGAGAACAAACCAAGAGATGCTGGAGGGGAGGTGGGGGGGGATAGGTTAAATAGGTGATAGGTATTAAGGAGGGCACTTGTTGTGATGAGCACCTGGTATTATACATAAGTGGTGAATCACTAAATTCTACTCCTGAAACCAGTATTATCACTGTATGTTAACTAGAATTTAAATAAAAACTTGAAACAAACAAAAAAATAAACATATGTCTGAACTACCTGATAGGATTGGTGAGACTCTTGCCCTACAATAGAGTAATTTTCCTGACCAGACATACTGGAAGCTTTTACATCTACTCTGTGCAAAAATCTTCCTTTTCTATTATCCTCCAAGGTAACATCTCAGGTGAAAGGGGTGGGGATATCCTTCCTTCCACCTGCATGGGTATAGCAGCTTTTCCCCCCAATCTGTATAATTTAGGCATTTGTATTAGGGATTAAAAAGTTAGGGGCTTTAGCTAGCCAGGCCTGCAGTTTCTTTAAAAGCTCTGCTCTCAAAAATATACAGCCAACTTGCAATCCTTACACTTTTGGTCAATTCATTTTGCATGCAAACACCGTCAAACTGACCATCTAGGCATAACCTTACATCTAGTATTTTTCAGCTTTTAAGTATAGACTCCTATATGCTCCCCTCAATCCCACCAGGCAGTCTATAACATATATCTCATTGGCCAGAATCAGATCATATGAGGTCCTGAACTGTGAGAAATAATAGACAATTGAGATTTTTAGTCTCCTGGGCTATCTGGGGAGGAAGACAGAGAAGAAAATGGTTGTGAAGAGGGTTTGAGTGGGCAAATTAAATGAGTGTCTTTTTGGGTTCCAGAAAGAGCCATTCTTCTTTGACTGTCTATTTCCAGAGGAGATACCATACTTCTACCTTTAATGTTAGGTTTCTGGGATTTGGTGAACAAACATGCTCACTTGATTTATAGTGTTCAATTATAACCAATATATTCATTTAGCCTGACTAGTGTTAAGTCTTAAAAAAAATATTGCATAAATACTTTAAAAAATTTAAACACTGTAAAATAGTCCAAAATTCTCCAAGAAATCATTCTAACACAAATCATAAACAAACATTATTAGCATTACGCCAAATAAGTACAGTATTTTTCAATGCATATTTAAATATAGAAAAAGAGAAAGATGGCATACAAATAGCTATATATAGGTATATAGACAAACATATATATACACATATAAAATATAAGTATATATATGTTATATATATCAAACATATACATGTATACAAATATATACATATACCTACACTATGCAGACAAGTATACTACAAATGTGTATATAAAGCATACATGTTTGTGTACATTCACATTTATCTGTATATACACACACATACCTGCATACTCACAAACACACATATATTCAGAAATTTGGTTTTGGTAATAGACAAGTTTAAAAACAAGTTGTATAACAAGTATTATGTTATAAACTTTATTTTATATAAGTAGATGAGCTCACAAAAGTAGTAAAGAATATTATTGGATATCACTAGAGATCAGAAATGAAGAGAGAACTAAAAGCAAACACATTAAGTATATGAGCTGACACAAGGATTATCTTAGGAGCCTTTGTTGGTTAAGGTCAATATTTCTCATTGAGAAGTTAGTGGCATTTAGGAAGAAGGCCAACTCCTCATTTTGTAGTTCTATGTAATTGGCTCACAACTTCAAATTATCTGCCATAATTATCTGTCCCTGTCATTGTGACAACCAAGCCTTGCCTAGAGCATGGTACCAAAAGTACTTGAAAATCACCAGCCCAAGTAACCCAAGGGGCTTATGTTTTAATGCCAAGATGTGGACAGGAGTTGAAGCCTTGGGGCGAATTAAGACAAGGATTTAGGACTGAAATTCTCATAAAAACCAGGATCCTCAAGAGGTAAAACTTTGAATTGAAAAAAAAAATTAGAAAAGAGCAGAGATTATGAAAAAGAGGCATATATAAGAAAATAATTCAGATTTCTAGAAAGTATATATTCAGTGAAATTCAGTATTAAATGTATCAAACACATAGTGCATTAGAGAGCTAAAGAGAAAATTCATAAAGAAAGATGAGAGGAAATTATTCTAAATGCACACAGCATTTACAATACTAAAAATACTAAGAGAGCGTAAGGGGAATGAAGAATAGATAAATGTGATCCAAATTTGTCTACTGTGAAATCCAAAGGAGAAAACAAACAGTAGAAAATAGAGAATAGGTAGATACAGATTAAGGATTAACAATGAGTCTTGACTAGGATGCAAAAAATAAATCCATGACCAGATAATCACAGTAAAACTTTAGGTTAAAACATACAAGGAAAATATCTTTAGGCAACTGAAGTCAAAACATTGTACCTTTAAAAATTAAATAACATAAATAGAAAATTTCTCACAAGTGGAGGCAGAAGCCAGAGGACAAGAAAATTAATATTAGTGAAGTAATTGGCAGAAAATTATTACTGAACCAAATTTTAAGGGCAAGTAAAAAATAATTCAACAGAGAGCAAATGAAAGACATATTTAGACAACCAAAAACCAAAGGCAGTAAGAATTCACCACTAACAAACGCTCACCCAAAGGATGGGGCACCTGGATGGCTCAGTCCGTTAGGTGGCCGACTTCAGCTCAGGTCATGATCTTGGTTCATGAGTTTGAGCCCCACGTTGGGTGCTGTGCTAACAGCTCAGAGCCTGGAGCCTGCTTAGGATTCGGTCTCCCTCTCTCTCTGTCCCTCCCTCACTTGCACTCCCTCCCTCTCTCTCAAAAATAAGTAAGCATTAAAAAAGAGAAATTATATTGAAACAAATGTATCCATTTTCTAAAAAAGGTAAAAAAAAAAAGAAAGAAAAAAATTACCAAAGGATAAACCTCAGAAAGAGGGCATTTCAACTCAAAGGAACAACAACAAAAAAGGCAATTTTGAGCAAATAGATCAATAAATCTGTGAGTTGATCTAACTTAAAATCACTTGTATAAAATAATAATAAATACCTTAAACAGCTTGGAAACAGAATACTGGAAAACATTAACAGATCAGACTCAAGTGATGATGTAAGAAGAGATTAGAAATAAAAAATTCTTAAATTCTTCTATCATTTGAGAGACAAGACTATCAATTTATATTCACTCAACTTTAACTAAAAGTTACAGGAAAGATTTTTAAGCACCAATTAAATACATGTATTCCAAACTAGCTAACAGACGACGGGAGCAAAAAAAAAAAAAAAAAAGAAAAAAAAAGAGTGATTCACTGAAGAAAAGAAAGGGCAACAAAGACACACAGAAAGCAAAGAATAAAAGAAAAATCAAAATATATCTCCAATCACAATAAATACAAATAGAATAAACCCACCTCTTAAAGGATTCATTTCCAGATTTGATTATTATTTACAAAATTTATCCCTAAGTGCGCTAGTGATGAGTACCGGGTGTTGTATTGAAGTGTTTGAATCACTATATTGTGCACCTGAAACTAATATTACACTGTATGTTAACTAACTGGAATTTAAATTTAAAAAACTCAAAAAAAGTTATTCATAAGGCCTAATGACATAGAAAACCATTTGTGAGGGGAAAAATATATAAGAGATACATGAGGCAAACACTACAAGTGAAATAGCTACAAGTGCATTCACAGATGATAATGCATACCTAGGGTACATAAATCAGTTTTAGGTTTTAAAAGTAGTTATGTTAAAAGACATACCTTGCTACGAAGATTTAACAATCCTGTTTGGATATATTACATTGCATAGCCCACCATACATAATTCATAAAGATAAAATCCAGGTGAATTAATACTTACAAATGTTTAAATTTGTGAAATAAATTAGAATCAATTTGTAGATTGTTAGCTCAAGAAAATAAAAGACTTCAACAGAACATAAGCAGCAAAAAAAAAGTAGTAAGAAAAAAGTTGGATACCTTTGATTTTAAGAAGTCCAAAACTTCAATACAACAAAAGAAATTATAAATTAAGACAAAGGATAGATTTGAGAAAACATACACATTCGGGAAACAGTTAACAATGAAATATATTAAACATCAATACAACCCAAGTGGCACGAGGGTGAGAAGTAAAAACAGTAAGATGTTAAGAAAAGAGGTCCCAGGACAAACTCTCCAAAGAAACCAAATTTAACAATCATCCACAGATGAAAATACCATTGTGAATGCTCTGGAGCACAACTGAGAAGTTCCAACATGCTGGTAGAACAGAAAATTCAAAATCAGTCACACTGAAAAGGGTCAAGGGTCAAGTTTCACTTTAACCCCAGCAAGCCCCCTCCTCCAAGCCAGTGCAACACAACACTGAGACAGACCCTCTTGGCCAGCGATTCTCAACACAGGAGAAAGAGTGGAGTAAGCATCCAACTCCCCTGAAGCATGCAACTTCAGGGCATTACCTGAGAAGTCCACTTATGTCTCACTGTTCAATAAAGAGATACAAACCTTATAACAGAACCAAACAGAAGTTCTGAAATTGAAGAAAATGGGATGATATATTCAAAGTGCTGAAAGAAAAACAACAATCAGCCAACCAAGAACATGAACTATACTCATTAAAAATTGCCCTTTAAAAATGAAGAAGTAGGAGCACCTGGGTGGCTCAGTTGGTTAAGCATCCAACTTCAGCTCAGGTCATGATCTCAAGGTCTGTGAGTTCGAGCCCCACATCCGGCTCTGTGCTGACAGCTCGGAGCCTGGAGTCTGCTTCGGATTCCGTGTCTCCCTCTCTTTCTGCACCTCCCCCGCTTGCACTCTGTCTATCTCTGTCTCTGTCTCTCTCAAATATAAATAAACATTAATTTTTTTTTTAATGAAGAAGTAGATTCCCAGAGAAACAAAACTGAGGGAGTTTGTAACCACTAGACCTGCTTCACAAAAAGTGCTAAAGAAAGTTCTTCAAGTTGAAAGAAATGGATCATAAAGAGAATTACAATAGCATATGGAAATATAAATCTCACTGTTAAGGTAAATATATAAAAACAGAATAAAGTGCTATGTAAAGGTGATGAAATAAGCACTTTTAATCCTAGTATGAGTTAGAACACAACAGTACTGTTAATAACTAACTATAAAAATGTGTTAATGGACACATTAATGGTGCATGTTATGACACCAAGAACAAGTTGTATTACAAGAGGTAAGAAGTCAAAGTACAGAGTTTTTGTTTGTAATTGGAGTTATTATCAGCTTAAACCAAATTATTATAACTCTAATACCTTTTATGAAAACCTCAGGGTAAAAGTAATCACAAAGAAAATACCCAAAGAAGATACACAAAAGAAAATTGGAGTGGAACCAAAGAAGACCAATATTTTAAAAAAAACGCCCTATCACAAAAGATAGCAAGAAAAGAAGTAGAACAACAAAACATATAGAAAATAATTAACAAAATGCCAATAATAAGTTCTTACCTACCCACAATTACTTTCAATGTAAATGATTGAAACTCCACAATAAAATGAAACAGAGCGGCTGGACCAAATAACAATAAAAACCATCTATATACTGTCTACAAGAGTCTCAAGAGTCACTTTGGATTTAAGAACACCCATAGCCTGAAAGTGAAGAGACAGAAAAAGATACACCATGCAAATGAGAAGCAAAAGGAGCAGGAGGGGCTCTACTTCTACAGATGAGACAGAGATGAAGTAAAAAAGGAGCCAAGAGAGAAAGAAGGTCATTATATAATGATAAAAGGGTCAGTTCAACATGACGATGTAACAATTATTAATACATATGCACCCAACCAGACTAAGTATATACAGTGACACTAATAGATCTGAATGGAGAATACACAGAAATGCAATACCTGTGGGAGATTTCATTACCTCACTTTATGTAGCGGATAGAACATCCACACCGAAGACCAATCAGAAAATAACAGACTTGAGCAACAGGATAGACCAAAAGGACATAACAGGCTTATACAGAACATGGCACCCCAGCACCTCAAAATACACATTCTTCTAAAGCACATATGGAAAATTCTACAGGAGACATCACATGTTATGTCACAAAGAAGTCTTAGTAAATCTCAATAAATTTTAAAAGACTGAAATTATCTCAAGTATCTTTTCCAACCACAGTGGAATGAAATTACCAATCGATAATATTGACAAAATGAGAAAATTCACACATATACATGGAAATGAAACATATTCTATTTATATTTTACTTTTTAAGTTTAAACAACACATTCTTTTTTTTAACATACTCTTGACCAAACATAAAAGTAGAATCTAAAGAGAGACTCAATCAAAATATCTCAAGACAAAAATTAAAATATAACATATTGAACCTTACTGAATGCAGCAAAAGCATTACTGAGTGATGTTAATAGCAATAAATACCCTCATTAAAAAAGAAGAAAGATCTCAAATACAAACCTAACTTTATACCTCAAAAAATAGAAAAAGAACAAACTAAGCCCAAACAGAACTTAGGAAACGATAGATATTAGAGTAGAAAAAAATCAAATAGAAAAAAGAAAAATAACAAAGCTGAGAGTTTTCTGAAAAGATCAATGAAACTGACAAAATTTAGCTACTAAGAAACAAGGAGGATTTCAAACTTAATTTCAAATAAAATCAGAAGAATTTTTTTAAAATGTAATAAGAGGCTATTACAAACAATTAAAGATCAACAAATTGGATAGAAGAAATGGATAAATTCCTAGAAATATACAGCCCAAGACTGAATGATGAAAAAATTTCAACAGATGTATAATTAGTAAGAAAACTGAATATATAAACAAAACCTCCCAAAAAAGAAAAGTCCCAGGACCAGAAGGTTCAAAGTGATTTGTAACAAATTTTAAAGAATTAACACCAATCCTTCTCAAACTCCTGCAAAAATTAAAGAGGGAACACTTTTCAACTCATTTTACATGGCCCAGCATTAATTTCCCTCATACTAAAGCCAGATAAGGACACTACAAGAAAGCAAAACTATTCTCAATAAATATACATCCAAAAATCTTCAGCTATTAGCAAACTGAATTCAGCCACATGTTAAAAGAATCACACGTCATGATCAAGTGAGGTGTAATGGGGATTGCAAGCCAGTTCAACATATGAAAATTAAGAATGCAATACACCACGTTAACAGAATGGAATATAAAAACTTATGATTACCTCAAAAAATCCAGAAAAAGCAATTGAAAACAAATACCCATGATAAAAAATGTTCAACTAGAAATAGAAGGAAATTACTTAACATAACAAAGGTCATATATAACAGGCTCATTGGGGACATATACTCACCAATGAAAACCTGAAAGTGTCTTTCTCCTCTAAGATGAGGAACAAGGATGTCACATCTTACCACTTCTATTCATCATAGTACTGGAAGTCCTAGACAGAAAAATTAAGCAAGAAAAAAGATACAGAGTCATCCAAATCCAAATGATCTATTTGCAGACGATAAGATGTCACGTCATTTAGAAAACCTAAAAGATCCCCCCAAGCAAAATAGAACTGTTAGAACTAATCAAGGAATTTAGGAAAGTTGCAATATACAAAATCAGCATACAATAATCAGGTGCATTTCTATATGCTAACAAAAAAAGCAATCTGAAAAGGAATTGAAGAAAATAATCCCATTTACAATAATATCATAAAGAATAAAACATTTAGGAATAAATTTAACCAAGGAGGTGAAAGACTTCTATGCTGGAAACTACAAGTAATTCATCAAAGCAATTTAGAATAACACAAATGGGAAAATATCCCATGTTATTAAGTGATCTATAGGGTAAATACAATCTCACAAAAATTCCAATGTTATTTTTCACAAAAATAGAAAAAACAACCCTAAAATTTATGTGGAACCATAAAGGACCTTGAATAGCCAAAACAACCTTGAGAAAGAAGAACAAAGCTGGAGAGCTCAAACTTCCTGATTTCAAAACACATTACGAAGCTACAGTAAAGGAAACAGTAACATACTGGTATAACAACAAACACAGAGACAAATAGAACAGAATGGAGAACCCAGAAATAAAGCTCCACAGATATGGTCAAAAGAATTTCAACATTGGTGCCAAGATTATACATTGAGCAAGGATGGTATCTTCAAAAAATGGTGCTGAAAAAACTTGATACTCGCTTGCACACACACACACAAAAATTAAATTGTACCTTTATCTATATTTTTTAATGTTATTTATCTCTGAGAGAGAGCAAAAGAGAGCAGGGGAGGGGCAGAGAGAGGAGAGAGAGAATCCCAAGCAGGCTCTACACTGTAAGCACAGAGCCCAATGTAGGGCTGGAACTCAAAAACCGTGAGATCACATCCTGAGCCTAAATTAAAAGTCACATGCCCAGCCAACTGAGCGATCCAGGTCCCCTGGATCTCTATCATATACCATATACAAAAATCACCTCAAATGTAAGACCTGAAATTGTAAAACTCCTAGAAGAAAACAGGAGAAAATATTCTTCACGGTGACTTAGGCAATGATTTCTGGAGTATGACACCAAAAGCACAAGCAACAAAAGCAAAAATAGACAAATGTAATTATGCTCACCTAAAAAGTTTTTGCAAAGCAAAGGATATAATCAACACAGCAAAAGCCAACCTATGGAATGAGATAAATCATATGCAAACCATATATATGATAACGAGTTAAGATCCAAAATATATACAGAACTCCTACAATCCATAGCAAAAATAATAATCCAATTTTTAACAATGGTAAAGGACCTTAATAGACATTTCTTCAATGAAAACGTAAAAAATACCAACAGACATTTGTAAAGGTGCTCAGTATCATTAATCTTGAGACAAACGTAAATCAAAATGATAAGGACGTATTACCTTACACCTGCTAGGATGGCAATTATCAAAAACCAAAAGATAACACATGTTGACAAGAAAGTGGACTAAAGGTAATCAGTAAATACAGCTGGTGGGAAGGTAAACAAGTGTAGCCACTGTGTAAAACAGCATGAAAGTTCCTCAAAAGATTAAAAATGGGGGCGCCTGGGTGGCGCAGTCGGTTAAGCGTCCGACTTCAGCCAGGTCACAGTCTCGCGGTCCGTGAGTTTGAGCCCCGCGTCAGGCTCTGGGCTGATGGCTCGGAGCCTGGAGCCTGTTTCCGATTCTGTGTCTCCCTCTCTCTCTGCCCCTCCCCCGTTCATGCTCTGTCTCTCTCTGTCCCAAAAATAAATTAAAAAAAAAAAATGTTAAAAAAAAAAAAAAAAAAGATTAAAAATGGTACTATCACGTAATGCAGCAATTCAACTTCTAGGTCTATCTCCAAAAGATTTAAAATCAAGATCTGGAAGATATTTGGATTTTCATGTTTACTGCAGTATTCACAATAGCCAAGACATGGAAGCTCTTAATTTTTTTTTAATTCTTTTTAAGTGCTTATTTATATCTGAGAGAGAGAGAGAGAGAGAGGGAGAGAGGGAGGGAGGGAGGGAGGGAGAGAGAGAGAGAGAGATTGTGAGCAGGGGAGGGACAGACAGAGACACAGAATCCGAAGCAGGCTTCAGGATTTGAGCTGTCAGCACAGAGCCTGACACGGGGCTCGAACTCATAATCTGTGAGATCATGACCTGACCAAAGTCAGATGCTCAACCAACCGAGCCATCCAGACACCAAAACATGGAAACACTTTAAATGTCCTTCAAGGGATGGATGGAAAACGAAAATGGAATGGAATATTAGCATTAAAAAAGAAAGATATCCTGTCATATGCAACAATAATGTCCTATCTTTGGACCATTCCTAATTTCTTGGACAAACTCCAATTTAATTAAATTTTTCTTTAGATGTATTGGCCTACATCAAAACTCAGATATTACTGTACTAGAATTAACATTTAACATCAGTGTAGAATAATATTTTAAGTTTTCTTTATAACAATGTACCTTATGTTATTAAAAATTGTTTTGCCCATCTCTGGTCACAGAAGCATCAAGGTCTGATTTTCTTCAGGGACTTGCAATGACTCCTCCAAGCACACTCAAAAAAATGTGTAGTTTGGAGACCACCAACCTAAAAAAAACAATTTAAGTCTGTGTTTATATAACACATTGCACTGAGATACCCAACACTGGAATTCATTTACCATGTTTTGACTACTCTTCCAGGATCCTGGAGATAGCCTGTTTATTCTCAACCGCTTGGCATTTCAGTCAAAGTTGGGAATTTTATTGTGCATTTTCTCTAATAGAAGTACACATGAATGCTAAAAGAAACTGGCCAAATAGTTATCTCTAGTGAATTTCTCTTGATACTTATGCTGCTCCTGCCAGAGAAGTGTCTATTTATCCCTTCTATTTGATTCCTCTTTGTAAGATATTCCCCCCTTGCTTCTGACAGTTTTTATTTAAATAGCCTTTGCTGTGAACATTTGTCAAAGATTTCTTGAAAGTCTTATCAATCACATGCAACAGTTGCCTGTTTATGTGCAATATTCTATCAAATTAAAAGTAATCGTTAGGTCTGTTCTAATCATCTGCCTATGTGCCTTATTTACCAACGTAGCTTAACACAGAGTCTTTCTTACAAGCAAGCTTTCAAAAAATTAGTGCTTAGTTGAGTAGTCCATTATTATTTTTTATTTTTGACAATTTCAAAAATGAGTATATGTAAAATGTGACCTAAGTGTTAAATTGTAACCTCTTCAAGGATTGTAAATGTACAAGATTGGCAAGGTGCTGGGTTGCCAGATTTAACAAATGAAAGTAAACCCAGCTAAATATTAAGTAAAGGACACATTTTAGCATAAATATGCATGTAAAAATTTCATGGGATATATTTATAGTAAAAAGAAAACGTGTTTACTTGAAATTAGATCCCACTGGGCATCTTGAATTTTATCTCACCTCCCTACAAATTGATATTCTATAGCCCAATGTGCTTGCCATTTTAAGGAATAATTTCTTATTATTAACCAAAAGACTTCCTTTAAAACTTAGATGTATCATATAGCCCAGGTAATCTATCTTCAGTTAGTTTACTAATTAGGTCTAAAACAGCCGGTTCATCTACTAATTTGTAATCTAATACTGCAACTCTGTTTGTTTCAGACTACTTTTGAATTGAAATTTTTCTTCACCATATTCCTATTAAAAATTAAGGCAAACTTTTAGTTCAGTTCAATGGTATTTGTTTTCCTGAATATAAATTTTCTTCTCCTTGTCATCTAGTTTTACACAGTTTTGTACTTTAAATGTGTATCTTTAAATATTATTTGATTTTGGTGTCTAATATAAAAAAAATATCTGTTACTTTTATTAGTAGGCACCCCCCTTCCTTTTGCCTTTCTACTTCCAGGCAAAAATAATTAATGTATGATTTTTTTCTTTTTCCAGTTCCCCTGAGGTTTTGCCTAACCAAATGTAATAAAAGTTTCTGGGAATAGAATAATATTAATAGAATCAATAGAATATGGAATAAACTCAATACTTCTAGGCTTTAAATGTTAATCTTTTTTCCTGTAATTAAGAATAAACTTCATGTGAGGTTAGGAGAAAATGTTAGGCAATGTTAACCAAAAATGATTTTAAATTGATTTCACTTTATTTAGTAAGGTAATTTTGAAATTCCTGTTATTGAGTTTTAAATCATCTCCCTTTCCACTTTTAATATTATAGTTTTTGAAATTGATAGACTTCATTTGTTAGAGCAGTTGTAGGTTTACAAAAAAAAAAAAAAAACTTGCATGGAAACACAGAGTTCTCACATACTCCTGTACCCTCTCCCACCCTACAGACACACACACAAATTCCCCCATTAACATCTTGCATTAGTGTGGTACATTTGTTACAACTAGTGAGCCAAAATTGATACACTATTATTAACTAAAATACATAGCTTATATTAGGGTTCACTCTTTGTGTTGAACATTCTATAGGATTTTGATCAATACAGAATGTCATGTATCCAACATTACAGTATCATACAGAATAGCTTTGCTGCCCTAAAAATTCCTTATACTTCACCTATTCATCCCCTTCTCCCTCTCTCTGAACCCCTTGGCAACCACTGATCTTTGTCTCCATGGTTTTGCCTTTCCAAAAGGTCATACAAGTTGTAATAATACAGTATGCAGCCTTTCCAGACTGTCATCTTTGATTTAATAGTATGCATTTAAGGATCTTCCAGGTCTTTTCATGGCAAGATAGCTCATCTCTTTTAACTGTTGAATAATATTCTATCATAAGGCTGAACCAAAATTTCTTTAATCCATTCATTTCTTGAGAGAATTTCTGGCTGCTTCCAAATTATTATATTAATAATTCCAAATTATTAATAAAGCTGCTATAAACATTTGTCTGTAGGTTTTTGCGTTGCCAGTCATAAAATTTCCCAATGATTTTCGATTTTTCCTTCTCTTACCAGGATGTCCAATTCAGGCATGACTACCATTACATGACAGCTGATGTACAATTATCTTCTCTATTAATTCTTGGGCACCTCTGAGGACAGGGGCTAATTCAAAGAATTACAGCACCCCTTTCTGGACTCCACAGGTATCGTATTGATTTTGGTTTCCCTATCAGTCTTGTAATGTAAGGCTGTAACTCTACACTGCTGTTATCATGGCAAAATATAAAGTGTTGGAATCTTTATCTGGGAGGGGAGGGTGGAAGAAGGGATGGTGTGTGAATAGTCTAAGTTGAGAAGAACAATATCACCTCTCAAGAGTCTTTCAATACTATCCTTAATTGCGTTGGTACATCACACTAAACTAAAAGCTATGAATATACAATCAAGTGTTTTCAAATATCGTATTTCACAAGGACTTAGTCATGGAAGCTACATGATTTTGTATTCCTATGTGTTACATAAAGGAGCATACGAAGAAAATTAAGTCAGAATCAGACAACTGTTCAAATACTAGAATATTCAAATGTTAGAATTATTCCTAATAAAGAACTTAAAATATGAGATAATCTCCATTTTTCATATTAAGATAATTATATACTCCATTTGTGGCTTTTGCAAACATAGCTGTAATTACCCCTGGCATTGTACTGCTTACTGTCTTTTTTTCCCGCGCTTATTAAAGCTATTTATTTACAACAAGTGCTTTGTATGCAAACATTAGTCTGCTGTTAACAAAAGTGAAGCCCAAATTTGTAATTAGCTACAGCTGTACATGCTGCTTCCTTTATTCAAAAGTCTTCTATTACTTTGAAGCTGGTTAGCTCATTTTATTCTTTGTGGGAACCAATCTTGGATACTAGATAACGCCTTCTTCTCCGTATGCTGAGTTCAAATCAACTATTATTTGTTCTGGTTGAGATGGGGTACAGTTGATAGCAATAGCTGGATTAAAGGGAGGAGAGGGAAAAGGCCTGAAACAAAGTCGTGCATATTACATTAAGTAGGTATGAATATTATACACCAGTTAGTAACTTAAACACCAATTCAAAGTCTATGTCCCAGTTATATGTATCTTAAATTAATCAAAATGAAGTGTCTCTTACAACATAAAATAAAAATATGACCTGATGTTTTTTCTTTTACTTTTTTAATTTTTTAATATTTATTTATTTTTGAGAGAGAGAGAGAGCAAGAGGGGGAGGGCCAAAGAGAGAGGGGAAACAAAGAATCTGAAGCAGGATCCAGGCTCTGAGCTGTCAGCAGAGAGCCCAATGCCAGGCTCAAACTCACAAACTACGAGATCATGACCTGAACCGAAGTCAGACGCTTAACTGACTGAGGTGCCCCTATTTTATTTTGAGAGAGAAAGAAAGAGTGTGAAAAGAGGGATAGAGGGAGAGAGAAAGATAATCTTAAACAATCTCCACAGTCAGCATGGAGCCAGATGCGGGGCTCAATCCCAAGACCCTCGGATCATGATCTGAGCCAAAATCAAGAGTCCAGAATCTAAATAGACTGAGCCACCCAGGCACTCCTGACCTGATGCTTTGTCAAGACCAATTAATCCTATTTAATGTATAGCCCACTGAGAGAACTTGTATAAATTAGTCTGGGCTCTGTGACTGGGAAGTTACTTAACCTCACTACTCTTCAGTTTATTCATGCATAAAATGGAGATAATAATAACTTATACCTCATTGGGTTTAGTGAGGTTTAACTGAGTTAACATTTGTCAAATACTTAGAACACTGCCTAATACATAATAAGTGATATTAGTGTTTGATTATTATTATATCTGGTGTATTTTAGGAGGTAAGTTTTTTTTTTTTTCTATCCATCATTGATGCTACTGATCAAAGGCTACAAATATAAACACATCGCTATTAACTTAATTAAGCTAATGGATGATGGGGGGGGGGGGGAATTGGGCAACAGAACAAGATACTTTGTCCAATAACTTTGTTTCCATATGGTTGAAAACTCTAGCAACAGTAAATGCCTTACCACTCTTTCCTATGATTTTTATATTTGTAGTACTACATGAAAATAGGAGTATATTTGTCCATGGACCTGCTTTTAAATTATAGAAAATTATTACAGAATAATTGATACTTTTGCTTTCCAAATTACCACTCTAGAAATTATCAGAAAAGAAAATTAGAAAACCTGTAAATTTGGATTTTCATCCATGACAGTTAAAATTTTCCTGAGATAATTCTGTTTGATATTTGACAAACATCAAAGAACGGAGTGAAATATAACAGAGATGGCATTATTAAAAAAAAAAAAAACACTCCAAAAGATTTATGTATAAAGATCAAAAGTTATAATTTCAAGTTATCAATGGAGTTTGTTCAGATTAAAAGATACATTCTAGTAAGTTAGACTTTCATTAACAATAGTATTTTCTTAAGCTAAATATTTCTCAAACTCACACATATAAAAAACTAAATAAAACCCTTTGGTTTTCAGGTAGAATCTTAGAGAGTAACACATCAGTTAAGACATTCTCAGTATGTTATTTCTTTGTTTTCTTTGAGAAAGACTCCTAATTTAAAATCAAGTTGACAGTGAGAAAAAAAAAACTCTAAATATGTGTCAATTCTATCAATAACTATTAAAACTAAACCCAGAATAAACTAATGGCCAAGAAAATATTGGTGGAAAATAGGTAAGTACTGTCAGAATGGAGTTCACTAGAACATGTCAGGTTGTGCATTTGTTAGTTCAAAGTAAGGTGGTCATGTGCATATGGGTACATTTTTACAAGATGAGTGTTGACACGTAGATGCCGATAGACAAGAGTAAAGGCAGGCAAGGTGGGTCTTGGATTCCTGCCTTGAACAGTTATTTCCCAGAGTACAAAGTCCCACAGAGCAGTGAAACTTCTGTGGTTCTAACTACTTCAGTTTATTAATAATGTGCTGACAAAACCCCAGCACCAAGCAGCAATGATGAATGGTATTCAAATACAAAAGTAGGCTGAATCAGGCATCCATACTTGGATTTTTTGCAGGGAGCAAATTTTTAACGGCTCTTCTGAAAAGATTTCTTTTGAAAGAGTCATTGGTTTCCACATTCCTTAAAATTCAGAATTCAGTTCAACAGTTGGCAGTTTGAATTTATTTTGCCTCCATTTGACACTTAAGGCCATTATCAGTCCTAAAAGTTTGAACATCAAAGATACAGCTACTCTTATAATTGTTTTACAATCCCAAGTTTCCTGAGAAGAGATTGAGATCTTTGATAGGCACTTCACGGTATCCAGCTTGAAGTGAACAGCACTCAAGGCACTAAAGGAAAAAATAAGTCTAGTGCCTTGGTAACCCCACAATATCTAGTTCTTTTTCTTCAAAGCTACTATTGCCTTGCCACTGATGGTGGAATGAAGAGACCATTGTGGCAATGTTGCCTGAGCTTCCGGGGTTTACCATTTGCCTACTGATTCTGAATTGTTTTCCTGACCATAACTCTTCCCTACTGTACTTTGGTCATCACACTGGATTTCTTCCTTGAATCGTCCTAAACTTGCCACGTTCTCTGAACTCTGCCCTGGGACAACCAGCTGCTTTAGTTGCACAAGCTTACTGGTTGGACGGCAGCTATCTCAGCTGCTCATATCTTTCTCCATCCTTTACACTATCGAGAGTCTAGCCTGTTTTGTGCCTTTCCCTCTCAAGCCAGAGCAGTTATAGAAGCACTTTAACTGCCTCCAGTAGTTGTATTTTGGCTTCAGTGCCACAATAAGTTTTCGTCACATTCGTGGGTACTGAATTGAGGCTTCTCTAATACCTACCTTAATGAATTTGTTTCCCCTTAAATAGTTACATATGTGATTACTGTGTGTTCCCACTTCCAACTGTTTATTTTATTTTATTTTTTAATTTTTTTTAACGTTTATTTATTTTTGAGACAGAGAGAGACAGAGCATGAATGGGGGAGGGGCAGAGAGAGAGGGAGACACAGAATCGGAAGCAGGCTCCAGGCTCTGAGCCATCAGCCCAGAGCCCGACGCGGGGCTCGAACTCACGGACCGCGAGATCGCGAGATCGTGACCTGAGCTGAAGTCGGGCGCTCAACCGACTGAGCCACCCAGGCGCCCCCCAACTGTTTATTTTTAACATAAAAACATAAAACATAAAACAACTCTACTGTGCCTCATGAAAGTGTTATATATTTATTATGACTGACAAGACAGTCATAATAAAAAATAAGAAATTTTTAAAAGTTCTAATGTGAAGTCTGTACTCATAATTGCCATCTTTATGTGTGAGGAGAATCAGACTAGGACTCAGAACTTTACTGAAAGAAAATAAAAAATCTGTCTGCTTGTGACAAGTTTATTTCAACAACAAAAAAGTAAATTGAAGACAAAACTTTTTGTTCAACTGGACCACAATGAAAGCTGGTTGCACAGTAGTTTGCCTAAAATGGCCCACCCTTCAAGTTTTACCTACCAGGAAAAGGTTTAGGCGGTATGTATGTAATCATGATGAAAACAAAAATACGCACTGAAGTAGAAAAAAAAAAACCCTGAAGAACCAGAATCAGGGCCAACTGCAACTCTAAAAGGATAGAGCTAAGAAACTTTAGCTATCAACAACATGAACTCACAAGTCATACAGGCAGAAGCCCAAGTAAAGGCTTGTGGCCTTAGACGTTCTAAGCGTGGCGAGCCTCTAAGCACAACATATGCAAAATAGAACGATACTTGCCTCTTTGCCACTTTCAATCTATTGAAGAGAAAGATAACTTACTGCTGTGAGAAAAACTCTTGTGACCCAAAACACAATTCCTGCTACAATGCCTGAAAATCTGTTCATTCTTGTTAAAGACATTAGAGGATGTTCACATCTTGACCACTACTCATGCAGCACAATTTAACCCTTTCTATATGCACGTTTTCTCTGCGAATCCTAGCCCCTACATGTAATTCCTAACCCTTTTATGTTTCTCGACCTCTTATCACTTTGAATCTATTTGATTAAATGCAAATTAAAGGGGAAAAGTATCAGTAATTTTGTGTTAGCCCCCCAAAAAGGGTCCATGGTATCTCAATAGGGTTCGCTGTTGTGTGGTCATATTATTATTTAACTCCTCACAACAGCTATTACAAGCCTCGCAGTCTCTACCATCACTTATTCTAAATCTCAATGTATAACTTCACCTGCTTTTTCACAGGAAAATAGAAACTACTAGATGAGGAATCCCTCAACCTCTCAATCCCTCCTGCCACTGAAAACAAATTGGAACCTACTCTTCTACGTTTGTCCTTATAACCTCCTTCCCAGGGCAAATTTCTCCTCCTGTCATATGAATTTAATTTTCTCCAATCTTCATGGATATTTATCAGTTATCTCTTCTCTCTCTTGAATTCCTAACATGCCACTCTCCTGCAGTGGAACTCAAAGTTGTCTTCAGATTGGAATCACTTGGAGACCTTAAAAAATATTTATTGCTGGGTTTCACTTCCAAAGATTTTTCTGTAATTGGTGAGAGGTGTAGCCTTGGTATTACCATACTTAAAAACTCTTCAAGTGATTTTGATGTGCAGCCAAGATTCAAAGTCACCACTCTCTACCTGCTCATTTTCCCCAAACACAAAGCACCCAAATTATTTATTTAAAAAAAAAATCCCAATGTCTAAATCTGTGACCATTTAAACACTGGAATAATTATAGTAATGTTTACAATCAAATGAATAAAATAGCAATTCATGACTTTACACTGATATAAAGGAAGAAAGAAATCATAGAACAGAATGAGGAGTAACAAATGGAGAAATTTGGAGTTAGGAAAATAATTATTTGGCAACCACTGCAATCATCATTAATTCAAGAAATAAATCACAATGGATGTTAGAACAGTGAGTCAAAGTGAGATGAGAAGGAGAACATTGTATAATTTTTTAACATTTATTTATTATTGAGAGACAGTGAGACACAGAGCTTGAGCAGTGGAGGGGTAGAGAGAGGGGGAGATACAGAATCTGAAGTAGGCTCAGGCTCCGAGCTGTCAGCACAGAGCCCAACGCGGGGCTCAAACTCACAAACTGTGAGATCATGACCTGAGTGGAAGTCGGTCGCTTAACCAACTGAGCCATCCAGGTGCCCCTAGAATATTTTATGCTTTCAAATTTCCTTTTACAAAATATTTACTAACTAAATATGAGACTAAATGGGAAAAATATGATTTTACAGTTACATAATCAAATGATGAAAGTGAAAATCACCAATAGTGGGATGAATCAGTATCATATACCCATTAATAGGAGGCAAGAAGGGAAAAACAGCATCACCCTTGTGATATTCCAGCCAAACAGTGTTACCTAGGTCTAGTTATGACAAAACAAACCAATTTGAGGAACATTTTACAAAACCACTGCTCTGCAATCTCCAGAAATATCAAAGCGATAAAAGTGAAGCAAAGTCTGAGAAACTTTTCTGTTCTGATAAACAGAATCAAAAGGCCCAGTGTTACCAGACAACTGTATGTAACACAAGATCCTGGATCGGAACGTTTTGCTGCAAAGACTACATGGGACAGTTGTTTAAACTTGAACGAGGTCTCCATGGAAAGAATATGTGGGAACGCTTTTTCTGAAATATTCTTTCAACTTTTTAAGTCCAAAATGTTTACAAATACAAAGTAAACTAAATAGGGGTGCCTGGGTGGCTCAGTCTGTTAACCATCTGACTTGATTTGGGCTCAGGTCATTTCACAGTGGTGGGACAGAGCCCCACTTTGAGCTCTGCACTGACAGTGCGGGGCCTGCTTGACATTCTCTCTGTTTGCCTCTCTCCTGCTCGCTCATGCTCTCTCTCAAAATAAATCAATAAACATTAAAAAAAAAAAAGAAAGAAAACCAAACAAAAGTAATGACCTTTTATCTTCCAGCATGTGCCTCGAGAACTGTAACAGTTGTTTTGGGGTTATTTGCTTGCTTATATTTACTTTTATTTATTTATTTTAATGTTTATTCATTTTTGAGAGAGAAAGACAGAGTGTGAGCAGGGGAGGGGCAGAGAGAGAGAGAGAGACAGAGACAGAGAGAGGGAGACACAGAATCCAAAACAGGCTCAGGTTCTGAGCTGTCAGCACAGAGCCCAACGCCGGGCTCAGACTCACAAACCATGAGATTATGACCTGAGCCAAAAGTGGACACTTACCCAACCACCAGGCACCCATGTATTTACTTTTAAAAAGCTCCTCTTCTCAAAAGTTTTCTCCTTCCTTTCTCGACCATCCAACTTCTTGAAAAGATAGAATCCAATTTTTTTCTTCCATCATATTTTCTTTTCTTTTTTTTAAAAAAATGTTTATTATTTGAGAAAGAGACAGGGAGCAGGCAGGGAACAGGCAGAGAGAGAGGGAGACACAGAATCGGAAGCAGGCTGCAGGCTCTGAGCTGCCAGCACAGAGCCCAACGAGGGGCGCAAACCCACAGACCGTGAGATTGTGACCTGAGCCGAAGTTGGCCGCCTAACTGACTGAGCCACCCAAGCGCCCCTTCTTTTCTTCATCAAAACTATGTATTGGAATTGTTTCTAATATTCTACTGATACTACCAGTGTAATCTGTGACTTCTACGAAATTCAACAAAAACGATTGCTTTTAAGAATCATTAGTGCTCCTTCTGAATGCTGTAATATAATATTTTCCTGATTTTTCCCCTACCTACCCCTTGTCCTTCTTACTATTTCATATATCTATTTATTCATTAAATATTTGATTCATGAATTTTGTGCACCAGATATATTCTAGGGGGAGGAGATGTACTGGGGAACAAGAGAGATCGGGTTCTTGTTCTCATGAAGGTGGCTTTCACCTGTGGGAAAACAGATGACAGAGAAGTAACAGATAAACAAGATAGTATCAGGAAGTGTCAAATGTTATGATAACGCAACAGGGTAGCTTGACAGAGAATGACTGGGCAATGGGCATGTGAAGGAAGGATTCTTTTAGATAGGTAAGCCAGAGGAAGCCTCTCTGAGAATGTGCTATCCGAGGTGATAAATGTCAGAAAATGTAGCAGAAGGTATTCCCGGCAAAAGGCGCAACAAGTTCAAATGGCCTGAGCTTTGAACAAACTTGATGTGTTTGAAGAAGAGAACAAAGAAATGTATGGCTGAAGCAGAGTGACTGAGGAGTAGCATCTTGGAAGCAGTGTCACCTAAGGAGTTGGGATTTTATGCCAATTGTGATAGAAAGCCATCAGAACGTCCTGATCGAAGCCAGTGGGACTTTCCGAGTCACATGGTCAGATGAAGCTGGTGCTTCCTTTTCTTCCTGTCCTTTAAGAAGGTGTGTCTAGGGGCGCCTGGGTGGCGCAGTCGGTTAAGCGTCCGACTTCAGCCAGGTCACGATCTCGCGGTCTGTGAGTTCGAGCCCCGCGTCAGGCTCTGGGCTGATGGCTCGGAGCCTGGAGCCTGTTTCCGATTCTGTGTGTCTCCCTCTTTCTCTGCCCCTTCCCCGTTCATGCTCTGTCTCTCTCTGTCCCAAAAATAAATAAAAAACTTTGAAAAAAAATTAAAAAAAAAAGGTGTGTCTAACACTATGATTATTGTATTATTTACTTCCGCTTAATTGTTGACGCTTTCTAAGTATTCCATCATAGACTCTCGACTCTTCTCTCAGTACACACGCTCCTTTGATAATCTACCCCATGATTTTATGTAACACATGTTTACTGATGACTGCTGAGGATCCCTTTTGAGTTCCAAACCCATTGTCTGGCTGTGCATGTACATCTGCATAGACTCAGTTCACTGTCATCTCTTCCAGACCAGCTTTCTCCTTCCTACATTCCCTGATTTAGTGAATGATACCACCATCCGGTCAGAAACACTGTAGGTAGCCTTGGTTATACCATATAATCAATAACCATATCACATAAAATTTCCTCATTACAGTCTATTTTATCTCTTTCCTCTGCCTGCACTCTAATACTAATCACCTTCTATCTTTGTATCATCTCTCAACTGATAAACTTCAAATGCCTGGTTTCCTGTTTCTAGTTTCACCTCAGTCATGTACAATCTATTTTGCTTACTGCTGCCAGATGAACTTTAAAAAAAACAGATTTGACCAAAAGGGACTCATGCTCAGACGTATTTGATTCAGGGATTTCTTTCCAATGTGTCTTCATTTGTCTTTAGGATGATAATTTACTGAGTGACTGCTATAGGACAGTTCCTGATCTGAGAGTTCTGTATGTATTAACCCATTTCTCACATTAACTGTAAGAGGCAGGTCCTATTATTACTTCTACTTAACAAATGAGATAACTGATGTACAGAGGGCTTGAGTAACTTGACCAAATAGATAGCCAGTAAGCAGCAGCACTAGGATTTGAACTTAATCTGATTCCAGAGTCAGGGCTGACTAGGTTCAGATTTATTAGTACAACATACAAGTTTGTGCGTGGCTGCCCTCTGAACTCTGCCTTCATTTCTCAAGTGTTTCTCTTATATCATATTCTCAGGCTATATTAAACATATTGCAGGTCTCTTGCTGACATCATTTCTCATATGCTATGCCATTTTCATGAGGTCCCTCTGGCTGTGATGTCTTTCTTCCCCGTTGTCACCCGGTTAACGTTTCTTTGCCCTTTAAGACGGCCAAAGTCTATTTTATCTACCTCCAGGAAATCTCCCAGTTGATATTGTTGTCTATTTATTTTTTAACTTTTGTTTTAATGTTTATTTATTTTTGAGAGAGACAGAGACAGAATGTGAGTGGGTTAGGGGCAGAGAGAGGGAGACACAGAATCTGAAGCAGGCTCCAGGTTCTGAGCTGTCAGCACAGAGCCCAACGTGGGGCTCAAACTCATGAGCTGTGAGACCATGACCTGAGCCAAAGCCGGACGCTCAATCGACTGAGCCACCCAGGCGCCCCATATATTGTTGTCTACTAATGCATTATCAATCTATGACTTCCTGTATATAGTAACTATATTATAGTAACTAATCTCCTCCATTTCATCACGTTTGCATGCTTATATTCCCCCTGACATTAAAAATTTCTCTAAGAGGAATAACTCTTTCATCTCTATATTCCAGCACTTTGTGTAATCATTAGTTCATAATACATCCTTTTTAAAAAATAAATTAATGATTAAATACCACCACCATCCACTGCTATCTCATTACAATTGAATTTCATGGTTATCAAGTCAAGAAGGTGGTCCTTAAAACTTGGTACATAATAAAAAAATTTCTTCTTTCTTGCATGTTTTGAAAAACAAATAAGAACATCTCTACACACAGGGAAGCTACCAGTTGTGGACACATCGGCAAGAACAATTAGTTATCTAGAGACTACCTCTGGGACACTGCACATTGGAGGAGGGGATAAAGGTTAGAATGCTAGGAAGAAGAAAAAGGATACACTACAAATTGTATACTAGACTCAACCAAGAACTTATTGCTGTTAAAATAATTACCACCTTTTCTAGGAAATGAAACCAGCTAGGCACAGCCATCTCATCACACTGAACTGTTTTCTTTGCTCCACCGGCCTCTAGATATTCAGCTACAAATAGGAAAAAAAAAAACTGTCAATCATGTTGCCGAAATAGAATCTTGGAATTAAACTTACAATTTTTATGTTTAAATAAATTGACAAGGGAGATGGTTTTGTGGACAGAACCAGTGGGGCTTTTTTTTGGGAAGGAAGTTTTTAAAGAAGAGTAGAGGTGCTGGAAAAGAGGGCTCAAGGGTTTGAAAATCCAGCCCAAACTTCAGTTTAAACACTTAAAGAAGATTGGTACTTGGAAAGCTATTCAATAGTGCAGTGTTCCAGGCTGGAAAGGTGGAAAATAAAATGCTGTTTACAAGTTTTCTCTGGTTTGTTATATAAAATGTGTTGTGCATGTGATATCTAAATTTAAAGTAACGTGATTTAAACTGCACTACGTGATGAAGAGTCCTCTGAGGTCACTAAAGCTTTGATTTTCCAGTTAGCTTATTTTATAGCTAGTGCTTTGGAAGCCATCAAGTCCATAACGAGATAGATCAATCAGATTGTTTTTATTGGTCTACTGCGTACCATACACTATACACAGCAGTATTCATTGAATCAGACTGCTTGGGAACAGCAGCTTTAACCTTGAGACTAGAGCAGAGAAAATAACAGCTTCAAAATTAAATCTCCATGAATTATATATATTCTTATATAAAATTGAATTTTTAAACAGTGTCAATTGAAATCCGTTGGTAATGAACCAAGTGCAGTTATTTCAAAGAGGAATCGTGGTCAAAACATCACATGTTCACTGATTTAAAATAGGTTTCTTAACTTGATATTCAAACAGCAGACTTTGCAGTGGTTCAAAGAAACCCATGTTTGTAAAATGGCGTCAATAATATACTATTTAAAGGTAAAGAAGAAAGAAACAGATGACCTTCAGAATTTGCATCAGGTGCCTATGATTTTACGTTTGTTTATTACCTTTCAAAAAAGAATCTAAGGTAAATTAAGAGAGATAAGGCAAGCCAATCATATGGTAAGTGGCACACTCATGGTATTCAATCTATGTTAATTATTCTCTCCAGATTTTTGAGAAAGCTCAAAAGTGAACATAAAAATTCACAAAATGTCTGACCTACTGGTTTCCTAAGTACAAATCTTTTTTTTTCTTTTTTTTTTTTAAATTTATTTTTAATGCTTATTTTTGAGACAGAGAGAGACAAAGCATGAATGAGGGAGGGTCAGAGAAAGGGAGACACAGAATCTGAAACAGGCTCTGGGCCGCAACACAGAGTCCAACGCGGGGCCTGAACTCACGGACCGCTAGATCATGACCTGAGCCGAAGTCAGCTGCTTAACCGACTGAGCCACCCAGGCACTCCCAACAAATCTTTAGTTTCATCAGTGTTTTGATTTTTCCATTAAACCTCAGGTGGCAATCAAGGGGAAACGAGAAACTGGGAGAAGGATAACTAACCAGAAATAGTATATGTATCCTCTCAAGACACAGTATCCACGTGACAACATTCAAATACATATAGTATATAAATTGGGGTAGAGTTCATATCCAAAGGATCTAATCTGTGGAATGTGGACAGGGAAAGGGACTCTGTGGAGCTGAGGCCTCACAGGTGGCTGACATCATTTCAGTTGTAAGGAAGTCCTCCAAGTTGAAGCAAACACACACCCAAAATTGTCACCACTTAGGGGAACAAAAATTAAATCCTTTAAGTTAGCTGGTAAGGAACTGACCAGTGGCCATGTCTTAGAGATGTAGCTTGAGCTCATGGTATAGCTCCCATGTCAGTATGCAACTCAATACAAATCCCAAATTAGCAAACAAGTACTTGGCTCCAAGGAGTCTGCAAAGAATACTCCAATGTGGCTGAGAAACCAAATTTGCAAATACTTATGATGCATACAAGTATATTATTCCAAGTATAGTATGAATTTGGTTTACATTAACCCAGGCATGGGGTAGGCTGAAACTTCATGATGAACGTCTCTCGAACTTCATCAGCAAGCCTGGGCTGAACACAGGGCTATCACAGAGTTTCCCTGAGCACTAAACTGTCACTATTCTCCTGTCCCACCTGACGCCAGGACCAGAACTCACAGTTTCTTTAGATAATGTTCACACATTTGGGAAGCTTACTTCTCAACCTCTATCAGAAAGAATTTCACTAAGAAATACTCTCAATATTTCAAGGCCTCAAAATTAAAACATTACTTCTAAATTTTTGATAATTAGATTGCCAAGGGGTCAAAAATTATACTCAACTTGCAGATGAGGTAAAATTTTGCTGCTTCATCTTGCTTTTTTTTTCTTCTCTGCCACCAGATTATAAATTCCACAAGTACAGAGCCAAGTCTATTATATCCACCATTATACACCCATAACCTAGTAGGTGCTCATCTAATATTTATAGAATGGTAAATACGTGAAGAGATGGAAAAATGTTGCTGCTGAATTTTAAAAAAAATATATAAATAAAGCTGCTCTTGAATTTTTGGCAACAACTGTTCATGACTCTCTTTTTCTATAGCAATCTCTTTAAGATAGCCCTTTACAAATTGGCACAGATTGTTTTTTACTGTTATCTTTTGTAACACCTTTTTTATGCTTCTTGGCATTCACTGAAAATATTCAATAATTCTCTTACTGTAAATGCTTTTCTTACAAGAAAGCAAGCACTAAATACTTGCTGAGAAAATTCTGTGAATACTATTTATAATACTTCTCAAGTCAACTTTGTCAGTCTCCCTGCTATCCTGTGATTTTTTTTTTTGACCAGGAATAGGGTCTTAAATTAATCTCTGCCTTTCTCTAAGCCTAACTCCATATCTTCTACATGGTGGGTGTTCAAAAACATTGATGGACTGAAAGACGAATAAATAGCAATAATTTCAGTAGGTACTAGTGTAATATAAACACAATAATTAATAATTTGACTAAATATAAATCTATGGTTTTATTTAGTACAATAGAGCTATTGATTGTGAGCTACAGACACATAAGGATCTTAAAGGTCCAACAGCAAGAGGCAAAACATATGGTCAAAGTCACAGAGTGATGGTGCCTAAGGTCCACTGTCTAAGCAGAAGGCATCTCGTTGGCATTTTTCTTCAAAATTCTCTGAGCCTGTGGCAGTATGGCAAGGAGACTGTGTGACATATTAATATAGCTTGCAGCATATAAAGAAGTAAATGTGACAGCTGCAATTTAAACCTGCCTTGGGGCAAAACTTAGGGATAAAAGAGAGGCATGCTTAACAAAGCTTCATATTTAAGAAAAAGTCCCCAAAAGTGCACAAAATGCACAATTGGGTAAAACTAAGTTTTCTAATAGATACTTCCCACAGAAACTGATGGTTTATGATGGAAGAAAATGGTCCATATATTGGCTGGGACTCAGACATCATTCTCTCTGCCCTCTATGCCCTCATACATGGGGTTATTTGGTGGCAGACAATGCAAATCAGAAAGAGACTGTTCATCAGAGCAAGACACGGTGTGATGGAGGGTGTACTCAGGTATATTCACAGTGTATGGGAAGGTGCTACCATGGAATAATTCCTTCAAGTGTTCTCTATGACTCCTGAGTTTAATCCAGGGCAAGAAATATTTATTGACCATCTATCATGTAGCATACACTCAAGCAGCTTTGTGTAACAGCAGCGTGGGCACAAAAGTAGTTATGCAGATGCAAACAAGCTTCGATCCATGCCTTAACATATTATCTGCATGAGTTCTGTTAATAGTAATTAATAACAATGAATGGTAACAGTAGTATTTATTGAAGGGTTACTAATCACCAGACACTGCGATAAGAGTTATAGAAGTTAAACTTTATAACTAATAAGACAGACACTGTGATTATGATTCCTCTTGTAGAAATGAGGAAATTGCAGCCTAAACAGGTGAACTAATTTTGCCAACGTGACACAATACCTGGGATGTGAATCTATGCAACCTGACTCCATGCATGAGATCTCAATCACCACCTTATATTTATTCTGGTACTGTTTCCTCATCTGATAAAAAAAAATAAAAAGGTGATAGAAAAAAACTTCCCTGCTGCTTTACCATGCAAAGTAAAAATACCGTCATTTTAATGACAGGAATAAGGTACAGAAAACATCTAACATAGCAGAGTCCGTTATTATTCAGTATTATGCTGTTGATTAATTTTTCCTATCCTTGAAATTTCATATATTTCATGGTTTAAGCCATACAATTTAAAATTCACTTATATTTTTAAAAAGGTTTTTAGTATTGTTGAACCTCAATGTTATATTAGTTTCAGGTATACAATAAAGAGATTCAACTTCTCTATACATTATGCTAGCAGGTGTAGCTACCAACTGTCACCATACAACACTATTATAATGCTATTGAGTATATTCCCTATGCTGTTCCTTTTTTTCCTGTGACTTGTTCATTCCTTAATGGAAAGCCTGTATCTCCCCTCCCTTTCACCCATTTTTCCCATCCCCCACCCCTGTACCCTCTGGTAACCATCAGTTTGTTCCTTGTATTTACAGGTTTGATTCTGATTATTTTATTTGGTTTCTTGTTATTCATTTGCTTTGCTTTTTAGATTCTACATAAATTTACTCATATACTATTTTGTCTTAGTTGCTAATATTTTCCACACATTAAAGCCTTCTTTCCCTACATAGTTAATTGATACATTTATGGATGAAACCATAACTCATATACCACAGGCCCCACTTAATTTAGCCACTCTCAAGAGAACATACCTTCAATTCACTTCTCTATTGCCTTCTGACTGGGGACATCAGGGTTCTTGGTTTGCTGAGTATTCATTTCTTCCAGTGTACGAATAAGCCAGCACACTCAACAATTCCATTTGGTCTAATTCCAAAGGTCTAAATTTGTGGGACAGAAAGGACTAGCAAATCCTTCTGATGACCATGATTCACAGTCTCAGGCATGCAGAGCTTTTGGAACGTGTTGCCCTGAACCAGGGCAAGGGGCCTCTGCCTTGTTAATCTGACGGGGGATGGGGTATAGAGTGGGGTGCACAAAACATCCACGGGTCATTGGGTTTGTAAGATTTTGTATAAGCAGACTCCTTACGGACAAGTCTGCAACACTGTCCTTCAGCACCCGGGGCATCCAAGTGTTTCTTATCCCAGGCCTTCCCGACCAGCCTTAAGTAGACTCCTGAGATCCTGCGAGATCAGGTGTCCATTGGGAGGGAAGGTCTCAGCTGCAGCACCTCAGGCCTGATTCTACCATTCTCTGAGCACCTCTGACCCTCCGGTACATCTCAGCTCATCCTCTCCCTGAACCTCCATCAGGACCTTCATTTCTCCTGCACACCTGAGTACACATAGCACACCCGGGGGGTCCACCTGTGCCTTGGTTGCCTTCCTAGGAAACTCCAAGCTCCACTAGTCCTAACACCCCAGCCTAGCCTGTGGGCATCCCCAGGGTGGTCAGAAGAAAAAAGAAGTCATACCTGAATCGTGCTCACCAACTAAAGTTTCGGTAATAAAGATACATTTGATCTCTAGTTGCCTAATACCTCTTTCTGTTAGGTTGATTCTAATCCCCAGATAGGTAAAAAGGGGGGTTAAGTAGTAAATCTCTAAGTATCACCCCAGTCCACATGTAACTAGAATACTTTTTATCTCCACACCTGTGGCTTAAAAAAAGCACATTTTAAAAGCTTACATTACTACTCCAATTGTTGGTAAATAAATAAATGTAACTAGGTTTTTCTTTTGTTTACTTAAAAATCTGCCTTATTTCTCACAGTGCTAAGAAATAATTTAGGTAAGAGCACGTGCTACACAGTTCCTAATACATACCTAGTATTTAACCAATCTAATTCCATTTTTTTTTCCATTCTAGATATAAAACACATAGTTTTTTGCACAAAAGAGTTCTGTCTTAAAAAGCTAACCAAGTGTGCTTGAATATCACATCTTTGTTCTGTTCTCACAATGTTTTTCTCACACAGAAAGTTTTTAAATCTATTTGTATGCTTTACAACCAGGAGTTCTTTTGTATGAATCATGGTTAATTGCAAGGTGTGGTTGCCAACATTCTGCACCAATTAGTTCAACAGCAAGATCCTCTGAAAAGCTGCCATTTGCCTTCTCTGAGCCTCAGATATACATCTGGGCCCTTTTGCAAGTTCTCATCCCAGCTTTCTTCCAGTTTGAACTTCTGTATTTCCAACATTAAAAAGCTGAGGACTGTGCTTCTGAGATCCTCTTCAGAGAGGCTTTGGGATTCTACTTCGTTCCCACCCATTAGCTAGCTGAACACAACACGTGGAAAGCTTGCTTCCTGCCACTTTGTCTATTGCTGCTACTAAGATAGCTCACGGACATGTTCATTTTTGGTGCAAGGCTCCACTCCTAAGCCTCATGGGTAACAAAGACACCGACAGCCAGGGGGATGACAGGATTCAGCCTCCTAGTCATGGAAATCAAGAGGAAGCTCCAGCAGCGATGGTGTCAATTTTCAATACCTGGGCCATAGCCGCAGCTCAGTCTTCTCAAACTGATCAGCTCCATGTTGCCCGCAGATTCCACTTTACTAGTTTCTGAGTGTTCTGGGAGGACCAACCCAGAGCCTCATTCCGCTCCTCCATTTAGTTTATAATCAATTTTGAATATTAAATGACTTTCTGTTTAAAATTATCGCAGTGTTTTCTGAAATGATCCTTGACAGCTACAGAACTTCTCAAGTTTAACTCCTGAGTCTGTGCTGATTTTGCAGAATTAAAGACTTATTTTCTGAGGTACTTTCACTTTTTTATACATCTTAGCACTATTCTGAAAAGCCTGAAAGGACTATTTTTCATTCAGTTTTTTAGATTTTTTTTAAATTTTTTTTTTCAACGTTTTTTATTTATTTTTGGGACAGAGAGAGACAGAGCATGAACGGGGGAGGGGCAGAGAGAGAGGGAGACACAGAATCGGAAACAGGCTCCAGGCTCCGAGCCATCGGCCCAGAGCCTGACGCGGGGCTCGAACTCACGGACCGCGAGATCGTGACCTGGCTGAAGTCGGACGCTTAACCGACTGCGCCACCCAGGCGCCCCTCAGTTTTTTAGATTTTTAAGTGAAATGTCACGGATGGGTCATTATAGCAAGAAATTACCTGAGAGTCTT
The DNA here is from genome assembly GCF_028018385.1 of Neofelis nebulosa. Taxonomy (NCBI): domain Eukaryota; kingdom Metazoa; phylum Chordata; class Mammalia; order Carnivora; family Felidae; genus Neofelis; species Neofelis nebulosa. Next base: position 79,240,371 of record NC_080788.1, read on the forward strand.
CTATTTCTACTATCACAGGGGTCAGAATTTGAAGTCAGACATTATTGATGGGTATACTAGCTGTGAATAATTTAACAGACATTAAATATAAAATTAGCAGATATAGATGGATTTTATATAACCATATATAATGTTTTAAATGTTAATAACATTAAGTAAATGTTAATAAATGTATGTTCTATCAATTTTTTAAGGGGTACAGGAACCCAAAGACATTCAAATTTCATCAATAAAATAACTTTATTAAAAAGAGACTAGCGGAAAGGTTATTTAGCTATGGAAAGGATCAGAACCTAACCTTTACCAAAGAGAGAAAATGCTCCTATATATATATATATTTTTTTTTTTCTAGCTGCTACCTTTTTTTGGTCATTTCTGGATGCTGACAGAATCAGATGTCAGCTGCTAGAAAAGCAAACCAAATGAATGGAATTTTTAAAAGTCAGAACGAAAGGAAAAACAAAGCAATAGATAATGAAAAGCGTATGGGTGGGGAGGAAGAGGGAATACGATTAATCACAACATGAAATAAATATTTCTACTAAGAAATGCAAGTAAAATTTTATAATTTTGATGAAATCTGAACTATAGCAAAGCAGTATTATGAATGCAGAACAGACTGAAATCTGTGGTGAGATTTTTATACCTAAAGAGTCCATCCAAAGGAAAAGGCAAGTACAATGTAAAACCTATTGTGATTTGCAGTATTAAGGAGGTTTATTCATGAAGCTTTTTACAATTGTTACTGAGTTGGTTTTTTGTAGGTTGACTAGAATGTGTTCAACTTGTTATATATTGATTGGTTACTTCTTATATTTCATGACAATAACATGTTAGGAAATAGATTTCCAACATTTTATATTGCTGGGTAAATTGCAAGCTGCCAGAGACAGGAGACCTTGTAATACAAATTTCAAGATTCTACAGATAGAGAGACTGTATTTAGGTTTATTTTAGAAACAAGATTGCAGGGTCTAGACAGGGTGAAATAGGGTTCTAATGGACAAAAATTTGGACCTGAGGTAGCCAATCACCTTGTCACTCTTGCAAGACATTGTTCCCACTTACTGGCTTTTAGTGCCCAAGATAGTATTTAGTTTTCAAGTATGGGCTTCAATAAAGAATTAGAGTTGATAGGGAGCCTTATGGGAGAAGAAAAAGACAAGATAATGGGTCATTTGTACTGCAGGCTTGTTGTACCATTGATTTGACCATGTTTTATTTAAAATATAGACTCCTTCAATTTCTGCATGGAATTTCAGCTCTATGTTATTTAGTTGCCTAAATATACTTAAAAGTTATTATATAACCCCAGGTGAACTTTACCACTTTGAAATATTAACATTAAAATAAAGGAACAAGAGAAAAAAAAAAACAACTAAAGATACCCTGCTTTAAAATGGGATTGGCCTAGCTTGCCTGTTGGGGGGTATTGTAATTTGATCCTAGATTTCTCACATGTGATTCCTATCAACCGGATAAATGGCATTGAATCACAACTCATCATAAACATAGCTGCCACAGCATTCTTGTCAGAGTTTTGCATCCATTCCACCATAAAATGCCCTTCTACCTTCTCTGCAAAGGACATGCTACCTATATGTATTTCTATTTTCAATCAAATGCAAGGTGTTTCCTTTAATCAGGACTCCTGAAAACTATAAATGAACCAATCATGCATCATAAGTTTACCTTTCTCAACCACTGAAAGGAAAAAAAAATGTTGATGTATCCTGCCAACAAAATCACAGTAGGGATATCCTATTAAAGGATACAACTGTAATGAACAAACATGTTAGAGTACCTGAAAACAGTGGCGAAGGCCAATGCACACCACAATCTATACAATTTGAGTGAGGTTTATAATCAGGCTTGAAACCCAATTCGTATTCGTAGGGCTTGAAGCCCTATTTGCAAATGCGACTCAATACAAATTTTATTTTCAAATTACTAAATCAAATTTGCATATGTATCTTGATTAGTCAATGGAAAGAAAAAAGTAATAAGGTAACTTTTCTGGCTTTGATAGCAAACAAAATATTATGAAAACACTGTGATGACTATTTACTTGATGTTCTGCTTATTGTTCTATGCAAAGATTCCTTTATTTCTGCAGAAAGTAGGACAAGAAATAAGTAGCCCTTATCTTTTATATAATTATCAGACTCTTAAAACATGACTGAATCCTTGAACCATCTTTACGCTGGACATGGTCAATGAGCACACAAGATCTTGATTAATTTTAACTCTGATTTGGAATATTCTTTTTCATCACACCATCTCTTATCTAGAGGTAACAAGACTACACTCAACATAATTTAGCTTTGTTTAGGTTATTATTGTTAATGGGTAGAGACAATCAATAGAATTCCTATGATGAAGGACATCTCTTTAACTGTAAATTGAACTTTGAAACATCTTTTTACATTTTGGTTTCCTGATTTAAACAGAACCTATATTCTCAAATGAAGGATGTGTTTTTTCTCACTTTCAAACTCCTTCCTCACTTTAACTTTCTAGTCACTTTTATTCATTTAATGCTCATTGAGCATTAATGAGCTCATTGAGGCTCCTACTCAGAGCCTTACCCTGTATACTCTTCCATACCAAGCACCCCCAGAAGCCTTGATGTGCCCTGCGCTGATTACGGTGTACTTCCTCCCCAGAGGTAACCATCCTATCAAATTTTGTGGTAATCCATTTCTCAATCTTCCTTAGTTTTACAACCTACATCTGTCTTGTTAATATAGTTCTAGTTTGATTTTATCACAAATTGAAAATGGAATCATAGTTTTTATTCTTTTGCTCAAAATTGTGTCTCAGAGACTTATCCATGTTGAATAGTATACCTGTAATTTGTTCATCTTAATTGCTACTTATTACATGCTTAATATATCACAGTTTCTCTATTCTACTGTGGGTGAAATTTCAGTTTTCCCAACTTTTTTCCATATAAAAATAGTAACAGAAGGCATATATATGTATATATATACACACACATACATACATATATATATATATATATATATACACACACACACATACACACACACATACATACACATTCTCTGTCCACAAGATTAATATGACATACATATAAATGTTTTGATACATAATCTTTTTATATATCTGTTTACATACACATAGAACTTTGCTAGAATGGAATTGGTGGGTCACAGGGTGTGTGAGCCTTCTATTTTTTCAGCAAAATTTTTAATGATGTGGTAAAATCAATACTTTATATGTGTACCCAATGTTCTACAGTTTTGCTGACACTTAATTTTGTTAGATTTTTAACTTTTTGCCAATCTGGTAGGTATGTAATGCTATCTCATTATGATTTAATTTGCAGTCACCTCATTAGAAATGAGTTGAGCATCTTCTCATATGTTTATTCAACCATATTATGTTCTAAAAGCTTTCCTGTTTTTCTATTCACAATTAAGGTTTTTAATCTATTTGGAAATTGTTTTATTTAAAATATGCAGTTTGTGACAGATTTTTTTCTCTACACTTACCCTATTTATTGAAAATTTATTGAAAACTGTCCTGTCCATGTTGATCTGCACCATCATCTCTTTGAGATTTTATGTATTCTTATTTTCTAGGTCTCCTATTACTTCATTTGTTCAAATTTTTCTATCTTTGTGCTAACAGACTTACATACTACAACTCTATAGTTGGTGAGCATTTAGACTATACTGAAGACGCAGAATAGACCCACACCCTATACTGTGTTTGCCTGTGATACTTATGATGCCACACACAGAGCAAGAGTGTATGAAAATGTCTATTACTTATAAATGATACTTTCTGAGAGGATCAGAGCTCAAACAGGCTCATAATGACTTTGGAGAATGAGGAATTAAGACTTGGTTAGGACTTTCACTGAATTGGGGGGAGGCCAGGGAATTGTTCCCACACGTGGGCAAGGACTTACTTGGCTTGAATCTCCTGCAATGTCAAGAGTGAGTGCTTTCTTATTATCTTGCCTAGATGTGGGGCAGAATTGGAACAGGGAGGAGGGAAGTTCACCAGTTAAGCGTTAAATTATGGAAACAAATTCTTTTTTTTTTTTTTTTAATTTTTTTTTTCAACGTTTTTTATTTATTTTTGGGACAGAGAGAGACAGAGCATGAACGGGGGAGGGGCAGAGAGAGAGGGAGACACAGAATCGGAAACAGGCTCCAGGCTCCGAGCCATCAGCCCAGAGCCTGACGCGGGGCTCGAACTCACGGACCGCAAGATCGTGACCTGGCTGAAGTCGGACGCTTAACCGACTGCGCCACCCAGGCGCCCCTGGAAACAAATTCTTTAACTTAGTCCCAATATTTACTGATTACTAGATATGCCATGTTTCATTGAATTAAATTTGGTGTTCTATGAGGCCTGCAGCCTGAAGTCTGCAAGGTAGGCAAAAGTTCCATTCAATGCTTTGTTCAAGAGCTCAGTATAATGTATTTTACTGAGAAATGAACGTTTTGGTCATGGTCAGTAATGTCTGAAACTCCAAAAGGGATAAGGAGTGTCTTTGTGAGGCCTTGTGTTATGGCTTTAGTATACGTAGACACATGGGTGACCTTTATTTATATTTGGAGTATCTGCAAGGCAAGAGAATACCAGAATCATTACCACAAAGGAGAAAACCTTAGACAAAGGTTTGTTTTGCAGCATTTGGCTGGACCCACACCAAACAACTAGCATTGTCCCATATGCATAAAAATATGCATATGGGGCCTACTGTTGTCCAGGACATTCTGTGTTAAGATGACTGCCTGAAATGTGGCCATTTGTGCTGACCCTGAGTCCCATCCTTCATCAGGGACATACTAGGGATGAAAAGCAGCAATTCTCTCCTGAGCTCCATCACATGCAATGATGCTGTAACCAGCCATAAATGCATGAACTCCCCTTGCTATTTACCTACTAAATTGCAGAGGCATTTATTTGGTTGACCAGGGAATCCTCCAGCACTATGGCATTTGGTAAAGGACTGAATACAGGGAAGCCCATCCCTTCCTGCAGGTGGGATATGGTGGAACACTCAGGTTTGGCCCCATCACATAGTGAGGAGGCCTTGGTAGCCATGGTGAACTTAGAGTGAGCTGCTCCCATGACCTAACATGCCAGAGATAGCTAGGGATTGACAGTCACAAGCTGAGGGTCTCTGAGAGTTTCTATTTCCAGGAGAGCCCCGTATATGGACAACAACTGCCACCCTAATGGCATACAACATGAGACAGAGGTGGACAGTTTCTTGCCTCAGAAAACCATGGGCAATTTATGGCCATATTAGGAGATTATAGGTGGCATGAGAGGTTGTTGCTAACGTCTCTAAAATGAAGGGTTAGGTAGGACTCTTTCAAACACTATCAGGAGTGCCTATTATATTTCAATTTGGACAGATTCTAAAGCATTTTGTTGGACAATTCCATTCAAGGTGGGTACATTTATAAAGAACAACATAGATGACCTACGTAAAATATAACTGTGGAATATATTTCCTCCAGAGCCCAGAAAGGCCTAAAAGATATTGCAGGTTTTGAGATGGTCAAGAGATGTTTCTTGATGGTGTCAAATATCAAGAAGCCCTCAGTTTACCAATTAATTTTCAGAAACTAATCAAGACAACAGGTACTTACACTATGTGTGAGTCAATGGTTCATCCCCTTTTCTGTGGGCTCTTTAGTATATGCATGCTCTGAAGGAATGTGTGAAATCAAACTCTTCAGAAGAGGATCTCGTCAAGGTAGTGTCTTACTTGCACTCTTGGAGAAGTTTGCATGCAATTAATATCTTGCCTTCAAAGGTGTATTTATGTCCCTACAGAAATTAAGCCATTTTGCAATAGATCCTTCTATTAAATCATCATATTGTACACCTTGTACTTCATAATATTGTATGTCAATTAAATCTCAATAAAGTTGGGAAGAAAAAGAAGCAAATTCTAGCTGAAAGCTCTTGAAACAGGTACTTAACAGAACATATTACCTACATCTATAATAGCAAAACATTTACCACTTGCTCATTTAATGGAATTGATAATTTCAAATTTCAAAAACATTGGTAAAGAAGCTTAATGGGCCCACGGTATCTAGGTTGTGGGAATCTATTATTAGATAGTACTTTTTCTTTTCTTTTTTTTTTCTTTCTTTTTCTTTTTTGTAGATTTAAGAGCAGACCAAATTGGACTAAGGAATGGAAAAGCAGTGAGGATAATCATGTTTTCTCTAAAAGTTTTGTATAATGAGTTTCAATCCTTGAAGGCTTTCATTTAATTTACATTGGGTAATATTAGTTAATTTAACTAGGGAAGAGAAGACATATTTATGAGGTTCCATTTTGCAAAACCAAATTAAAAAATTTTTCATATTTATTTATTTTTGAGAGAGAAAGAGCATGAGTGGGGGAAGGCTAGAAAGAAAGGGAGACACAGGATCTGAAGCAGGCTCCAGGCTCTGAGCTGTCAGCACAGAGCCTGACGTGGAACACTAACCCACTAACTGTGAGATCATGACCTGGGCCAAAGTCAGACGCTTAACCAGCTGAGCCACCCAGGCACCCCCAAAACCAACTTTTATGTGTCAAAGATTCTGTTTAATTTTACACTTTATTGGGTCAAAGTGTCCATTTTCATGATTGGGTTGCTATGACCATAGAAAATTTAGGCCAACTGATAGTTCTGATAGTTAACATGAGGTGTACCTTTTTGTCCTCCATGTAATATCTTGTAATCTCCCTAAGAGTATGGGGGGAGGCCCCTGGGTATAATTAACTTAACCCCCTTATAACTTAGGCCATGAGATTTTCCAATTGGTGCAATTAGTATAGTTCATAATCTATGTTATCATGTCATGGAGGTATAAAAGTCAATCGACATCCTATCTTTTTGCAATATAAATTATTTTATTAAATTTTGGATTTTGATTGGGTCAAATTGTGGACTTCAGTTACAATTGTTTCCTACCCCAGTGCCCAGGTTTATTTCTTTCTTTTTCTGTCCCACCATCCCCATTTTTGTCATTACTAGATCTATTTTGTGGTGGAGAAGGTGGTCTGTAGTCTGTTTATAAGTTATTTCTTCCAGAGAACCTCAAATCAATATTGTCAGAGTAAGGACAGTCTCCCATGTCAGTGGTTTCTTCATAGGGTTTAAAGTCCCTGGGGCAAAATAAGGTTTGAATTAACCCCCTTTCCTATACCACAGGGATGTCACAGTTGTTTTTCCTGATAACAATGGGGATTAGGATATTATGTGGATATTATGCCTTATAGAGGCATGGGTAGCAGCAGCGGTAGCAAAGGCAAAATCCATAGGGTTCTAATAAGCCATCTACCTTCAGCATTATGGATCTCAACAATTCAAACTTCAAATAGTAACCAATATACAAATAGTGTCTGCTTTTCTTCCACATGAGTAATTACTCAGTGAGCCTGCAATGGTTGAAACACATAAGCAATTGGTCATGGATTAAGAGTCTGTCCCTTGATCCTAATGTCAGCCACAGCTTACATGGAATTAAGACACATGATATTAGTATGGTTAAATCTGTGATAGAGTGCCCTAGTCAGTTTGAGCAGCTATAGCAAAATATTATAAACTGGGTAGCTTAAAAAACAAACATTTCTCACAGTTTGGAATACTGAAGTCAGTGTGCACTCTGAGATCGGAATGCCAGCATTGTTGGGTTCCTCATGAGAGACTTCTATCTGATGTTTTCACATGACCTTCCTTCATTCATGCATGTATGGCGAGATCTTCTGTCTCTTCCTCTTTCTATAAGGGTATTAATTTCATCATAAAGGCCCCAATACCATGACCTAAGTTAATCCTAATTTCCTGCCAAAGGTCATACATCCATATACCATTACACTGGAGAGTAGAATTTCAACCTGTGAATTTTGTGGGGACAGAAACTTGCAATCCACAGCATAGGGCCTTAAAAGAACTCAGCAAATGTAGCACAAAGCAGCATAGCTCAAAGTGCATGCTGACTAGGAGAGAGCAGATCAAAATGTATGCATACCATCAGGCAGCAAAGACAATAAGCAAATCAAAACAAAAGAACCTACTCCTGATGGTGGTAGACATTCTGCTCATAGTGCTAATGGTTGTGTCCACCCATAAGAAGCAGTATAGACCCCAACCCAAAATTTGGTTCTGATGTCAAGACTCATGATGTTATATTCACACAAAGAGTATGTGAAAATATTTACTACTTACAAAATGAGGCTTTTTGGGGACAGCAAGTCTGACTTCCCAAGGAGATAAAAAATGGCTTCAAAAAGTGAGGAAAGAGTATTTGTTTCGGGTTGTTACTTTGGGGTGAGGCCAAGGGTTTTTGCACTTGGGCAGATACTTCAAAGGTTTGAATCTCCATCTAGCATTGAAAGAAGGAAACACAGGCTTTCTAATTAGTCTGACCATTTGTGTGGCTTCAGGGGAGGAGGGAAGGATGAAACTTAAAAGTGTTCAAAATCGAAAACAAAATATGGAATACTGTCTTAAGTAAGATGCATCTTCCCACTTACATAATTATAATGTGTTTTGCTGTGATTCTCTCTGTGCTCATCCTTCTTGGAGTTTGCTGAGAGTCTTAGGTATATAGATTCATGTCTTTTATCACATGTGGGAAGTTTCTGGCTATTATTTGCTCAAATATTTTCCCCCTCTTGCCAGTCTCCTCTCTGAGGCTCCAAATATTCATATGTTGCTATATTTAACGGTATCCAAGTCTCTTAGACTCTGTTCATTTTTCTTCATTATCCTTTCTTCTCTTCAGAGAGGATCATTTAAATGAATTTATAATCAAGCTTACTTATTTTTTTCTTCAGTTTACTAATACCTGCTATTGGAAAACCTGTCATGAATTTCTCCTGTTATTGTACTTTTTGGGTCCAGAATTTCTTTTTTTTTTTGTACAATTTCTATCTCTTGGTTAATATTTTTTGAGATATAATTCTTCTGATTTCCTTTAGTTTTTTATCCATGATTTCCTTTAACTTTTACATCATATTTAAAATACTTGATGCGAAGTCTTTGTCTAGGAAACCCATTGTCTATGCTTCCTCAGAAACAGTTTTTGTTAGTGTCTTCCATAAATTGGCCATACTTTCTGGTTTCTTCGCATACTTCATAATTTTGTGTTGAAAACAGCATTTTGAAGATTACAGTATTCTAACTCTGTAAATCAGATTCTTCTCTCTCTTCAGGGTTTGTTTGTGTTGCTTGCTGTGACTGTAATAGTTTGTTTAGCAACATTTCTAAACTATTTTGTAAAGTCTGTATTCATTGTAATGTTCTGAAACTCTAGTCTCTGTTCCTTTAGGTTGCAGTCAGCTAGTGTTTTTAGAAAGATTTCCTTGAATGTTTGGAACCAAAAATTGGTTTATAAAAATGTTCTCTAGTCTTTGCAAATTGGTTCTTTGTTGGAGTATCTTTCAATGATTAGCCAGGCCATTTATAAGTCACCCTTAGCCTTTACTTCCTGCTTGTGCTGAACCAACAGATCTTCCAGAAGTAAGTCTTAAAAGAGTGTTATTTTTGTATGTTCAGAGTTGCTCTCTTGATTTTCTTCTGCGCTTCTCCTGTTTCTCACCTCCTTGTCTAACTGGCCTGCATTATATTTCAACTCTTTGTGAAAAAAAACTTGACTATCATATTTAAATTCACAAAAGATTATTCTTGTTCTATTCATTATTTTTTCCTTTCTCATAATACTTTGCTATTCTTTATGATGATTTTATTTACTGTTTCTTTAAGGTGTCATTCTATTACTTATATTTCCTTTTTATTTTTTTTACCTCTTGGCTTTAGGGCCTATTTTTATGTTGGAGGTTTCCCTCAAATATCTGGTTATCCATGTTCTGAGGATTTTATATGGTCTTGAGGCTTATTTTGTATTTATAAAAGTCTATTAAGGACAAATATTTTATTTTTTAAGATTTAATATATTTAATTTATTAATGCTATTATTTTAAGTTTGAAATACATTTTATAAATCAGCTATGAATTTAGAAGTCCTTGAACAACATATGTTCAATTTCAAAGGAAGCTAACTGTAAACTTTAAATTGCATTTATACATGTCATATTTTTAATTTCCTTCTAAATTACCTCAGTTGTCTGATTAAAACAAAACCTTCCTGTGTATTTAAATGATTTATAAAACTAATAAAGTAAACTTATGAATATGATTAATCCAAGTTCTCTCAGAATTTAACACTGAGTATATGTCTAATAAGATTATATCTCTAAATCAAAAAACTAAATCAATTGTTTAATAGTAATTAGAAGGCCATATTCTTTTAAAGATTCTAAGTGTGTAAAATACAGTAAATGTAGGTACAAATTCAAGTGGCCTAGGAGACTCATTCCCTTTTTCTTTCTTGGACTTTGTTGAATATAAAACCCAGCATACTTAAAGTAGCACAGTATCTTCTCCCATTCTGTAGGCCGCCTTTTAGTCTTGCTGTTTCCTTTGATGTGCAGGTTTTTGCCTTGACAAGGTCCCAATAGTTTGCGTTTGCTTTTGTTTCCCTTGCCTTCAGCAACATGTCTGGTGAAAAGTTGCTCCAGACAAGGTCAAAGAAGTAGTTTCCCATGTTCTCCTCGAGGATTTTGATGGTTTCCTGTCTCACATTGAGGTCTTTCATCCATTTTGAATTTATTTTTGTGTATGGTGTAAGAAAGTGGTCCAGGTTCATTCTTCTGCATGTCACTATGCAGTCAATCTGGAGAACAGTATGGAGGTTCCTCAAGAAACTAAAAATAGAACTACCCTATGATCCAGCAATTGCATTATTAGGTATTTACCTAAAGGATACAAAATGCAGATTTGAAGGGGTACATGCACCCCAATGTTTATAACAGCATTATTAGCAATAGCCAAACTATGAAGTGAACCCAAATGTCCATCAACTGTTGAATGGATAAAAAATGTGTTTATATATACAATGAACTATTACTCAGCCATCAAAAGAATAATATATTGCCATTTACAACAATGTGGATGGAGCTAGAGTGTATTATGATAAGCAAAATAAGTCAATCAGAGAAGGAAAAGTACCATATGATTTCACTCATGTGGAATTTAAGAAACAAAACTGATGAACACATTGGGAAGGAAGGGAAAAGAATAGAGGGAAACAAACCACAAGAGACTCTTAAAGATAGAGAACAAACTTTATGGTGGGTGGGAGATGGGCTAGATGGGTGATGGGTATTAAGAAAGGCACTTTCTGGGATGAGCACTGGGTATTGTCACTAAGTGAAGAGTCACTGAATTCTACTCCTGGAACCAATATAGCACTGTATGTTAACAAACTAAACTTTAAAAAATAATCAAAAATAATGTATCACAATAGAAAAACACAAGGTGCTCCAGATGCTCTACCCTCCCAACAAGGATATATCCCCCACCAAGAAGATCCTATTGATATATAGTCAATGACACGATCCCTACCTTTTTCTAGCTTCTTCATGATTATGTCTAGAAACATAAGAATGCATGCCCTCTACTGCCTTTCTTCCATACTGTCCTTCTCTGATGGACCTGTGCAAGCTTTTCTGTGGGATAATGAGAATTCAAAGAATCATATTCACAGTACTACAGAGTTCTGTGCCTGCAAGCTACTCTGATAAACCTTATTGGCTTTAATAATAATGTCAATACACAATTTCCCTACTAACAGAAACATATCTTTGCCATGATTTTATATATTAAGGGAGACAGTTCTTCTCAGTTTATTTAAATAACTTACTATTTTGTGGTTGCTTTGTTTTGAGCTTCAAAATTTCAACAGGAATTAGTCTTGGAATTTATAAAACAAGTGTCCCTGACATTGAATGTACTAGGAACCTTTACATTCACATACACCAAATTCTATGGTCAGGACCTAATAAACTTTTATAGAAATAATTAAAGCACATTCTTTGTCATAAAGAAAATTATAGTTAAGGTAGACTGTCAACACTAAGGAGGACAGGTCTTCTATAGAAGTGAACATAATTTGAAGAGTTGTGATAATAATAGCACATTAATCTATATTTCTAATAGTCTCAAAAGAGAGGCAGGTTAGAGGATGCTCAAAATGGTGGAAATATCCGAAGAAAAAACAAGTTGGTGGAAACATGTTTGTGAATGTTTTTAGATCTAACTCATTTACAAACATTGTGACTATAGCAATGTAGAGAGAAGTTTGTGAAATTCAAAATAATAGGTTTATTATAGCAAGTCCTTCTGTATTAATAGTAATTAACCATCTGCAGCTTTCATATCACAAGCAGAAACTCATGATAATTCCCTGTTCACTAAGGCATGAAAAAGCTATTATTTACTCATTAGCACATTAGTTTAGTATTGTTCTTTTAATTACTAAATTCTGAGATATAAAGTATTAAAAGTTTTCTTTCAATTTAACTTACAAAATATAGAATATGCATTTGTTCATATACTGCCAATGAATATATATACCCTAATTGATTATTTTTAAATTTTGTGTCTAGGGAAAATTAAATGTTTTGAGATTACTTGATTGCTCAAGTTTTCCTGCTAGGAGAAAATAGATTTCCCATCAATGCTTGGGTGACATCACACACTCCAGAATACACAATAAAAATACATTTATTTCATATCTGAGGTGTCTGGCACAGATATTTCTGAAAGGCAGAAGGCATGTAAAATGTAAAAACTCCTGGAAAAGTGCTAAACGCTATAATCCAACCTGTCATAACTGTATTGCTGTTTAAAGATATTGCCTGAAAAGAACATTTAGAAAACTCTTGGGCTGGTAAATCAAAATGCTTCACTTTTCTCAGTAGCCAGTCAAAGCAATATAACTTCACTCCTAAATATAGTGTTGTATGTATACAAGCAGGGGTGTGGGCACTGAATTTTTCTGATTTTTATTTATTTACTTCTTCCCTTAGGAAATTTAATTTTCTATTAGATAAAAAGAACAGAAAATATATATTTAAGGATGTCACCCAGCTCATTTAATTGTATAATTCATAGCTAACTTCATGAAAAACTGACTACACAGTTTGCAAGGCCCAGTACAATATAAAAGTGTATGATGCCTTGTTTAAAATTATTAAGAATTTCAAGATGGCATCAATCCAATAGCAGGGTCTTCCTAAGGTTGGAGACCATTGTGAATGCACAAGTCACATTGCCTGTTTGTATTTAAACAGAAATTTATGGATTATGCAGTTTAATATTCTCAATTTACCAATGAGGAAGCATATAACCAGAGAGGTTAACGGCTAAGCCATGATCAGATACATACACCAAGATATGAAGTTTTGAAACAGGCTAGATTCTGGCCTGCAAAATAAATCTGGTATTGCTTGGAAAACATCCCATAAGCTAAATAAATTTTATAAATGGTGACAAAATAAGAAACATAACCAAAGTGTTTTCAAAGACTGGTGATATCTAAAATGTATAATAGTATTATTATTAACTATTCACCTAATGGATAGTGTGATAGTTGGACAACATCCAGAATGCACTTAATGCCACTGAAATGTATACTTAAAAATGGCCAACATGCTAAATTTTATGTTCTGTAAATTTTGCCACAATTTTTTAAAAAGTCCGTGTGATGGTTAAATTTATGTTTCAACTTGACTAGGCTCAGGACTGCTTGGATAACTGGTAAAATATCTTTCTGCATGTGTCTGTAAAGGTGATTTTGAAAGGGATTAGCATTTGAATTGGTAGACTGAGTGAAGAAGATTGCTCTCTCCACTGCAGGTGGGCATCAACCAATGCATTGGCCTGAATAGAACAAAAATGGTGGAGGAATGGCAAATTTGCTCTCCTTGAGCTGGGACACTGATTTTCTTCTGCCCTTAGGCATGGTACCCCTGGTTCTCAGGCCTTCAAATTCAAATTAGGACTTATACCGTTGACTGCCCTAGTTCTCAGGCCTTTGAGTTTGGGCTAAACCTACACCACCAGTTTCCTGGGCCCCTACTTTCAGGATGGCAGATTATAAAATCTCCATAATCATGTGAGCCAATCTCTTCTAAAAACTCTCTTTCTAAGGGAAGGAAAACTTCCAGACTCATTCTATGAAGCCAGTATTACTTTGATTCCCAAACCAGACAGAGACCCAGTAAAAAAAGAGAACTACAGGCCAATATCCCTGATGAATATAGATGCAAAAATTCTCAATAGGATACTAGCAAATCGAATTCAACGGCATATAAAAAGAATTATTCACCATGATCAAGTGGGATTCATTCCTGGGATGCAGGGCTGGTTCAACATTCGCAAATAAATCAACGTGATACATCACATTAACAAAAAAAAAGAGAAGAACCATATGATCCTGTCAATCGATGCAGAAAAGGCCTTTGACAAAATCCAGCACCCTTTCTTAATAAAAACCCTCAAGAAAGTCGGGATAGAAGAAACATACTTAAAGATCATAAAAGCCATTTATGAAAAGCCCACAGCTAACATCATCCTCAATGGGGAAAAACTGAGAGCTTTTTCCCTGAGATCAGGAACATGACAGGGATGCCCACTCTCACCGCTGTTGTTTAACATAGCGTTGGAAGTTCTAGCATCAGCAATCAGACAACAAAAGAAAATCAAAGGCATCCAAATTGGCAAAGATGAAGTCAAGCTTTTGCCTTTTGCAGATGACATGATGTTATACATGGAAAATCCGATAGACTCCACCAAAAGTCTGCTAGAACTGATACATGAATTCAGCAAAGTTGCAGGATACAAAATCAATGTACAGAAATCAGTTGCATTCTTATACACTAACAATGAAGCAACAGAAAGACAAATAAACAAACTGATCCCATTCACAATTGCACCAAGAAGCATAAAATACCTAGGAATAAATCTAACCAAAGATGTAAAAGATCTGTATGCTGAAAACTATAGAAAGCTTATGCAGGTAATTGAAGAAGATTTAAAGAAATGGAAAGAGATTTCCTGCTCATGGATTGGAAGAATAAATATTGTCAAAATGTCAATACTACACAAAGCTATCTACACATTCAATGCAATTCCAATCAAAATTGCACCAGCATTCTTCTCAAAACTAGAACAAACAATCCTAAAATTCATATGGAACCACAAAAGGCCCCGAATAGCCAAAGTAATTTTGAAGAAGAAGACCAAAGCAGGAGGCATCACAATCCCAGACTTTAGCCTCTACTACAAAGCTGTCATCATCAAGACAGCATGGTATTGGCACAAAAACAGACACATAGACCAATGGAATAGAATAGAAACCCCAGAACTAGACCCACAAACGTATGGCCAACTTATCTTTGACAAAGCAGGAAAGAACATCCAATGGAAAAAAGACAGTCTCTTTAATAAATGGTGCTGGGAGAACTGGACAGCAACATGCAGAAGGTTGAAACTAGACCACTTTCTCACACCATTCACAAAAATAAACTCAAAATGGATGAAGGACCTGAATGTGAGACAGGAAACCATCAAAACCTTAGAGGAGAAAGCAGGAAAAGACCTCTCTGACCTCAGCCGTAGCAATCTCTTACTCGGCACATCCCCAAAGGCAAGGGAATTAAAAGCAAAAGTGAATTACTGGGACCTTATGAAGATAAAAAGCTTCTGCACAGCAAAGGAAACAACCAACAAAACTAAAAGGCAACCAACGGAATGGGAAAAGATATTTGCAAATGACATATCGGACAAAGGGCTAGTATCCAAAATCTATAAAGAGCTCACCAAACTCCACACCCGAAAAACAAATAACCCAGTGAAGAAATGGGCAGAAAACATGAATAGACACTTCCCTAAAGAAGACATCCGGATGGCCAACAGGCACATGAAAAGATGTTCAACGTCACTCCTCATCAGGGAAATACAAATCAAAACCACACTCAGATACCACCTCACGCCAGTCAGAGTGGCCATAATGAACAAATCAGGAGACTATAGATGCTGGAGAGGATGTGGAGAAACGGGAACCCTCTTGCACTGTTGGTGGGAATGCAAATTGGTGCAGCCGCTCTGGAAAGCAGTGTGGAGGTTCCTCAGAAAATTAAAAATAGACCTACCCTATGACCCAGCAATAGCACTGCTAGGAATTTATCCAAGGGATACAGGAGTACTGATGCATAGGGGCACTTGTACCCCAATGTTTATAGCAGCACTCTCAACAATAGCCAAATTATGGAAAGAGCCTAAATGTCCATCAACTAATGAATGGATAAAGAAATTGTGGTTTATATACACAATGGAATACTACGTGGCAATGAGAAAAAATGAAATATGGCCTTTTGTAGCAACGTGGATGGAACTGGAGAGTGTGATGCTAAGTGAAATAAGCCATACAGAGAAAGACAGATACCATATGGTTTCACTCTTATGTGGATCCTGAGAAACTTAACAGAAACCCATGGGGGAGGGGAAGGAAAAAAAAAAGAGGTTAGAGTGGGAGAGATAAGCATAAGAGACTGTTAAAAACTGAGAACAAACTGAGGGTTGGTGGGGGGTGGGAGGGAGGAGAGGGTGGGTGATGGGTATTGAGGAGGGCACCTTTTGGGATGAGCACTGGGTGTTGTATGGAAACCAATTTGACAATAAATTTCATATATTAAAAAAAATAATAATAAAATAAAAATAAAAATAAAAAAATAAAAACTCTCTTTCTATATCTATATATCATTTTGGTTCTGGTCTGTTTTTGTTTGTTCTTTGGTTTTTGGGTTTTTGTTTTGTTTTGTTTTGGAGAATCCTAATACTCTCTGAGATCTATTTATGATAATATAATAATGATGATGTCAACTTTCAAGATGATTTAATCCTAAATTTTAGCCTTGAAAGTTTCTCTATCATTTTCTCACACCTGTTTGGTGGTCATAACAACTATAGCATACTTCAATAAATTGTATCAGCTTTCCTAACTCCATGTCTTTGCTTCATCTGTTTTTCAGACTGAAACACTCTTCCTTTCCTACATATCTATCCCTGATTCAGGAAGCCAGCTTTTGAAACCCACACACTTTCTTATTTTCAGCTTTTGAAATCCAGTTTATGCATCAAAAACCAAGTAAAAGGTAATTTCTAAGAAGTGTTCCTTGGGGCGCCTGGGTGGCGCAGTCGGTTAAGCGTCCGACTTCAGCCAGGTCACGATCTCGCAGTCCGTGAGTTCGAGCCCCGCGTCGGGCTCTGGGCTGATGGCTCGGAGCCTGGAGCCTGTTTCCGATTCTGTGTCTCCCTCTCTCTCTGCCCCTCCCCTGTTCATGCTCTGTCTCTCTCTGTCCCAAAAATAAATAAAAAACGTTGAAAAAAATTAAAAAAAAAAAAAAAAAAGTGTTCCTTATGTTCAACAATAAACAAATATTCCATTTTTGTAGTCATAATTTCATTGTTTTTTTTTCTCTTGGTCTGCAATGAATTACAATTAGTTATGTACATATCTGTCTCATTACCTCACATTGCCTTGAAGAAAACTCATCAAATATTTTATAATAATATTTGCCTTTGATTCATCATAATCAACGGTATTTTTTCACAAAAGCATTATAATCTTGCCTTACATTCTAAAACTTGAAATGGCACACTGTACCTATCATGAAATTATTAAAAATTGAAAACACTAAAATTTCACATTTACTTTTTAAAGTTACAGAATAAGAGAAAACAAAGTATCGAGTCTTATACTCTTGAGTATGCACTATGAATACCAGTTTCCTATGGGTGTTCGATTTCTCTCAGAATATTTGTTGTTTAAATGCTAGAGAGAGATTTAATTTTTCTTTAACCAATTTAATTAATTAGTAGTTAGAATTAGTACTAACTTTTTTTTATGAACTTGGGTGCAAAATTCAGAGAGGGCTTGTTCCAATGCATCCTTTTGCAAACAGATGTTACTTTATGCTTATTATCCCACTACACAAGGGAGCATAGCATTATTATAACATGTCAGCCTGGTCTTTTCTCTTAATTCTTTTGGAAAATTGGCCATGTTCTACTGAACCTGAAGAAAAAACTGTATTCCTCTCTATAACTGATTCTTTAATAATAAAATTCCCACTTGATTACATTTGAGTTGAGATCTATTTCAGTGAGACCATAAATATTAAGCCTCAAAGACCAACTTCAAGTAGTTATCTCATTAAACCAGATATAATATTTACTGATAAAAACAAGAAAACGACATCAGGGCTACTTAGTCCTACACTGATAAGATTTTGAAGAAATATAGGCTCCCTGTTTTAAATGATTTACATTATTTCCTAATTTTAGCAACTGGTGACTAAGAATTAATTGACTTTTATAAAGTCCTTCAGGAGTATTAATTTAACCTAGTTCAATTCCAAGTTAATGAAGTATGAACAGTATGCATCTCATTTCTAATTTATATTTAGTCCTTAAAACTAAAGTATTTTTAATTAACATTTTTTTGGAAATGAAATTTATTTGCTTTTGGCTTACTAAAGTATGATGCAGATTCCAATCTAATATTAACATTAGTCATTCTCACATGGAAGAAATATTTTATAGATTTAATCTAGAAACTTAGACAATAAAATAATTCAGAATTAGAAACTCTTGATGTGTGTATATTTAAATAGCTTTATTTTGTGCTTATTATACATATAAATGCATGCCTATTTCTGTAAGTATAAAATTATACCCAAAAGTATAAAGTGGAGGAAAAAATTAATCAGAAATATTCCACCTCTAGAAAAAAATTTTTTTGTATTTATTTAAACACTATTATGTCCTTTAAAACTGTATGTACTGGAATTTCTAACGACTGAAAAAGTTCAAAAAGCTCCTATTATGGTTGAAAATCTGGGGCGTCTGGTGGCGCAGTCGGTTTAGCGTCAGACTTCAACCAGGTCACGATCTCACGGTCCGTGAGTTCGAGCCCGGCGTCAGGCTCTGGGCTGATGGCTCGGAGCCTGGAGCCTGTTTCCGATTCTGTGTCTCCCTCTCTCTCTGCCCCTCCCCCGTTCTGCTCTGTCTCTCTCTGTCCCAAAAATAAAAGAAAAAAAGAAAAAAAAGAAAATCTGTCCATTTGCAGGTGTAATTGAGTTGAAATTTGAATTAAAAATGTTAATGGTTTATAATTTAAAGTATTAAAACCATGGCTAGCATATCTTTATTGTAACCAGTAGTATGGAGTACTGGTCAAGATCATAGTCAAAACATCTCAATCATTAGGTTAAAGAGGAACTTTTAACTTTTTTAAAGATTTATTTTCAAGTAATATCTATGCTCAACATAGGGCTCAAACTTATGACCTCAAGATCAAGAGTCTCATGCTATACCGACTAAGCTAGCCAGGTATCCCAGAATTTTTAATTTTTTAAATGCTTTTAATCATTTTTTTTTGTTGAAGTATAGTTGACAAAAGTATAAAGTATACACAAAAGTGTAACTCACATGTGCAGTTCTCACATTTAGTTACATTATTTTCAGGTGTACAACATAGTTATTCTACAACTATGTACATTATACTATGGTCACAAGTGTAACTACCATCTGTTACCATGCAACACAACTACAATACCATTGACTGTTCCCTATGCTGCATTTTTTATTCCCATGACTTATTCATTCCATAACCTACAGACTGTATCTCTTATTCCTCTTCCTATTTTGCCCATCCCCCACTTCCTCCCCTCTAGCAAACATCAGTTAGTTCTCCGTGTTTATGACTCTGTTTCTACTTTTTCTTTGTTCATTTGTTTTATTTTCTTTTCTATATTCCACATATAAGTGAAATCATATGACATTTGTCTTTCTCTATCTGACTTATTTCACTTAGCATAACACTCCCTAGGTCCATGGTCCATCCATGTTGTCACAAATGGTAAGATCTCATTCTTTTTATGGTTGAATAATATTCCAGTGTGTGTGTGTATCTTCTTTATCCATTTATCTATCAATGGACACTGGAGGTTCTTCCATGTCTTGGCTCTTGTTAATAATGCTTTGATAAACATAGAAGTGAATATATCATTTTAAATTAGAGTTTTCATTGGGTAAATAGTATTACAATTATTGAATCATAATTTTAATTTTGTGAGGAAACTTTATACTGTTTTACATAGTGTCTACACTAATTTACATTCTCATCAACAGTGCACTAGGGTTCCTTTTTCTCTATGTCCTCATCAACACTTGGTATTTCTTGTCTTTCTTATTCTAGCCATTCTGACTAGTTTAAGGTGAAATCTCATTGTGGTTTTGATATGCATTTCCCTGATGATGAGTGATACTGAGCATCTTTTCATGTGTCTGTTGGCCATCTGTATGTCTTCTTTAGAGAAAGGTCTGTTCATGTCTTCTCCCTATTTTTAATTGGATTATTTGTTTCTTTTTGGTATTGTATAAACTCTTCACATATTTTTCATACTCACCCTTATTAGATAAGTTATTTGTATATATCTTCTCCCATTTAGTAGTTTGCCTCTTTGCTTTGTTGATGGTTTCCTTTGTTGTACAAAGGCTTTTTATTTTGGAGTAGTCCCAAAAAGTTTATTTTTGCTTTTGTCTCCCTTACTTGAGGAGATATATCCAGAAAAATGTTGCTAAGGCCAATGTCAAAGACATTACTGTCCACATATTTTCCCTAGGAATTTTATAGTTGCAGTTCTCACATTTAGGTTTTTAATATATTCAGAGTTTATTTTTTATATATGACATAAGAAAATGGGCTGGTTTCATTCTTTTGCATATAGCTGTCCAATGTTCCCAGCACCATTTATTGAAAAGACTGTCTTTTCTCCATCGTAAACTCTTATCTCCTTTGTCATAGATTAATTGATCAAATAAGCTTGGGTTTAACTCTGGGCATGCTATTCTGAAAAGATTCTAAAAAGATTAACTTTTTAGTAAATAATTTGGTAACTACTGGATAACCATTTGGAAACACATAAATTTTCAAACATGTATTGTATACCAAGATATGCCACAGTGAGCCAAAAAAAAAAAATGCAAAGTAAACAAATATATAAAATTATATAATTATTAAAGGAAAATACAGACAATTTCCTTTAAAACCTGGAAGTAGATATGGTCTTTTTAGACCTCAAAGGCCAGAAGCCATTAAGAGAAAAATGAAATTAACTTGACTAGCTAAAATCAAAATTCCATATTGCCAAAAACATGAAATATTAACATATCAAAAGGTGTATGACTTACTTGGAAAGAATGTTTGCTAGTTATATAAACAAAAAGCTGGAAATTCAGAACACAGTAGCCCAATACAAAAATACAGAATTGACATTTACAGAAATTCTTTCAAAGAGATACAAATGATATTAAATATATGAAAAGTTGCTCAAACTTAGTCATAATATGAGAAACACACATTAAAAGTACTAAGATAACATTTCTCAACTATTCAATTGAGAAAAATTCAAACATAAAAAAATCTCTTAAATGGAAAAGAATTCCCCAAATGGATAAAGCTAACTATGCATCAAATTAGAAACTAAATCAGAGAAAATATTCTTTGCAAATAAAGCAGTACTATAATTGTTTATATTTAGTAAGATATATTCTAAGGACAAAACGCTCTTCAAATTTTTTAATATGTTAATTTCTAGTTTAGTGGTATGAATTTTTAAATTTTTAGTTTATTGATATGCAGGAATTGACATATTTTGTATATTATAGGACAGAATAAAAAATACTATCAATATTTTCATTAGATAAACAATAAATTTAGAAAATGACAGTAGTTGTGATATGCTAAAATTGAACTGATATTATTATAAACTTATGACTTATATATTTTTCTTGCTCTGAACTTGGAAATGGCTTAGAAACCATGTTACATTGCAATTAGTACCTCAAAAGTCACATTTTGGACTTCAAAACCAATTATAGCTAAAAATAAGTAGGTTTTCGTAAGGAAAAGAACAAGAGACTGGGATATCTTATTGTGACAGAAAACAAGGAACCTTTTAAAGATTAGTGGGACTACAACAAAAGGACCTGTGAGCCAAGTTCAAGGGACTCAGAGTGGAAAAGTCTGTGACAATTTGTAAGTCAAAAGAACAAGAAGTGCAGGTGAAACATTTAAATCTATGAATATCCAGAAATTTTTAAAGATACTTCAAAAAGTAAAATCTGGAAAATACCTTTCTCACCATCCAAGATGGTTTATAACCAAAATTTTACCTTGAAAAATAAGAAAGGAGAAAAGAATTAACATAGTCTGCCTTTGTAGTAGGAATTAGGCTTCATAGTTACCAAATATTCCAAGCTATTGAGGGAAAAAGAGACTTAGAAAAATAGCTAGCTAATAAATGTGCAAGCAACAACAAAATTAGGATATTCTCAATATACCTCTCTAATAAAACAATTCATTCATGCAAGCTTTACTAACAGGAATTAAAACCATTAGAAGGTGACACCTGGCTGGCTCAGTTGGTTAAGTGTCAGGCTGTTAATTTCAGCTCAGGTCACGATCTCATGGTTTGAGGGAAGGAGCTGCACATTAGGCAATGTGCTGACAGCACAGAGACTGCTTAAGATTCTCTCACTCTCTCTATGCCCCTCCTCTGCTCTCTGTATCTCTCTCTCTCCCAAAATAAGTAAGTAAACTTAAAAATATAATCATTAGACAGGTTCATGTAGAACTGGGTGTTGATATGAAGAACCTAACAACAAAGGATTATGTTGACCCTACTTGGAATCACTGGTTACTCCTTAGTATTATTGATGGTAAAACAATGAGATAGGATAAATATCTTCATGTATACTATACAATGTGAAATATGCCACATCATTAATTATT
Organism: Neofelis nebulosa; assembly: GCF_028018385.1. NCBI lineage: Eukaryota > Metazoa > Chordata > Mammalia > Carnivora > Felidae > Neofelis > Neofelis nebulosa. The sequence continues at coordinate 79,263,134 of NC_080788.1, forward strand.
TAATGTTGCCAAAAGAAGTTTACTTGAACTTCACCAATTCTTAGATATAATTTCCTGTTTCGAGAAATAGTAAGGATTTAAGGGAAAAGCTAAATGACCCCAAGAGGAAAGTATCACAGAAATAAAATCAAGACATTCCATAACGCTAGTCTCTATAGTAAATAGGGCCATTAATAAAGAACTTTCCTAAATTAAAAGCGACCTAAAGAATATATCAACCAGGCAAAATGCATGCTGCTGGACGGGCCAAATGTACTATAACAGGCATATTGGAGATAACGAGAAAAATGAACTAACATCTAGATGATATTAAGGAATTGTTAATTAGGTGTGATGGTATAATTCTGTCTACGAAGTAAATGGTTCTATGTTTTGGAAAATAAATACTAAAATATCTATTGATAAGATGTTATGATATTTGCAATCACTTTAAAGTACTTAAAGGAAAATAGCAATAATAAAGCTGCTGAAGCGATACTATTTTCAAATTGTGATCTTGTCACTTTGTACCTATGTGGCTTTAAGTACGTTGTTGAAAATCTCTGTTACTCTAATCCTCATCTTTGAAATGGGGATGGTAATAATACTCCCTATCTCAGACTTATTTTAGGGATTAAGTTTATAAATGTAAAATACTGAAAAACAATAGGAAAGAACATATAACTATCACCTATTAGAGTATGTTATAGCACTCACCATTTTGAAGAAAGTGTTCTTGCCTCTAAGTTTGCCATATGCCCATTTACTGAAAACAGGATGAATAAATTCTTATTGACCTATTTCATGTACACCTAGGCAATAAATGAGTTCCTTTTATAACAAGTTACTGGGGACTTCACATTTTATTGCCAGTTGTTGTCTGGTGGTATGGTTAGAAAGGAGACAATATATATCTAAACAGGGATTTCCTGTCTACTCAATTTGTAAATTACTATGAACTTCTATAATGGATTCAGCACTCCCATATAGAGGCCTATACTTTCTTTGTGGGGTTCAAAGATTGAGTTTTCTTTTTCTTTTTAGGGTAAACAAACCATCACTGCAGTGAGAAATCAGCTTAACGAATGGTCCTTTAAGCCATAAACTTTTGGGTTGCTGTACCAGTGTATAACTCCTTTACCGAATGGTCTATGCTACTGCTCAATTTTGCTTTATATCACCACATTGGTTTTCCATCTTTGCTACCAAAGGAAAGAAAATGTCGATGTGTGATTGTTCTTTAGATAACTGTTGCACATGTTGAAAGCAATTTATGGGATACATTCAATTCTTCCCTGTGATTTGCATAATCTGTAGTTCTCCTCTCTCCATGTCAGAGTAGAGGTGCTTTTCTTATTGTTTTTTATGGATTTCCCCCAATTTTCATGGCTTTATCCAAACGAAAATGTGTATTTTGCACTCCAAAGTTCTGTTAATTCATTTTATTTCAAATTATTTGATATGTGTATTATATTTCTCAATATTTGAAGCATAACGTTTGGCCTCTTTCCATTGGTCTAAGACATTTTCTTTATACTTTATTTATGTATTTATCTGTTTATTTCAGACAGTTGATAATACAGTAGTTTTATTCTGATTTGTTTTTTAACCTTGTGCCACCTTATTTATTTATTTATTTAGTAGTGATCTAATCTAGTATAGGTCTAGTATAGATTGATAATCTAAAATTTTGCCCTTATCACCTTTGGCATATCCAAAGCAAGAAAAGGTTTAAATAAATCAATAGTAGGACAATCTTGATTGCTCATCTTCCTTAAAGAGTATCTAAATGCAATAGTCATTACCAAGAGTGTCTAAATCTCAATGCCACAGTCATTACCAAGATGTAAGAGGAAACCAGGAGTGTTATCAGCAAGATAGCCAGAAAAGAAATTCAGGTTCTTGTTTCCAGAAAGAAATACTAATTTGACAATGTACAGACCAAAATGCTTTTAAGAGAATTCCATAATCCAGGTAAGAGGGTATAGTACTCCAGGCAAGCACAAGTCAAGAAATGCTACATTGAAACGTGTAAGAAGAGCGATTTCATTTTACTCCCATTAGCCCCACCCCAAGTCAGCACAGTTCAGGGCCAAGAGAGAACACGCAGGTCTCCACTTCTCCTTGGGAAGGAAAGAAAAGAGTGTGCATCCAATACCCAGTGTTGTTTGAGGACGGCCCCAAGAACTGAATTCTGTTTGACTCCACTCAGAGTGCTGATGGAACTGGCATATTTTGGATATCTGGGGACTGCTGACAAAAAAGGCTGTGGGTAGTTTGCTGTGGCCATCAAGATAAGAACAACTTGAGGCTCCTCCCTTGGAGAGTCGGGGCGGGCGGGGGGGCGGGTAGGGAGGTGGAACATGCATCCAGCTTCTGGCTTTTCAGACTACTGCCAGAAGTAATGGTGTCTCCCTCACCTAACTCAAAGTGCTGGGGTGCCTGAGTGGCTCAGTCGGTTAAGCGTCCGACTTCACCTCAGGTCACGATCTCCCGGTCTGTGAGTTGGAGCCCCCCGTCGGGCTCTGGGCTGATGGCTCAGAGCCTGGAGCCTGCTTCGGATTCTGTGTCTCCCTCTCTCTGACCCTCCCTGGTTCATGCTCTTTCTCTGTCTCAAAAATAAATAAACATTAAAAAAAAGTGCTGATGGTAATATATATATACATATATATATGTATATATATGTATATGTATATGTATATGTATATACACATACATACATTGGATGCCTAATACTTCACCTTTATAGCTGCTGAAATAAATGACAGTGTCGAAGCTTGCTGCTGTAGAATGAGAGAACCTTCAGCGATGAACACAGACACCAGACAGAACAAGAGATTATAAACTCCTGAAAATAGAACCCACAAGCCTTTCTCATTGAGAAATAGCAAGTACAGGCCAAGAGAAGTTGCACCCCCCTCCCCCCGCCCCACACGCACACCACCAAGAAAGGATTTCAGAGGCCTCAAAAATCTCTAGGGAGGCTGAGTAGTAAGAGTCTTCCCCTGTACAAAGCCAATCCATAAATACTAGAAAAGTGGTTTTTTTGTTTGTTTTTTAATCAAATGAATGGAACCCAACATCAAATTATGAGATACATGAAGAAATAAGGAAGCATGGTCCAAATTAAAGTAACAACAACAAATCCAGAAATTGATCCTCAAAAAATGGAGGTATATGAGTGACCTGACAAAGAATTTAAATAATCATTAAAAAGTTATTCAACTAACTAAATAAAAGGATGCAGGAACAAAGTGAGAATATAAACAAAGAGAGAAAAAAAAAACAGCGAAATTTTGGAGCTAAAGAATATATTAACTAAAATAAAAATTCACTAAAGGAATTCAATAGCAGACTTGTTCCAGCAGAAGATAGAATCAACAAGTTCAAAGACAGGTTATTTTAAATTATCCAGTTCAAGTAACAAAAAGAAAGAATAGAAAAGAATGAAAAAGGCCTAAGGAAGTTATAAGAGACCATCAGTGGATCAATACTCACATTATAGGAGTTCTAGAAGGAGAAGAGAGAAAGGGCAGAATGCTTACTTAAAGAAATAATGGTCAGGGGCGCCTGGGTGGCTCAGTCGGTTAAGCGTTCGACTTCGGCTCAGGTCACGATCTCGCGGTATGTGAGTTCGAGCCCCGCGTCGGGCTCTGGGCTGACCGCTCAGAGCCTGGAGCCTGTTTCAGATTCTGTGTCTCCCTCTCTCTCTGACCCTCCCCCGTTCATGCTATGTCTCTCTCTGTCTCAAAAATAAATAAATGTTAAAAAAAATTTTTTTTAAAAAGAAATAATGGTCAAAGAGTTCCCAATTTGGAGAGGCAAATGGATATCTAGACACAAGAACAATGGAGTCCAACCAAGAAGATAACAAAGAGTCAAGAGTCAAAGAAGAGAATTTTGAAAGAAGCAAAAGAAAAGCACTTTTTCATATACAGTGGAAGCCTAAGAATATATGCAGATTTCTCAGCAGCAGTCCTGTAGTCTAGAAGGGACAAAAGATGATTCATTCAAAGTACGGAAAGAAAAGTCTGCTAAGAGAACTATATTTGGGAAAACTACCTCTCTGAAAAGAAGGAGAAATAAAGACTTTTAGACAAAAGTTGAGGGAGTTCACAATGTGACCTGGTTTACCAGAAATGCTAAAAGGAGCCCTCCAAACTTGGGGGTGGGGGAGTAAAAATAAAAAAAAAAAAAAGGATGCTCAACAGAAAAACAAAAACACATAAACACATGAAAGTACAAACCTTGCTGGGAGAGTTAATAAATTGACAAATACAGATTACTGTAATATTGTAATTGTGGTGTGTAATATACTTATAAATTTGATTCTGTAGTTAAAAGGCAAAAGTAGGGGCGCCTGGGTGGCTCAGTCGGTTAAGCGTCCGACTTCGGCTCAGGTCGTGATCTCACGCTGAGTTCGAGCCCTGTGTCGGGCTCTGTGCTGACAGCTCAGAGCCTGGAGCCTGTTTCAGATTCTGTGTCTCCCTCTCTCTGACCCTCCCCTGTCATGCTCTGTCTCTCTCTGTCTCAAAAATAAATAAACGTTAAAAAAAAAAGACAAAAGCATTTATATATAATGTGTGTATGTGTGTGTATATGTATGTGTGTGTGTGTATAAAACCTTTAGCCATATGTTAATAGATACACAGTATATAAAGATGGAATTTTACACATCAATATAAAGTATGTTGGGAAGAGTAAAAGTGTATATAGAAAATTCCTATTGAAGATACACAAAGGAAAAAAAAAGGAATTAAAGCCTGGCACTAAAAAGGAAAGAAAGAAAAAGAAAAACAAACAAAGGAAAAGAGGGACAAAAGAGCTATAGAAAATATTTTTAGGGGCGCCTGGGTGGCGCAGTCGGTTGGGCGTCCGACTTCAGCCAGGTCACGATCTCGCGGTCCGTGAGTTCGAGCCCCGCGTCAGGCTCTGGGCTGATGGCTCGGAGCCTGGAGCCTGTTTCTGATTCTGTGTCTCCCTCTCTCTGCACCTCCCCTGTTCATGCTCTGTCTCTCTCTGTCCCAAAAATAAATAAAAAAAAAAAAAAAAAAAAAGAAAATATTTTTAAAAATTAGCAAAATGACACTAGTGAGTTTTTATCTACCTATGTAAATGTATTAAGTTTCCCCAATCAAAAGGTATAAAATGGCTAAATGGATTTAAAAAAATCTAAGATCCAATTATATCCTATCTACACAAGTCTCATCTGAGATTTAAGGACATATACAGGCTGAAAATGAAGGGATGGGAAAAGATATTCCATGCAAAAGGTAACCAAAATATTGTATGGGTAGCTATACTTATATCAGACAAAATAGATTTTGTCAAAAAATGCCAAAAAGACAAAGAACATCATTACATAACTATAAAAAGATCTATTTAACAGGAATATTTAACAATAATAAATATATATGCACCCAATACCACATAACTCAAGTATGAAGCAATCATTGACATAATTGGAGAGAAAGAGATTGTACTACAATATGGCATGGGATTTTAATACCTCACTTTTAATAATGAATAGAACAGCCATATAGATAATCAATAAAGAAGCAGCAGATTTCAACAATACTGTAGACTAAATGGACCTAACAGACATACAGATTATTACACTGAACGTCAACAAAATATCCATTTTTCTCAAGCACAGGTGGAACATTCTCCAGTATAGTAACCACCTAAGTCACAAATCAACTCTTAAACCTTATAAAGAATTCAAATTATATGAAGGTTTGTTTTCTAAAACTGAATGAAAACACAAAATTATTGGCAGAAGGAAAACTAGAAGTTAAACAAAATCCCCTTGAACAATCAGTAGAACCAAAAATAAATTCAAAGGGAAATTAGGAACTATGTTGAGATAAACAAAAACAATACCAACATATCAAAATTCATGGGATACCACAAAAGCATTACTAAGAGGGTGATTTACAGGGATAAGCTCCTATGTTAAAAAAAAAAAAGGAAGATCTTAAATAAAGAGCCTAATTTCTCATGCAAGCAGGAGGAAAAAAAAAAAAAACCTAAGACAAAAATTAGCAGAATTTAGGAAGCAACAAAGATTAGAGAAGAAACAAGGAAAATAGAACAAAAATAGAAAAACTTCAACAAGAGTTGTAATTTTTAAAAAATCAACAAAGTTGAGAAAATGTTAGCTTAAGAAAAAAGATGATGGAAATAATTGAAATCCTAAATTAAAGAGGAGACATCACAAATGATGCCACATAAATAAAAAGGGTTATGAGACTACTGTTAACAATTACACACCAACAAAGGATAACCTGTAAAAAATGGATACGTTCCTAGAAACATATAACTTACCAAGAATGAATCACAAAGAAATAGAAAATCTAAACAGACCAATAATGACCAATAATCTTTCTGGAAAGATTTTAGAAGGATTCATATTAATTCTTCTTTAAATGTTTGGTAGAATTCAGCTATGAAGCCCTCTGGTTCTGGGCTTTTCTTTGTTGAAAGACTTTTGATCTGAAAAATTGAAGAGAAGGGAACACTTACAAACTCATTCTGTGAGGCGTATTACCATGATATCGAAGTCAGGAAAACTATAGGCCAATATCTCTGAGGAATATAGATACAAAAATCCTCAACAAAATACTAGCAAGCAAAATTTAACAGCGTATTAAAGGATTATACACCATGATCAAGTGAGATGTATTTGTGGGGCGCAAGGTATTTCAATATATAAAAATAGATCATTGTGATAGGCCAAATTAACAGAATGAGGGATAAAAGTTAAATGATACTACCAATAGATGCAGGAAGGAAAAATTTACAATACATGGGCAAAAGATAGTTTCTTCAAATTGTAGTGTTGGAAACACTGGATATCCACTTGCAAAAGAATTGAGTTAGACCCCTGTCTTATACCACACACAAAACACAACTCACACAACTCAAAATATATTAAAAACTTTAAAAAAAAAACTTAAATCTAAGACCCCACATGTAAAATTCTCAGGCGAAACATAGGGGGAAGTCTGAATAACCTTGGTGTTGATGATGATTTCTGGATACATCACTAAAAGCATAGGCAACAATGGAAAATAGAGATAAGTAGCACTACATCATACTGAATATTCTGCACAGCAAATGAGACAACAGGGTGTTAAAGGCAACCTATGGAATGTGAGAAAACATTTGCAAACCAATATTTGATAACGGGTTACTATCCAAAAAATATAAGGACCTTCAATAGCAAACCAAATCAAACAAAACCCATAAAACAAAAATCCTAATTTAAAGATGGGCAAAGGTCTTCAATAGACATTTCTCCAAAAAAAGATATCTAAATGGCCAGTAGATACATGAAAAGGTAGTCAAAATCACCAATCATAAGTGAGATGCCAATTAAAACCACAATGAAGTGTGCCATCTCATGCTTAGGATGGGTATTATTTAAAAAAAAAAAAGAAATCTTAATGAGGATGTAGGATGTAGAGAAACTGTAATTCTTACACACTAAAGGTATGAATGTAAAATGACACAGTCACTGTAAAGAACTGTCTGGAACTATTAAAAATTTTGAAAATAGAACTACCATGTGATCCAACAATTTCACTTTTGTATATTTATCTGAAAGAACTGAAATCAGGCTCTCAAAAAGATACTGGCATTTCATGTTCATTGCAGCATTTTTCACGTTAGCCAAGAGATGGAAACAACTTAAATGTTCATCAAGGGATGAAGGGATAAAAATGTGGTACATACAAACAATGGAATATTATTCAGCCATAAAAAGGAAGGATATTCTGTCATGTGCTAAAAAATGGATGGACCTTGAGGCCATTATGCTAAGTGAAACAAACCAGTCATTTTTGCAGAATTAACACTGCAAAATCTCCCTTGTGTTAGGCGTATAAATTATTTAAATTCTTAAAAATAGGAAGTAGAATATTTGCAAAGCACTGGGTTAGGGAGGGGGAAGTGGAATGTTACTCTTTGATAGGTGTAGAGTTTTAGTCATGCAAGTTGAGGAAGTTATAGAGACATGCTGTCCAACATCGTGTTTATAGTTAACGGTACTGTACTGCACACTTACAAGTTTAACAGGGTAGGTCTCCTATTATACATTTTTTTTTTAACCGCAGTAAATAAAAGAGCTGAACAGAAAAATTTTGGTCGTAATATTTTTTTCAGTTTCCTTCTATTCACTTGCAACACAGAACTATAGGCCTACTGCCTTTGTAAATTTATAATTTGCTGAATTATTCAAATGTGGAAGTGCTGGTACTAAAAAGAACTAGGTTCCAAGAAATAAAAAAAAAAAGTCAATCCACACTATTAAATTTTTAAAAAATGGACTCCTTCAACACATACCTGCCTATTTCCATGCAAATACTGGTATTATTTTTTTTAATATTTATTTATTTTTGAGAGAGAGAGAGCATGTGGCAGAGAGAGAGGGGAAGAAGATCTGAAGCCAGGCTCTATGCTGACCAGCAGAGAGGCTTATATGGGGCTTGAACTCACGAACTGAACCGTAAGATCGTGACCTGAGTTGAATGCTTAACCAACTGAGCCACCCAGACATGCCCTGATAATATTAGTTTACCTAACCAAATGACAGAAGGCCTCCTCACAAGCTAAGCATATTTTTCGTAATGCCTTAACAAAATATCCAGGAAAGGAAAATGAAAAATGAAATTAATATTTTCAAATACTTGGGTAGATTTGGGGCACTGTGGTTTAATCTCTCTGCATATCATTCTTTTTAATTCTCAAGTGCCTTATTCTTTTGGGTGCTTATCACTGAAACCACAAGCCTCTTCTTCAGGTTTTATATGGGTTTTAAATAAAGGACTAATGAGAAGGCCTGCCCATCTTCTACTGAAAATCATCATGTTCAGTATCAAGTTGCCCAAGGAAACAAAGCTGGTATGCCATTTACATTTCTCAGCATCTAACAATGTACCTGGCAAAGAACAGTCAACAGACTTGTAAAATTAAATATTAAGTGGGGCACTAGAATGAGATAGAGGAGGGGTGGAGGGGGAAGGGAGGTGGGAGGAAGAATCTAAAAAGAATACGAAATATAAAGAAACATTCGGTAAATTCTGATCAACATGTGAATCCCATGTGTGCCCTAAAACTTAGGCAGGGTCTATTTTTACCGTGGTTGATTCAGAATTCATTGAAGAATTTGATATCAGATGTTCACCTTCTAAAAATTCTTAGGTAAACATAGATTTGCTTTATTTAGAAAACCTCAACAGAATAATTCTAGAATAACTATAGACCCAAACATATGCTATGATAAACCTTATCATTAACCTTGTATTAAAGGGATCAACATTTTTTTAATGTTGATTTATTTTTATTTATTTATTTTTTAATATATGAAATTTACTGTCAAATTGGTTTCCATACAACACCCAGTGCTCATCCCAAAAGGTGCCCTCCTCAATACCCATCACCCACCCTGCCCTCCCTCCCACCCCCCATCAACCCTCAGTTTGTTCTCAGTTTTTAACAGTCTCTTATGCTTTGGCTCTCTCCCACTCTAACCTCTTTTTTTTTTTTTTTCCCTTCCCCTCCCCCATGGGTTTCTGTTACGTTTATTTTTGACAGAGATAGACAGAGTGTGAGCAGGGGAGGGGCAAGAGAGAGGGAGACACAGAACTTGAAGGGGGCTCCAGGCTCTGAGCTGTCAACACAGAGACTGATTTGGGGCTCAAACCCATGAACGGTGAGATCATGACCTGAACTGAAGTCGGACGCTTCACCAACTGAGCCACCAAGGCACGCCTACAAATAATTTTTTTGTAGTTTATTTATTTTGAGAGAGAAAGAGAAAGAGAGCATGTGCATGTGCGAGCAGGGGAGTGGAAGAGAGAGAGGGAAAGAGAATCTCAAGCAGAGAAAGAGAATCTCCCTAAACAGAGCTCCATCCCATGAACTGAACCATAAGATCATGATCTGAGCTGAAGTCAGACACTTAACCGACTGAGCCACCCAGGTAACCCAGGAATCATCATTTTAACAGTTCATTCCTAAATGTCTCAAAAATAAAATGCTTCCTCAATTTAAATGCCAAGCACAACAAATAATACTCAAGTCAACAATAGTGAAATGGTAAATATACATGTGTTTATACACACAAATGTGACTGTAAACATATTTTCATGAACGTATTAGTAATAATGCAGCTTCAAGGTTATATTTCAGTCAATAATAATAGATAAGAGGTAGTGATTTCATTTCAAATAATGTATCTCTTTTCCACTTACTTTTCCCAAATTCATTATGCAGCGTATGATGTTAATCCATATTGGAAATGTGTAATTCCTAACTTGCTAATAATCCAGTAATAACATTATCTGGATGGGAATGTGATCCTTAATTTATCATTATCATAGACAAATTAGGGTGGTTATATGACTTATGCTGACATCTGCCAGTACGAATTATGGTTAAGATCAGGAATGTCCTGCTGTGTTGTCATACATATGCTACGTGAGTGAGCATACAAAATCATATTTCGCATCTGTGTTATAGCAAAAACATCTGAAACTCTTTCATCAAATACATTTCTTTTTTAATTTTTTTATTTAACTTTTTTTTTGAGAGAGAGAGCACAAGCAGGGGAGAGGGGCGGAGGGAGAGAGAGAGAGAAAGAATTTTTTAAAAGTTTATGTATTTTGAGAGAGAGAGAGAGAGAGAGTGAGTGAGCATGTGTGTGCATGCACATGCACAGTGAGGAGGGGCAGAGAGAGAGAGGAGAGAATTCCAAGCAGGTTCCACACTGTCCATATGAGCTGGATGCAGGGCTTGATCTCATAATCCATGAGATCATGACCTGAACTGAAATCAAGAGTCAGAAGCTTAACTGACTGAGCCACTCAGAAGAGGGGGGGAAAGGGGAGGGGGAGGGGGAAGGGGGAGAGGGAGAATCTTAAACAGACTCCAAGTTCAGTGCAAAGCCCAATGCAGGGCTCAATCCCACAACCCTGAGATCATTACCTGACGGAAATCAAGAGTCAGATTCTTAACCAAATGAGCCACTCAGTCATCAAGCATATCCTTCATCAAATACATTTCTAATTATTCCTTAAGAATTGACTCAAATAGCTCCCCTATGTGATGTTTTATCTGACTTCCTTTGCTCGGTTTTGCCATTGTACTTCCCTCATACTTTTTGTATGTTTCTTTCTCTCTCTTTGTATCTCTCTCTCATTAGATCGAACCCTCTATAGTCATCACTGTATAATATCCTTCTTTGAATTTTAGCACAGTATTTGGCACATGGTTATTTCTTAATCATGCTTTTTGAGTAAATTTAGTAGATATACCTTAGTATTATAATATTGAAATATTTTACATGAATTCAGGCAAAAGATGGAGAATCAACCTCACAGTTAAGTTTCTAGTTCACTCACATTTGGGGAGGAAGACTGTGTAAAGACACTGTGCTGTGTGTATAGCAAAGCAGTTGAAGTATAAGTCTATCGTAATTCAAGGGATTTTAGGCAATAACAGAAAAGGGCAGGAATTTACACTTAATTATCAGGTAACCACAGGGTGACAAGGAATAAATTCTACCTTCTTGGTCCTGAACTAGATATCTAGTCACCCTTAGCTCTTTGGGATAATGGAACTCAGATCAGTAGCCTTATAAAAACTCTATCCACCTCGCGAAATGACTAGATGAAATTATGTAGGTGTTGCATTCATCCTTTAAATATTTCCCTGAAAAATGTCAAAGGTGTACTCCTACCCTCGCCAATAGAAACAATTATCAGGACCCCAGCTAAGCTGTTCGTTCAGTTTCTAGGGCAGCACTTGTGTCAGCTGCTCCAAAGAAAATCATGGCATTTATTTGTTAGAGTTACCCAAAATCTCTACAATAGTAGTAAGAGCCAAGAAATAGTTAATACGTACATTACTCCTCCCCTAGCAGTGCAAGATTTTTATTTCCCTCACAACACTTCAATCATTTCACTGTGTCATCGTCAACCACTAGAAGTTCATGAAAATGCAAAGGCTTAAATCATTTGGCTCTACATCATAATGTGATATGGCCTTGTCAATCTTTTCAAAGAAATTTATATTCTTTGGGATTTTTCAGCAGATTCCGCAGAGTCTCCAAAAGGATTAATGGTGACTTGTACTGCACAAGCTTTGCAAGAAGGCAGGAGATACAGAACGAGGCTGCTAATTGAGCTTAATATCAGAGTGCTTTACTCCAGGCAGTAAACACCTTACCTCAGCCTTTAAGGCTTTCTCCAGTATTTGATTGAGCCACAGGGAACAGCATATCATGTACTCATTGCTGAACTGCTGTTCTCAATGTCTCTTTCACTTTCAAATACCTTTGAAGTCCTACAGCACTCCCTGTTTTGCAAAGGAGTGCTGTATTCACTTTCAAAAATGATTTGGTGCGGATGAAGACTAAATATTTAGTGCAACTCAAGTCTGATTCCTTGATGATAAACATAACTCTCTATTAAAGATTTAAAAGTATACAGACTCAGTGTGCACTATGGCTTACTAGCTACTGATTTTATGATTTTTTTTACGCTTTGAATGTAGAATTTTTAAAGAATTTTTTAAAACAAGTATATCCTATTCATCAGGTGCATTTCAGACTGCACTTCACCTCAATTAAGATATTTGTATTAAATTGTTGAGACTTTTCCACCTTCAGAAGAACAGAATCTTCCATATTTCTATTCTACTTGGAAAGCTTGTATATACATGGTAGAAACTGCACAACTCTTCAAAAGTCTGGAAATTTTATGCTATAAATAGACTTAGGAAGAATTTATATTTTAATTCATTTCGTATGTTAGTTTTGGAAAATGTATCCTTTATCTTCTCTCAAAGCTTGTGATATTCTTATATTTCTATTAAACCCCTGAGTTTCTTTTACACACTATGTGCTGAAAAAAATGCTTGCTATATTGTAGCACAGACAATGATTCTTCAAGGAAAAGACTTTCCAATGCAGATCATGAACAGGATTGTTAACAAAATATTATCAATATTGTATAAAAATACACAGGGAATCCTTATCCGTACCTAAGAGGTATAAGTTATTAAAATTGTTATACTATAATTAATAATGATATAAATAATGTAAAATGTTCTGAGTTAATATAAATACTTTCTGAGAAGTATTTCTCAGAAAGATCCATGAGTGATTATGGTGTTATAAGTGATATATAACCGTGGAATAAATCCCCATACAATTTTGATTTAATAAGGAAATACGTATAAAGATATTCACTTTTATATTTAAAAAATATACTTACTAATCCCTTGCAAATATTCCAAACATGGTATGTCACTGTATCAGTTCTGTGTGTGGAAACTTTGTTTGATATGTGGGTATGTTTGTATTTACCTCTATATGTAAATGTATATACATGTGAAATCCGTATTTTAAATTTGCATTTATATTTCTTTTCCTATGTCAAGATTTTATTATTAAATCATCTTCCAGTTCAATCACCAGTAGCTCAACTGGCTCACAAACTTTTAATATCGGAAGTTGACAGGTTCATTAGTCATGTTGCTGGATTAACACAAACTACAATCCTAAACCTGTCATATCATCATATATATAGTAGTCATTTGTTCACTTCTAAGGGAGTAAAACTGAGATTTGCTATCATTCTTCAAAGTAAAACTGAAGGAATTAAATAATATAATTTTAAAATAGTTCTACCTGTTTTTTGAAAATAAAGAAATACAGATCATTGTTACTATCAATAAAGAAAACTGAAGTATAAATTGACATGAAAATAATTAATACATATTTAATAAGTACCAACATTTTTAAATGCTCTGTGGTTAACTCTTAAAATTTACAAACTGGTTGAGTCACCAAGTATTTAATGTAAAATTATTAGGGGATTATTGTTTGGCCATAATTTTCCACTATAAAAATGGGAGTTTGAAATATGAGTTGATGACTATGGACTGGAATTTTCAAAGCAGTATTCAGTAACCATGTGAAATCTAATGCTTTCAACCTTAAAGAATAGAAGATCTCTGGATTCACTGAGCAACTATGACGATGAGGGAAACAGCCTGAGCAAAAACAGAAAGACAATAAGAAAAATGGTGTATATAAGGATCAATGAAAAGACTGATAAATTAGTAGATAAATATAAAAAGTTATGAGTAATCCATGGACTCAATGAGGTTCTGACACCGTACAAGATGGTGTTTGAAAAATCTCAAATATAATCTTATAAAATATTTTCCTTTTTATTATAAATCAGACCAATGGGAAATTAACGTTTAACAATGAAAACAATTTAAGAATACCAAAAATATGAAACAGGACCTGTGAATATCTTCCACTTTATAATTCAGTACAATACACATATACACAACTGAATAGCATACTGTATGTTTAAAGTAAGAAGTAAAATAGCAAACAAACATTGTTTTTAACAGCTAAACCTTAATTAAAGAACAACCCAAGTTGGCTTTATCTTCTAACTTTACTTTTCAGGATAAGAGTTATACTTTGAGGGCAACATATTTATCATTTCTCCTTTGGTGAATCACTTCATTTATTTAGTGAATCACTGAACAGAGTACATTCTCAATAGGTATTTATTGAAGAGATAAATGAATTAGATGCTATGTCCTTAATGATAACATGTTCAAATACATTGGCCATCTTTAGCTTTTTTAAGAACATATTTTACAGATTAGAATAGTTATAATCATGGGGTCCAAATTTTTTTGAAAAGAAATCTTGGTTTTTGCTTTTCTGAACCAATTATTAATTTCTGTAAGAATTAATATTGCTTCTTGGACACAAACTGGCTAGGCAATTCTTTTTGATGATTATTCCTCTCGAGTTGATAACTAAATATAAGTAAGTTTGTACAATGCACACACCATCAGAAACTTACCAAAAGATACAATTATTTATTTATGAATCTATTTTCCTTGTTGAGTCTGAGAAAGTTCAAAAAAATCAGTGTTACTTGCCGTTTGTTTTCTTTTGAAAGAATAATTAAATAAATGAAAAAAAGGAAAGAATAGGCAAAGTGATATTTTTTTCCTAAAGTTCAAATGATCTAGTGTGATTTTGCTATAAGAAAATGAACTTTAAAATAAACATACAATTCACAGAATTAAAAGTCAAATTATAGGGGTGCCTGGGTGGCTCAGTCAGTTAAGTGTCCGAATTCAGCTCAGGTCATGATTTCACGGTTCATGGGCCTAAACCCTGAGTGGGGCTCTGTGCTGACAGCTCAGAGCCTGGACCCTGCTTTGGATTCTATGTCTCCCTTTCTCTCAGCTCCTCCCCCACTCACGGTCTGTCTCTCTCTCAAAAATAAATACACATTAAAAAATTTAAAAAAAATAAAGTCAAATTATACATTTTTGGCTTTGTTTCCCCTAACCTAATATCAGATCAAATTGACATATTAGACTCACATGAATCAGAGTCTGACCCAGTATCAAATTTTACTAGTAATTTCAAGAATACAGCCAATCCATAGGCATTGACAAAACAATAAAAGACTGACACATCAAGGATAACATTCCAGGTCCTAACTTCCAGCATCAGACATACCTCTTCATGAAATCTCTAACACAATGGGAGCATTTGAATCATAAACTGTCTTCATTCTCTATCCCCAGAAAGTTAGAAAGCTTAAATATTCTCCATATGGCTATGTTTCCTAGCTTCCATTTACTAGCTATACACCTAAAACCATTCAGGAATAAGGTCTCTTTCTTGTATAAAATATCATTCATCTATTATTTACCCAGAAGTCCCGCTGACAATAAAATTGCCAGGTCACCTATCTCCTTTTCTTTCTACTGAGGCAACCCACACTAAGTATCTCAGTCTATTTTATCTCTGTCCTTCTACCCATATTAAAAGCTTACTTGCATTATAAGAACTTACAAAACTCAACACCAAAGAATAAATAATCCAATTAAAAATGGGCGGAAGACATGAATAAACAATTTTCCAAAGAAGACATACATATGGCCAACAGACACATGAAAAGATGCTCAATCTAACTCATAATCAGGGAAATACCATCAAAACCACCATGAGATGTCATCTCATACCTGTCAGAATTGCTAAAATCAACAACACAAGAAATGAGAGGAATTAGTGACGATGAAAAGAAAAAGGAACCTTCTTATACCATTGGTGAGAATGAAGACTGGTGTGGCCACTCTAGAAAATAGTACGGAGGTTCCTAACAAAAGTTAAAAATAGAGCAACCCTAGGACTCAGCAGTTGTACTACTAGGTATTTACCCAAAGAATACAAAACATACTAATCCAAAGGGATACATGCACCCCAATGTTTATAGCAGCATTATCAACAATAGTCAAATTACAGAAATAGCCCAAATGTTCATTGACTGATATGAATGGATAAGGAAGATGTGGAATATAAACACAATGGAATATTACTCAGCCATAAAAAAGAATGAAATCTTGCCATTTGTAAGGACATGGGTGGAGCTAGAGAATCGTATGCTGAGGGAAATAAGTCAGGCAGAGAAAAACAAATACCCTATGATTTCACTTAGATACAGAATTTAAGAAACACAACAGATGAATATAGGGAAAGGGGAAAAAACAGAGGGAAGCAAACCATAAAACATATTTTTAACTATAAGAACAAACTCGGGGCACTTGGGAGCCTCAGTCAGTTAAGCAACTGACTACTGATCTTGGCTCAAGCCAGGATCTCATGATTTGTGAGTTTGAACCCCACATGATTAGCACAAAGCCTGCTTAGGATTCTGTCTCTCCCTCTTCCTGCCCCTCCCCTGCTCACTCACTGTCTCTCTCTCAAAAATTAATAAACTTAAAAAAAAGAAAATTATATAGAGAAAAAACTGCAGATTGATGGGGGAAAAAGTGGGTGAGGGTTAGGATAGAGGGGTGATGGGTATGAAGAAGGGCACTTGTTGTGATGAGCACTAGGTTTTGTAAGTAAGTGATGAATCACCAAATTCTATGTCTGAAACTAATATTAAACTGTATATTAACTGGAATTTAAATCAAAACTTGAAAAAATACATAAAGACACTACGTGACTGTCCCATTCTTTTCAATAAAATATCTGCTAACAGGGCTACATTTGTTCCTTTGCATGTAATATCCTTTGTTTTATCTCTGTCTCTTGATTCGAATTTTTCATTATTACTCATCATGAGTAGATTGGCTACAAGGTGACAATCTAGTTTGCCTCATTTTTCTTGTGATAGGGGTTTATTAGTCTTCTTAGAAAGAGTATGTAATTTTAATCAAGTTGGAAAAGTTTCAGACATTATTTTTTTCTCTTTTTTTTAACACGAAATTTATTGTCAAATTGGTTTCCATACAACACCCAGTGCTCATCCCAACAGGTGCCCTCCTGAATGCCCATCACCCACTTTTCCCTCCCACCCCCCCCCATCAACCCTCAGATTATCCTCAGTTTTTAAGAGTTTCTTATGATTTGGCTCCCTCCCTCTCTAACCTTTTTTTTTTCCTTCCCCTCCCCTATGGTCTTCTGTTAAGTTTCTCAGAATCCACACAAGAGTGAAAACATATGGTATCTGTCTTTCTCCGTATGAATGACTTCACTTAGCATAACACTCTCCAGTTCCATCCACTTTGCTACAAAGGGCCATATTTCATTCTTTCTCATTGCCATGTAGTACTCCATTGTGTATATAAACCACAATTTCTTTATCCATTCATCAGTTGATGGACTTTTAGGCTCTTTCCATAGTTTGTTTCTTGTTGAAAGTACTGCTATAAACATTGGGGTACAAGTGCCCCTATGCATCAACACTCCTGTATCCCTTGGGTAAATTCCTAGCAATGCTACTGCTGGGTCATAGGATAGATCTATTTTTCAATTTTTTTGAGGAACCTCCACACTGTTTTCAAGAGCAGCTGCACCAGTTTGCCTTCCCACCAACAGTGCAAGAAGGTTCCCATTTCTCCACATCCTCTCTAGCATCTATAGTCTCCTGATTTGTTCATTTTGGCCACTCTGACTGGCGTGAGGTAATATCTCATTTTGGTTTCGATTTGTATTTCCCTGATGAGGAATGATGTTGAGTATCTTTTCATGTGCCTGTTGGCCATCTGGATGTCTTCTTTAGAGAAGTGTCTATTCATGTCTTCTGCCCATTTCTTCACTGGATTATTTGTTTTTGGGTGTGGAGTTTGGTGAGTTCTTTATAGATTTTGGATACTAGCCCTTTGTCTGATATGTCATTTGCAAATATCTTTTCCCATTCCGTCAGCTGCTTTTTACTTTTCTTGATTGTTTCCTTTGCAGTGCAGAAGCTTTTTATCTTCATGAGATCCCAATAGTTCATTTTTGCTTCTAATTCCCTTGCCTTTGGAGATGTATCAAGTAAGAAATTGCTGTGGCTGAGGTCAGAGAGGTTTTTTTTCCTGCTTTCTCCTCTAGGGTCTTGATGGTTTCCTCTCTCACATTCTGGTCCTTCATCCATTTTGAGTTTATCTTTGTGAATGGTATAAGAAAGTGGTCTAGTTTCATTCTTCTACATGTTGCTATCCAGTTCTCCCAGCACCATTTGTTAAAGAGATTGTCTTTTTTCCATGGGATATTCTTTCCTGCTTTGTCAAAGATTAGTTGGCCATACATTTGTGGGTCCAATTTTGGGGTCTCTATTCTATTCCATTGGTCTATGCATCTGTTTTTGTGCCAATATCATGCTATCTTGATGAGTACAGCTTTGTAATAGAGGCTAAAGTCTGGGATTGTGATGCCTCTCTCTTTGGTCGTCTTCTTCAATATTACTCTGGCTTTTCAGGGTCTTTCATGGTTCCATACAAATTTTAGGATTGCTTGTTCCAGCTTTGAAAAGAATTCTGGTGCAATTTTGATTGGGATTGCATTGAATGTGTGGATTGCTTTGGGTAATATTGACATTTTAACAATAATTATTCTTCCAATCCATGAGCATGGAATGTTTTTCCATTTCTTTGTATCTTCTTCAATCTCCGCCAAAAGTCTGCTAGAAGTGATACATGAATTCAGCTAAGTCACAGGATACAAAACTAATGTACAGAAATCAGTTGCATTTTTATACACTAATAATGAAGCAACAGAAAGACAAATAAAGAAACTGATCTCATTCAAATTGCACCAAGAACAATAAAATACCCAGGAATAAACCTAGGCAAAAATGTAAAATAGCTGTATGCTGAAAACTATAGAAAGCTTGTGAAGAAAATCAGACATTATTTTTTAAACTATTTTTCTATTTCCTCTTCTCTTTGCATTTGGAATTCCATGTGTCTTCGGTTGCTTAGAGTAGTCCTTCAGCTCACTCATCTTCATTTCTTTTTCAATCTTCTTTAGTTGTTTCATTTTGGGTAGTGTCTATTAGCATGTCTTCAAATTCACTAATAATTTCTTCTTCCCTCTCTAATCTGCTGTTATTCATTCACTATATTTTTCATCTCAGCTTCTGAGATTTTCATCCTTAGAAGTGCATCTAGTTTTATGGTGTGTGTGTGTGTGTGTGTGTATGTGTGTGTAAAACACCATACAACACTGTAAAAGACCACATAAAAAATATATATGTAGCCATATATATTACACTACTTCATAACTTTACTTTCTATTTTATCATTCATCTTACAGAATATAGGGAATACAAGTCATAGTAAGTGCGTTAGTACCCTTGTTTGCTAATTCTAACATTTGTTTCACTGGGTACATTTTTGATTGATTGATTTTCCTCCTCCAATCCTTTTAGGGGTTTCTTTTTCCCCAAGCTGAGTAGTTCCTCACACATATACTTATTAGTACTGGCTAATTATTTGAGGAAGACACTTGGCAGCTGTCTGCACTCTGCAGTTTTCTTTCTCTGCACCTCTCTCCTATCTGGTACTTCTTCCCTGAGAACTCTGGCTACATTTGGTCTCCCCGTCTCCACGGTCCACCTCCTTGCCTCAGGGAGTCAGGCAGTTCCTGTGTGTATCTTCCTCCCTGTGCCACAGCCTGGAAATTTTCTCAAAGCAATAAAGAAGTTTTTAGAGGTTATGTCATTTGTTTCTAGTGTCTCAGAAATAATTGTCAGGGCACCTGGGTGGCTCGGTCAGTTAAGCGTCCGACTTCAGCTCAGGTCATGATCTCAAGGTCCGTGAGTTCGAGCCCCGCGTCCAGCTCTGTGCTGACAGCTCAGAGCCTGGAGCCTGTTTCAGATGCTGTGTCTCCCTCTCTCTCTGCTCCTCCCCTGTTCATGCTCTGTCTCTCTCTGTCTCAAAAATAAATAAACATTAAAAAAAATTTTTTTAAAGAAATAATTGTCATTCACTGTTAATGTTCAGTGTCTTGGAAATCATTCTTTCATGTATTTTGCCCCCCCCCTTTTTTTTTATTGTAATGGTGTATCTAGTGCCTGGTACTCCATCTTGGCCAGAAACAGAGTCACTGTTAGGCTACTCTTTAATTAATAGATTATATACAAGCAGGAAAATTCTTTTACGGTACTACAAAGTAGAAAAATCAAAACATACGATTACATATGGATAGAAGAAGATATGGATAAGAAAGGAAATATACCACAGTACAGTAATAGTAGTATTTAAATAACATGTTTATATTAATGTTTTTCATCCCCCCCCCCACTTTCTAAATTGTCTCTGAGCATCATGGATGACTACTTCTTTAAGTATACAGTGAGATTCTTTTGAGTGAAGTAATTGGATTTGCCTAACAGAATGCTTTAAGATTCCAGCTTCTAAAAAAAAGCAGTTTGTATGGAAAATATGGTGCTAATGTAACTGCTGTAACAGTTCTCATAGTGACCCAGGAATACATCATTCCTCCAGTAATCGAGGATCTTCAGCCTTGCCATTTTGACTTCTATAAGCCTGTAAACATCTCTAAATATGCCTTTTGCTATTCATTTTATTGTACATATTGGGGGAAATTTTTAATGGCCAATTCTTTAAGACACTTATTAAAAGAAAATAATTGCTCATGGAAATAACTTAAATAGACGTTAGATGTCCAATTAACCTTGCAGATTCATATCTCTTCTCAATTGTATACTTATCCCTCATAGGTCTAAAGGAATGAAAATATCTTTGAACAATATGTTTTGGGTTCTCAATATCATCAGTGATAAAAGAACTAGGGTAAAAACAAAGTGTAACTTTAATCTATTTTGTAAAGGGGAACAGGAAGATGGCGGCGTAGGAGGACGCTGGGCTCACCGCGCGTCCTGCTAATCACTTAGATTCCACCTACACCTGCCTAAAGAACCCAGAAAACCGCCAGAGGATTAGCAGAACGGAGTCTCCGGAGCCAAGCGCAGACGAGAGGCCCACGGAAGAGGGTAGGAAGGGCGGCGAGGCGGTGCGCGCTCCACGGACTGGCGGGAGGGAGCCGGGGCGGAGGGGCGGCTCGCCGGCCAAGCAGAGCCCCCGAGTCGGGCTGGCAAAAGCGGAGGGGCCGGACGGACTGTGTTCCCACAGCAAGCGCGACTTAGCGTCTGGGAGGTCATAAGTTAACAGCTCTGCTCAGAAAGCGGGAAGGCTGGAGGACAAAGGGAGAGAGAGCTGCTGAGCCCCCGGACGGACGGCAGGGCTCAGCTTGGCGGGGAACAAAGGCGCTCGCCAGCGCCATCTCCCCCGCCCATCCCCCAGCCAAAATCCCAAAGAGAACCAGTTCCTGCCAGGGTACTTGCTCACTCCGCGCAAACACCCAACTCTGTGCTTCTGTGGAGCCAAACCTCCGGCAGCGGATCTGACTCCCTCCCGCTGCCACAGGGCCCCTCCTGAAGTGGATCACCTAAGGAGAAGCGAGCTAAGCCTGCCCCCTCCTGCCCCCGTGCACCTTGGCTACCCACCCCAGCTAATACGCCAGCTCCCCAGCACCACAAGCCTGGCAGTGTGCAAGTAGCCCAGACGGGCCACGCCACCCCACAGTGAATCCCGCCCCTAGGAGAGGGGAAGAGAAGGCACTCACCAGTCTGACTGTGGCCCCAGCGGTGGGCTGGGGGCAGACATCAGGTCGGACTGCGGCCCCGCCCACCAACTCCAGTTATACACCACAGCACGGGGGAAGTGCCCTGCAGGTCCTCACCGCTCCAGGGACTATCCAAAATGACCAAACGGAAGAATTCCCTTCAGAAGAATCTCCAGGAAATAACAACAGCTAATGAACTGATCAAAAAGGATTTAAATAATATAACAGAAAGTGAATTTAGAATAATAGTCATAAAATTAATCGCTGGGCTTGAAAACAGTATACAGGACAGCAGAGAATCTCTTGCTACAGAGATCAAGGGACTAAGGAACAGTCACGAGGAGCTGAAAAACGCTTTAAACGAAATGCAAAACAAAATGGAAACCACGACGGCTCGGATTGAAGAGGCAGAGGAGAGAATAGGTGAACTAGAAGATAAAGTTATGGAGAAAGAGGAAGCTGAAAGAAAGAGAGATAAAAAAATCCAGGAGTATGAGGGGAAAATTAGAGAACTAAGTGATACACTAAAAAGAAATAATATACGCATAATTGGTATCCCAGAGGAGGAAGAGAGAGGGAAAGGTGCTGAAGGGGTACTTGAAGAAATTATAGCTGAGAACTTCCCTGAACTGGGGAAGGAAAAAGGCATTGAAATCCAAGAGGCACAGAGAACTCCCTTCAGACGTAACTTGAATCGATCTTCTGCACGACATATCATAGTGAAACTGGCAAAATACAAGGATAAAGAGAAAATTCTGAAAGCAGCAAGGGATAAACGTGCCCTCACATATAAAGGGAGACCTATAAGACTCGTGACTGATCTCTCCTTTGAAACTTGGCAGGCCAGAAAGGCTTGGCACGATATCTTCAGTGTGCTAAACAGAAAAAATATGCAGCCGAGAATCCTTTATCCAGCAAGTCTGTCATTTAGAATAGAAGGAGAGGTAAAGGTCTTCCCAAACAAACAAAAACTGAAGGAATTTGTCACCACGAAACCAGCCCTACAAGAGATCCTAAGGGGGATCCTGTGAGACAAAGTACCAGAGACATCACTACAAGCATAAAACATACAGACATCACAATGACTCTAAACCCGTATCTTTCTATAATAACACTGAATGTAAATGGATTAAATGCGCCAACCAAAAGACATAGGGTATCAGAATGGATAAAAAAACAAGACCCATCTATTTGCTGTCTACAAGAGACTCATTTGAGATCTGAGGACACCTTTAGATTGAGAGTGAGGGGATGGAGAACTATTTATCATGCTACTGGAAGCCAAAAGAAAGCTGGAGTAGCCATACTTATATCAGACAAACTAGACTTTAAATTAAAGGCTGTAACAAGAGATGAAGAAGGGCATTATATAATAATTACAGGGTCTATCCATCAGGAAGAGCTAACAATTATAAATGTCTATGCGCCAAATACCGGAGCCCCCAGATATATAAAACAGTTACTCATAAACATAAGCAACCTTATTGATAAGAATGTGGTCATTGCAGGGGACTTTAACACCCCACTTACAGAAATGGATAGATCATCTAGACACACAGTCAATAAAGAAACAAGGGCCCTGAATGATACATTGGATCAGATGGACTTGACAGATATATTTAGAACTCTGCATCCCAAAGCAACAGAATATACTTTCTTCTCGAGTGCACATGGAACATTCTCCAAGATAGATCATATACTGGGTCACAAAACAGCCCTTCATAAGTTTACAAGAATTGAAATTATACCATGCATACTCTCAGACCACAATGCTATGAAGCTTGAAATCAACCACAGGAAAAAGTCTGGAAAACCTCCAAAAGCATGGAGGTTAAAGAACACCCTACTAACGAATGAGTGGGTCAACCAGGCAATTAGAGAAGAAATTAAAAAATATATGGAAACAAACGAAAATGAAAATACAACAATCCAAACTCTTTGGGACGCAGCGAAGGCAGTCCTGAGAGGAAAATACATTGCAATCCAGGCCTATCTCAAGAAACAAGAAAAATCCCAAATACAAAATCTAACAGCACACCTAAAGGAAATAGAAGCAGAACAGCAAAGGCAGCCTAAACCCAGCAGAAGAAGAGAAATCATAAAGATCAGAGCAGAAATAAACAATATAGAATCTAAAAAAACGGTAGAGCAGATCAACGAAACCAAGAGTTGGTTTTTTGAAAAAATAAACAAAATTGACAAACCTCTAGCCAGGCTTCTCAAAAAGAAAAGGGAGATGACCCAAATAGATAAAATCATGAATGAAAATGGAATTATTACAACCAATCCCTCAGAGATACAAACAATTATCAGGGAATACTATGAAAAATTATATGCCACCAAACTGGACAACCTGGAAGAAATGGACAAATTCCTAAACACCCACACTCTTCCAAAACTCAATCAGAAGGAAATAGAAAGCTTGAACAGACCCATAACCAGTGAAGAAATTGAATCGGTTATCAAAAATCTCCCAACAAATAAGAGTCCAGGACCAGATGGCTTCCCAGGGGAGTTCTACCAGACGTTTAAAGCAGAGATAATACCTATCCTTCTCAAGCTATTCCAAGAAATAGAAAGGGAAGGAAAACTTCCAGACTCATTCTATGAAGCCAGTATTACTTTGATTCCTAAACCAGACAGAGACCCAGTAAAAAAAGAGAACTACAGGCCAATATCCCTGATGAATATGGATGCAAAAATTCTCAATAAGATACTAGCAAATCGAATTCAACAGCATATAAAAAGAATTATTCACCATGATCAAGTGGGATTCATTCCTGGGATGCAGGGCTGGTTCAACATTCGCAAATCGATCAACGTGATACATCACATTAACAAAAAAAAAGAGAAGAACCATATGATCCTGTCAATCGATGCAGAAAAGGCCTTTGACAAAATCCAGCACCCTTTCTTAATAAAAACCCTTGAGAAAGTCGGGATAGAAGGAACATACTTAAAGATCATAAAAGCCATTTATGAAAAGCCCACAGCTAACATCATCCTCAATGGGGAAAAACTGAGAGCTTTTTCCCTGAGATCAGGAACACGACAGGGATGCCCACTCTCACCGCTGCTGTTTAATATAGTGCTGGAAGTTCTAGCATCAGCAATCAGACAACAAAAGGAAATCAAAGGCATCAAAATTGGCAAAGATGAAGTCAAGCTTTCGCTTTTTGCAGATGACATGATATTATACATGGAAAATCCGATAGACTCCACCAAAAGTCTGCTAGAACTGATCCATGAATTCAGCAAAGTTGCAGGATACAAAATCAATGTACAGAAATCAGTTGCATTCTTATACACTAACAATGAAGCAACAGAAAGACAAATAAAGAAACTGATCCCATTCACAATAGCACCAAGAAGCATAAAATACCTAGGAATAAATCTAACCAAAGATGTAAAAGATCTGTATGCTGAAAACTATAGAAAGCTTATGCAGGTAATTGAAGAAGATATAAAGAAATGGAAAGACATTCCCTGCTCATGGATTGGAAGAATAAATATTGTCAAAATGTCAATACTACCCAAAGCTATCTATACATTCAATGCAATCCCAATCAAAATTGCACCAACATTCTTCTTGAAACTAGAACAAGCAATCCTAAAATTCATATGGAACCACAAAAGGCCCCGAATAGCCAAAGTAATTTTGAAGAAGAAGACCAAAGCAGGAGGCATCACAATCCCAGACTTTAGCCTCTACTACAAAGCTGTCATCATCAAGACAGCATGGTATTGGCATAAAAACAGACACATAGACCAATGGAATCGAATAGAAACCCCAGAACTAGACCCACAAACGTATGGCCAACTCATTTTTGACAAAGCAGGAAAGAACATCCAATGGAAAAAAGACAGTCTCTTTAACAAATGGTGCTGGGAGAACTGGACAGCAACATGCAGAAGGTTGAAACTAGACCACTTTCTCACACCATTCACAAAAATAAACTCAAAATGGATAAAGGACCTGAATGTGAGACAGGAAACCATCAAAACCTTAGAGGAGAAAGCAGGAAAAGACCTCTCTGACCTCAGCCGTAGCAATCTCTTACTCGGCACATCCCCAAAGGCAAGGGAATTAAAAGCAAAAGTGAATTACTGGGACCTTATGAAGATAAAAAGCTTCTGCACAGCAAAGGAAACAACCAACAAAACTAAAAGGCAACCAACGGAATGGGAAAAGATATTTGCAAATGTCACATCGGACAAAGGGCTAGTATCCAAAATCTATAAAGAGCTCATCAAACTCCACACCCGAAAAACAAATAACCCAGTGAAGAAATGGGCAGAAAACATGAATAGACACTTCTCTAAAGAAGACATCCGGATGGCCAACAGGCACATGAAAAGATGTTCAACGTCGCTCCTCATCAGGGAAATACAAATCAAAACCACACTCAGATACCACCTCACGCCAGTCAGAGTGGCCAAAATGAAGAAATCAGGAGACTATAGATGCTGGAGAGGATGTGGAGAGACGGGAACCCTCTTGCACTGTTGGTGGGAATGCAAATTGGTGCAGCCGCTCTGGAAAGCAGTGTGGAGGTTCCTCAGAAAATTAAAAATAGACCTACTCTATGACCCAGCAATAGCACTGCTAGGAATTTATCCAAGGGATACAGGAGTACTGATGCATAGGGGCACTTGTACCCCAATGTTTATAGCAGCACTCTCAACAATAGCCAAATTATGGAAAGAGCCTAAATGTCCATCAACTGATGAATGGATAAAGAAATTGTGGTTTATATACACAATGGAATACTACATGGCAATGAGAAAAAATGAAATATGGCCTTTTGTAGCAACGTGGATGGAACTGGAGAGTGTGATGCTAAGTGAAATAAGCCATACAGAGAAAGACAGATACCATATGGTTTCACTCTTATGTGGATCCTGAGAAACGTAACAGAAACCCATGGGGGAGGGGAAGGGAAAAAAAAAAAAAAAAAAAAAGAGGTTAGAGTGGGAGAGAGCCAAAGCATAAGAGACTGTTAAAAACTGAGAACAAACTGAGGGTTGATGGGGGGTGGGAGGGAGGGCAGGGTGGGTGATGGGTATTGAGGGGGGCACCTTTTGGGATGAGCACTGGGTGTTGTATGGAAACCAATTTGACAGTAAATTTCATATATTAAAAAATAAAGAAAGAAAGAAAGAAAAAAAAAATAAATAAATAAAAATAAAATTAAAAAAAAAAAAAAATCTATTTTGTAAGTAATTCCTTTATTTATTCACTCAACAGATATTTATTGAGCACCTACCATGTGCAAGGTCCTGTGTTTGGCATTATGTATATATTGTACTAAACAAACCATACATAAATCCTGTCCCCAAAGTGCTTGTGATCCAGTTGGAGAACACAAAAATGCCTGTGTCAAGTTGTTTATTTAATTATTCATAAAGATACTTCTCTCACCTTGCTTTTACAGGGCTTTGTACCATAGCCCTATTGATGGAGACATCTGCATTTACTTGTTTTTGTTTCCTGGCAAATCATGGCCAGAGTGCACATTTTTCCATATTTAGCCTTATTAGCTCATGTGGTGGTTAAAACCAGTTCTGAGCTGAAAACTTTCACAAATCTGCTTTCATTCTGCTTCCTGGATTCATTAAAAGTTGAGAGTTTCTTTGACTTCCTAAATCCAATAACTGTATAGACGCATCTGTGCTTTGGGACATTCCAGCAATATCTGGTTAGTCATATCTGCAACTCCCGGTTTGTATTTTCCCAGCATCTCTGGCATTGTAGAACAATGAGATATTTCACGTGAACTGTCTAGAAATGCATCTAAAGCTTAAAATTTAGGCAGACAGGCTTTGCTTACTTTATCATTATGATACATTTTTATAATTTATTTATAGAGTTTTATGATGTATTTTTTCCTTCCTCCTTAAGTGGAGAATATATGTCAGATTTTTCTTGATGACTCAGACCATTCATTGTGAACCTTAATTACGGTTTTATTTTTTAATTACCACTTTAAAATATAAAATAAAGCATACTTGGTGTTAATATTCTCCCCTGTCATTTTTTTAATCCTTCTCTGTTTGTCCCATCTCTGTCTTTCCATGTTGCTGGTTTATATTACTTTGGACTATGAAAACTATATACATGTTTTTGATATTGTGTATATTAAATAAAAGGAAATTTAACTCTGAACTTAAAATCTAAAGGTTTCTTTTAAGTCATAAAAGAAAATCCTAGTGCAAAAGCAAGTTCATAATGTTAGATGTTCCGGGGTGATTATTAAAAATCTAACCTCTGAGTAAATCAGAAGTTTGGAAAAGGCTTAGTATTTTACAAACTATACTCTTTAGTATATTATAAACTGTATTCTTAAAATGAAATGTGGACACCTATGTCTAGGATAGATATCATTTATTCATCCATTTATTCTTTCTTTAGGCAGTCATATACTGAAATTCTATTATGTGACTGAATCTTTGGAGAACAATGATAGATGGATTTAAAGATATATTAATTACTCTTGATTGTACAACTCATAGCTAAGGAGGTGACTAAGAGATACCTGTCAATAATTGTTTTCTTTTTTAACCAGGCTTTAATTTTGAGACTGAGATTAAGGAAAGAAAAGAAACCACAATGAAAATGGTTTCCTTGGGGATGAGATAATAATTTGTTATATAAGGTTCATGATAAAGAAAAGGCCAAAATACAGAAAACAAACCTCACAAAAATAGTTTGGGGCCAGGATGTTAAGAACTGGATGCCAAGACAAAGAAATTAGATTTTTTTTCCTGTATGAATTGGGTTTTAATCAGGGATATTAATCAGATCATATTTGTGTCCAGAAATACAACTCTGAAGATAGTACAATCAATTAAGTATTATCTCAATGGATTTACCTAACATTTTTTCTTAACTTCATAAAATAAATAACCAAACCCATCCTTATATACTCCTTCTTTAGGAAATATATATTGCTTATGTTCCGTAAGTTTCTCTTGTTTGCCAGGCACTGATATGAGAATTCTTAAATAGCTCCTGGCAGAGTTTCCCAAAGTCGCTAACACAAACCAGAGATCCATAAAACGCATGTCTTTTTTGATTTTGCTAAGTCTCAGGTAGGTGGTAATCTCATATTATTTCACAGGAAAAAAAAAAAGCCTGCTCAGAGTGTTTATGAATTCGCCATATGGTATTTAAAACCTCAAGTCAAAGTAGTGTTAGAAATTGTATAGACAGAATCAGAGCATGCTGGTTAATGTTGTTCTCCATTCGGGGACCATGGAGATTACTGTGTGTGCCAAAAACTGAAGCCAAAGCATCTTAATATTTGACTTTTACTCTATTTTTTTAATCGACTGCACAAACCAAGAATTACATTAAGAGCCTGGAGGGTTTTTTTCTTCACATAAAAGTTGCACATAGAAACATAATTTTTCCAAATCTACCCCATACAAGAATGCTTCCAACTAATTTATGTAGCCCTATGTCTGTTCATGTGCCTAATTATCTTCACTGATTATTTGCAGGTGTCAATGAATGAGAAGCCAGGGAATGGGTCCATTGGTTTATAATAAATATTGAAATGACTTGTAAAATATATTGTGAATGTTCAGTGTGATGAAAAAAGGGAAAATATAAATATTTGTGTAATTCTCATCAAAATGCTTTTATATAACAGAGATTATAAATGTGAGAACAACAGAACCTGTTCTGATTATTGGATAAAAGAAATCTGTGATGGAAGATGGTCTGAGATTATGGGGACTCACTTTCTTCCCTCATGAATAGAAAATACATTTACATTATGTCATGTGAAATTATTGAACAGCTGCTTGGAAAGAGAGAAAACAAGAACAACAGCCTGCCAAGGGGATGCAGTGCCGACATGAGATCAGATGCATAGAGTAAATAGAAATGGCATTCAGGAAAGGTGATAAGCAATCAAGTAAAGACCAAAGTGAGATGCTCTGACCTTATATTTAGCATCCGTGCCAAATTAGCATAGCTGTGCAGTGTACTAGAAAATTAAGTGGAAAAAAAGGACAAAGTAAGTGTAAAATCAAAGCAGAAGTTGCACATGTTTGGAATATCTGAAATAATTATGCTCTATTTCATATCCAGAGGGCTGCACTGTGGTCAGCTTATCTTTTCATGAGGAACCTCAGGTTCAAAAGAAAATACTATGAGCTTGACCTATACTAATTAAACAGAAGCAGTGTGCTCTCTCTGGGTCTTGGCCTAGATGAGTCTGAGTGGGCTCAGGGTAAAGAGGTGACTTAAAGAGAGGAAAAGAGATCCTTAGCTTCATTCATTATGCTACCCTCATTTTCTCTGCTGCTTAGCCACAGTTCATTAACTCAGCAAGTTTTCTTTCCACAGACAATGCCGTGTACCCAGTTCCACATATATAGGCTCACGATTGGTCAGATAGCCTCAAGGAAAGAAACAGTGAGGTACATCAGTCCTCTGTGCTCTATTCCTCCACCAGGTTGCTAATCATTTCTTGACTACGCAAATGAATGTACTAGATGCCCTAAAGCTTCCTGAAGCAAGTTATTTGAGCAGAGGTCATTGATTCCAAGAGAGAGAAAGAGCAAGAGTCATTCAATTTGTCTTTTATTCTTAACATTAAATCAAAGCTATTCAGATAGATGAAAGAAAATCAAAATCCTGTTCTATTCAAGTAGCGGCCACCAAGTTCAAATCTGATCGCAGGCTCTCCAAAGAGCACGGGGCGCACAATGGTTTAAAGAACCAATGCCTATCTTTCTAACAAACACAGAGATCCCTCAGCAGACTTCCACCTGTCATTTTGCAGCTGGCTCCTACGAAAAAAAAAAATCCATAATGAGTATCATCAGTCCTATTTCCCAGCATCCTAACATACAATAGAATCTGCAATAGGCCACCTACCAGGACAGCATAAACTTATTTCTGTGCCTATTTTTTTTTTCTTTTAAGAAAGAGATCAACTAATCACAGTCCACTTTTCTCAGCAGGAATCATAGGAATGATTTACACTTGGAAAGAAAAAGAGACTAACATTCTACAGCCAGATTTAGTAGGGGTCCACATTCTGGGGTCCCACTGGGCAAATACATCCTCCAACAGCATCTGGCTCCACATAAGTTTCTTTTTTCTTCACATTACTAGTGCTTCCTCATGTGACTTTCAAGTAAGTTCAAAAGTAGAAAAAAAATAAAGGCAGATCCACATGGTATCTCTCTGCTCCAAAATCATTTATGTTGTAAATAGAGTTAGAAAGATTTGTGCTTGTCAAGACTATAAAATACTGTAAAATGGAATACTTTTTGTTTTCTTATTCCTTTTTGCAAGAACTCTGACACCTCTTTTCTGATTCACATCTCTTATTAATTAGACAAGAAGCATCTCCCTTCCTTTTCTTTGTCCCTAAATTTTTAGGGAGACAGGCTGGACATGTCTGTCACAGGGTAAAATGCCAACATTCTCTTCTACAAGGTATGACCCTGCCTGTGAACTTCCACTCAGAAACAGTGCCAGGTTGACCTTTATGCACAGGTAACCACTGAATGGATCACCAGGGCTCCACTTGCCCATTATGATGTTGCCCATGGAAAGGTTCTCTTCAGTCAACTGGTGACAATGAGTTGAGCTAATTAGATAGTATGTCTCTTGGATTTTGACTGGAGAATACAAAGATAAGTGGATGATTGGTAGAAGAAGAATAAAGGAAAAGACAGGGTGATTTCTGAAAAGGCAACCAAAAGGATGAGAGATCAAGAGAGAGAAGGAAAGAGCATTTTCTGGAGATGGCCTCCAACTCTTTCCTGTTCTATTCTACACAAGTAATAACTGTTACAATAAATTTCCTTTTTTCACAACATAATTTTTGTAATTCTTTATTCTTTCATGATCAAAACCATTTAACAGAAAGCCTAGTAGTCGTGTCTATAAATCAGGACCTTGAAAATAATGATACTTTTTTGGCATAGTTCTGATCACATAGTTCTGATTCTATTTCCACCAACAGTCCTTTGGAAGCCTGTGAAGGCAGTGGACCTCCAAGTATGGCTTCTCAGTTATGTCAGCATTACTTGGAAATGTATTAAAAGTGAAAATTCTTGGGGCACCTGTTGGTTCAGTAGGTTGTGTCCAACTTCGGCTCAGGTCATGATCTGACAATTTGTGAGTTTGAGCCCCACATACAGCTCTGTACTGACAGCTTGGAGCCTGCAGCCTGCTTCAGATTCTGTCTTCTTCTCTCTCTACCCCATGCCCCTACCCCATTCATGTTCTGTCTCTCTCTCTCTCTCAAAAATAAACATTTAAAAAAATTGAAAAATTTTCAGACAAATTCCACGCCCATTCAATCAACTGAATCATAAATTCTGTAGGTGGGGTCCAAAAATCTGTTTCTAGCAAACCCTCCAAAGGTGCAAACTAAAATTTAACAGCAATAGCACTAGGACATTGACAATGATCAGAATGGATTTTCTCTAAGTTCTATTCTAGGTTTTAAAATACTGTATGTACTGAATTATATAATGTTCAATGTATGAAGAAATGGTTCAGTGAGTTGAAAATTTACTGAACAAGACCCAGTGCAAGGCCATGGATTAGAGTCAAGAAATCATGGAAACAAATGAGATAATATTCAGTCAGATGGAGAAATACGTTCAAGAAATAGCTACAATACAATAACTGAAAATAGAGGTATGTGCAAAGTTTTAGTACACACAGAAGAAGTCATTATAGATGTCAAGGAGATGGAATCTGAGCAGGGAAAAAGCAATTTCTACACACAGAGGAAATTTTTATACAATACATCACTTGGCAGCTAATAATATTTTTCCAGTAAATGATGGGATAATCTGGAGAGCAATTTCTCTTTATCATGACACATGATTGCAAAACTAATGTGGTATGTCCTTCCATTTCGAGCCAACCACTTTGTGCTTCAAATCAGAAGGGTTTAAAATAATGTTGAGATCTAAAAGGAGATAATATCAATAGCTTTCTTATAGAATCAGTATGCATTTAGAGTCCCCAACCTTTCTTGCAAGACGTTCTGTAGGCACCAACTTCAAAATCTATCCAAGAGTCTGGCCACGTCTTACCATTTCAATTGCTACCACCCTGATTCTGGTCACCATTATCTCTTACCCAAAATTTATCTCCCTGCTTCCATACTTCCCCTTCTTTAGTCTATTCTCAACACAACAGCAAATGTGCTATTGTTGGAATATAAGTCAGATGGTGCTACTGCTCTCTCAAAACCCAACAATGGCTCTCTACCTCAGAGTCAATACTAGCTAGCATCTTTACATTTGCCCACATGCAGAGAGTCCTGTTTCCTATTGACCTCTTCTGCTAATTTTTCCTTTGCTCACTCTGTTCATACTGGACCCCTTATGTTCTAAAATGTCAGCTATTCTCCCATCTCAGGGAGAGTCCTGTTCCCCCTGCCTGGAAAGTTCTCCATGGGTATCCATACAGTTCACTTTCTTACCACCTTTAGAAGTTGACTCTAATGAGACTTGCTCAGTTAACAACTCTTAGGCAATCTAAAATCTCACCTCTCCCCAACATTTATGGTCTCCCTTCTCTATTTTCCTTCTCACAACTTACCAACATCTGATATAATACATATGTTGCTTATTTATTTTTAATATCTCTGGGTTCCAACATGAGAATGTAAACTCAATGAAAGCAAGAATATTTGACTCTTCCTTCACTGTTCTTAGAAGAATGCCTAGCTATTGAAGATAAAAATATTTGCTTATCAATCATTGGTATTGAAAGACTTGTCCGTGCCTTTGTCTCCCAAGATATATTCCTTGATATATTTTCCCATATACCCTTACCCCAGCCTTACACAAAAAAATAGTTTTATAAATGTATACTTTACTTTTTTTACAGATTCATAATTCACACTAATGAATTAATAAAACCTGCTTTTCTTTTATCAACCCATTTTTCCAAAATTTATTTGATTATGAACCATTTCTTGTTTATTTTATAGCTCAGTGGTTTTAATGAATTTCCCAAGTCATGCAATTATCACAAGTCAATTTTAGAACATTTTCATCACCCTCAGTAAGATCCTTCCTGTTCATTTACTGGTCCTCCTTATTATGCTCTCACCAACACCACCACAAAGAAAACATTCATCAACCTCCTGTCTCCATGGATTGGTCTTTTCTAAACATGTTTTTCATCTTCTAACACCAAGATTGCACCCTTGGAATATCTACTCAATTTCCTCACCACCCCCTACCCCCCGTCCCTGATAATCACCATTCTATATTTTGCTTCTACAACTTTGGCTTTTATAGGTTCTACATATAAAATGCTATCATACAATGTTTGTCTTTCTCAGACTTATCTCACTTGGTATAATGTCCTCAAGGTCTACCTATGCTGTAGCAAATGGCACAGTTTCCTTCTTTCTCATGGCTGAATAATATTCCATTGTGTACGTACGTATGCATGTGTGTGTGTGTGTGTGTGTGTGTTTGTGTGTGTGTGTGTGTGTGTGTGTGTGTGTCACATCATGTTTATTCATTTATTCACTGATGGACAAGTTTACATACCTTGTTTCCATACCTTGACTGTTGTGAATCATGCTGCAATATACAAGGGAGTGAAAACATATTTTCAGTGTCTTGTTTTCATTTTCTTTGGTTTTATATCCAGAAGTAGGATAGCAGGAACATATGCTTGTTCAATTTTTAATTTTTTGAGGAAGCGTCAAACTGTTTTCAGTAATGGCTGAAGGAGCGGAGCACAAGGACTCACTTTTCTCCCCATCCTTGCCAACCCTTATCTCTAATCTTCTTGATAATAGCCATTCTAACAGGTGTGAGGGGAAATCTCATTGTGCTTTTGATTTGCATTTCTTTGATAGTTAGTGATATTGAGCATCTTTTCATGGTAGTCTCTTATAACACTATGTATTTGCATGTTATCAGTTGAAATGTTTTCTTTTTCATTTATAACTTTTAGTCTTTAGGTCTAGCTACAGATTTGTTAAATTTTATTTACCTTTTAAAAAAAACAGCACTTAACTTCATTGATATTTTCCACTGTTTTTCTGATCTCAATTTCATTTATTTCCACTCTGATCATTGCTACTTCCTTTCTTCTTCTACCTTTAGAATTAGTTTGTTCTTTTTCTCATTCCTTGCAGTATAAATTTAGGATATTTGTTTCAAGTATTTACTTTTCTTAATATATACATTTATTGGCATAAACTTTATTTTAAGGATTTTGTAGCATACCAGAGGTTTTGTTGTGTTCTTTCCATTAAGGGAATACTACTTGGTGCTGTCTTTGCCACATGTAGCCCATTTTAGTAGCCAAGGAATCAAAATAGAAACGCTTGAGCCATCTTAGTCAAAGACTTTCACTGGTTTGGCTTAGTATTAAATCAAAAAGATATTTGGGGGAGGGGGAACATTCTCCTGTATGTTTAAAAATAAATCGTGTCTTCTTTTTCTTGACTTTTCCTCATGTTGCCACACTGTCTCCATTATTGAAGGTGGTGCTTCTATTTATCAAGTATTATCTGCTGAGGAGCCTTATATCACAGTTTCTTCGGCTTTCTTTTTTTTCTGGGTAGCTCTGATTTTAGAGACCTAGCTTTCTGTGATCCTCTGACCCTCATCTGAGAAGAACAACACATGCAATTATTCTTTTTATTAAATACTCATCTCAATAACTGTCCAACAAAAAAGATGACTTTTAAAATGTCTGCCAGATTCCACCCTCTTGCTCTCTCTCTCTTTTAGAGAGAGAGAGTGGGAGTTGGGGAGAGAGAAAGAAAGAATAATAAGCAGGCCCCACACTCAGTGTGGAGACCAACAGGGGGCTCAATCTCACAACCCTAAGATTACCACCTGAGCCGAAATCAAGAGTTGGCGTCTCAACCAAGCCACCCAGGCGCCCTAGTTTCCACTCTCTTATAGTCTTACAATTTCTTCTACAACGTTCACATGAACAAATTAACAATAGATTAAAGGCACCAGCTTTAGTGTCAAACCACGTAGGTTTGAAATCTGGATTTGACACTTACCTAATATAAGCTTGGGCAAATTCATTAATTCCCTGTGTGTTAGTTGCCTCATCTATCAAATTGGGGGTTAATAATATCTACCTCTTAAAGCTGTTGTAGAGATCAAATGATTACATCAATGAAACATCATTATAACGATGCCTGCATATGAGAGAAATATGTCAAAATTGGCTATTATCATGATCTCTTGTGCAGGCAGGAAGAGATACAACAATCAAAATCTGATAATCAATTCTAGAATACAAAAGCCTACCCCAAAGAAGCAAGATGCTATGCTGATTAAAAACTTGGCCCCTGAAATCTAACAGAACTAAATTAGCAATTGACTTTACCACTTTGCGATCTTGGCAAATTTCACTTTTCTTCGTCTGCTAATTAAGGCCAGTAAAAGTAAGTATGATAATTCCTATTTTATAACAATTGGATGCACATAGTAAAAGCAAATATGGCAACTATTATCAACACTATCATCCATTCTGTAAGACCTATTTTATAAGGTTATTTTGGAGATTAAATGAGCTAGAGTATGTGAAATAATTTTGCAAACTCAAAAATGCCATATTAACTCTAAGAAAGCATGTTACTAGATAAAATTATACAGAACACATCACATGGAAGTGAGGTTTGCTGTATTTTACAAATCTATGATGTCATGAAACATGAGACTACCATTTACCATACATTTATTAATATACTTCATATACCACAAGCTAAGAAAAATGTGACCATTAAATTATGACACATTACTTAAGTTTTTTGTATCTTAATATATGTTTTGGGGGTATTATTTATACATAGATATGTATATTACTCTTGCTGTCATGACCTTCAGCAATATTCAATTACTGTGTGGACAGCTAGCTTATCTTTCTGATCTCAGGGAGAATATTTTCATTACTTCACTCCTGATTGTAAGTTTACTATAGAATTTTTATAAAAAGGCTTTTCATATTACATTCTCTTTAATTCCTGTTATGCAGGTTTCTTGTTGTTGTTATGTACTGCTAATGAATAATATATCAAATACTTGTTCGGGATCCAGGGAAATGATGATATAGTTTCTCTTTCTTTGTTAATGTGATAAATTACATTGATCAATCTTGAAAAGTTCCATCAACTTTAACTACTCAACATTTTTATTTCAAAATCAGAATTTATGTTACTCTTTTAAAAATTTTTTTAACATTTATTTATTATTGAGAGACAGAGAGAGAGCATGAGCGTGGGAGGGGCAGAGAGAGGAGGAGACAGAGAATCTGAAGGAGGCTTCAGGCTCTGAGCTGTCAGCACAGAGACCGACAAGGGGCTTGAACTCACAAACCCAGCGAGATCATGAGCTGAGCCGAAGTCAGAGACTGAAACGACTGAGCCACCCAGGTGCCCCTATGTTATTCTTTTTAATGCTGACATTGGTTTTTATGCCTTTGATCAACTATTTTATTGATCAGGTCTTTCAGGAATGTATCAGTTTTATAAACATATTTTATCTTTATTTTCATTCTTTTGGATGTGATTGGGTTTTAATTTGCTGTACATTTTCTAACTTCTAGAAATTGACAGATAACTGATTTCAGGCCATCTACTTTCCTAATATATTAATCTAAAGTTATGATTTTTTTATCTAAGAATTTTTACCTACATGCACATGTTTTAAGTTTTTATTTAAATTCCAGTTAATTAACATATAGTATAATCTTAGTTTCAGGTATACAATACAGTAATTCAATGCTTCATTCAACACCTGCTGCCAAGCATAACAAGTGCCCTCCTTAGTCTCCAGTCCCCACTTAACCTATCTCTCCACCTATCTCTCCTCTGGTAACCACCAGTTTGTTCTCTATAGTTAAGAGTCTGTTTCTTCGTTCACCTCCTCTCTCTCTTTCTTTCCTATTCTTATTTGTTTCTTATATATCACATGAGTGAAATCATACAGTATTTGTCTTTCTCTGACAAATTGTTTCTTAAACAAATCTGTTTCTTAAATATCACATGAGTGAAATCATACAGTATTTGTCTTTCTCTGACTATCTTATTTCACTTAGCATAATACTCTCTAGCTGTATCCACATCGTTGCAAATGGCAAGGTTTTGTTCTTTTTAATGGCTGAATAATATTCTATTGTTGGGAACGCAAACTGGTGCAGCCACTCTGGAAAACCTTGGAGATTCCTCAAAAATCAAAAATGGATCTACCCTACAATCCAGCAATTGCACTGCTGAATATTTAACCAAAGAATACAAAAATGCTAGTTCAAAGGGATACGTGCATCCCAGTGTTTATAGCAGTATTATATACAATGAGCAAACTGTGGAAACAGCCCAAGTGTCCATTGACTGATGAATGGATAAAGAAGATGTGGTATGTATATATATACATACATATACACACCATAAACATACACACACACACACACACACACACACACACACAGGAATATTATTTAGCCTACATGCAAATTTTACATGTAATATTTTAACAATAATTTTCCTCAAAATATTTGCTACTTTCTTTTTTTTTATTTATTATTTGCAACACTAGTTGCCTAAGGTGGAAACATGTGAAGTAAATTACCAAGCACATAAGGATAGTCTCATTAAAATTTAGTTACTAATTTCTAATTCCATCACAATGAGAATAGTTGCTCTGAAATTTCAATTCTTTGAAATGTTGAGACTTGTGTTATTAAACTGTTCCTGTAAATGTTCAAAGTATGCTTGGAAAAATATATGTTTTTTAAATTTGAAATTTTGGGACTTACCTCATGACACAAGCTATGGTCCCTTGTATGAATGTTTCAGTATATTTGAAAATACTATGTAATCTGTATACAGAAATCTATATACAAATAGAGATATATATACGTATATATATACATATATATATGTATAATTTTGCTATTTAGTTCAAACATTTTTATTGTTAATGATTTTTGTGTCACTTGTTTCTGAAAGCAAGTCTTGGATTTCTTTATAGTTGGCATATTTCTCCTTACATACATCCACACAAATTTAAATGTGTGACATATTCCTACTGAAATGATCCTTTTACCTTCAGGAAATTTCTTCTTTGCTGGTAATGTATTTTTGCCTCAGTATATACTTTGTTATTATTATAACTGTTTCAGTTTTCTTTACATTAGTATTTACATACTGTTTTTTCATTACTTTTACTTTCAACTTCTTCTGTATCTTTATGTTTTAAATGTCTCTTTGGTAAACAGCATGCAGGTTTTTTTTTTTTTAATTGTTTGGTGAGCATCATCTTTTACTTAAAGCGTTTAGTCAACTTACCATTAAGCAAATATGCATCCTAGTCTTTACTTTCTATTTATCCTAATTGATGTTTCGGTATAAAAACTCAATAACACTTTAATTCACTTATCCCCCTCAACTTGTATATTGTTACATTATATTTTAATTTCCTCTATATTTTATGCAGCACTGAACAATATGGTCTTAATACAGTAGATATGCCTTTGGATTTTAGAACACAGTTACCCTTTTCCATTAAAAGTCATTGTTTTCTGTATCTGTCAATGTCTTTTCATATGAAATCATTTTCTTTCTCCATGAAGGTACTATCTCTTAACATTTCTATTAATGTAAGTTAACTGTTATTAAATCTCTCCAATTTTAATATCTTAAAATATATTTATTTTGGATTTTTTTCTTGGATACAGATTTTAGATTTCTACTCATTTCCATTCTGGACTTGAAAATACCATAACATCATCTTTTAGGTCCCATTGTTTCAGATGCAAAATCAGCTAATACATTGTTTGCTCCTTTGAAAATAATTTTTCTTTCTTTCCCTCTAATTGCTTTAAATATGTCTTTATCTTGGGCAGTTTTCCATGGTTTTAGTTAGGATGGGTTTTCTAAGGTTATCAGGGGTCTTCAATTTGATTTTTCTCACCAGTTTTGAAAGATTTCCAACTGCTATCTTGCTTCTGCTTTATTTTCTCTTTGCTTTTCTTCTGGGACACGAATTACATGTATGTTAGATCTTCTCACAAGATCCTTTGCATCTTTTAATATGTCCTCTTTATTTCATATCCTTTATTCTTCCCATGCTTTATCTGGAAAATTTCTTCAAATCTACATTTAAGTTTATTATTTTTCCCTTTAGTGATTTACAATTAAATGCAGTCACTGAATACTGTATTGCAGTAATAGTATTTTTCAGTTCTAATATTTCCATTTTATACTTTTTTACATTTTCTAATTCTCTGACAATATTCTCAATCTTATCTTTTTTTAAAAAAAATTAATCTTTATTTATTTTTGAGAGAGAGACAGCATGCAAGCAGGGGTGGGGCAGAGAGAGAGGATGACACAGAATCCGAAACAGACTGCAGGTTCCAAACTGCTAGCACAGAGCCTGATGTGGGGCTGGAACTCATGAACTGTGAAATCATGACCTGGTGACCGGAGCTGAAGTCAGATGCTCAACCAACTGAGTCACCCAGGCACCCCCATCTTATCTTTTATTTAAATGAACACATTAAGCACAGTTTTTCAAAATCTTTTTCTGGCTATTTCTCTTATCTTTTGTTTTTCTTGGTGTCCCCACAAGGATTGTCACTTTCTAAGTTAGTTAAGTTCATGAGTTTAAATAATAGACACTATATTTGAAAAACTGTGGAAGCAATCAAGGCCTGGTAGTATATTATTTTCCTCCACAGAGAAATTACATTTGTCTTTCACAGGCGACCTAACAAAAGCAATGGAGGAAACTTTCATCCAAATTATACATATTAAAATGTTCTGAAATAGGGTGTCCCTTTTTGTGAGAGCATGTGATTGCTGATTTGCCTTCACTGCTAGGATTTTCCTTTTTAGAATCCTCACCGAAAGCATTTTAGTGTAACTGAAGTATCCTTTCTTGGTGTAACTGGGACTCCATTTTTTTTCTTCATATCTCATAGAGCCATTGAAGTTCAGGGTATCTCTACTCCCCTTTCCAGTCTCTTAGTCACATATTTAGGAATCTGGCAAATCCTTCCAAGGGAGAAGCTACCCTAAAAGGCAGATTGATGGCTATGAATTTGCTTTTTCTTTTGGAATTTGTTGCCTTGGAAGCACCCAAATGCCATCTAGTTTTAGCCAATGTTTAGTTATCATTATCAAGAGGATTGGATCACATTTCCTAATAACTCATTGATGCAAATGTAAATAATTACCTTTAAATCCAAATAAATTGATGCTGTGTTTTCCACACAAAATTGCTTTACTTTTAGAGTTTTTGTTCTTGTAGTAGGAAGAGAATTGACGATACAGTATTTCTTAAGAGTATTCTGCTCTTACTTTTGCACTTTTTCTTTCAACATGCTGACAATCATCCTTTAAGTGTTAGTATGGCACTTTCTCATTTTAATAACACGTGAATTTTTTTTTCCTGTTGAAATATAAGTCTCTGGAGGGTAAACAGCTTCCATTCGAAATTTGCGCTAAGTTTTATAAAGTGATGTGTGACATATTAATGACTGATTGCTATCATGCATGAATTAGACACCAACATGTAGTGGCTCTGAAATTTCTTTTATTTACTCAATAGGATTGGTAATATCACCTACCTTCAATTCATACAACATATGTAATTGTACCAATTCAGTTAAAGTGATAAGCAAATAAATAGCTCTAGCCAAATTTGCAAAGGGACAAAGGAAGTGGTATCATGACTGCCGTCGGAACAAAAGTGATTAAAAAGAACTCTGATGCTAGATTAAATTGTGAAAGACTCTGAAATGCAGTATTTTTCATGGTATAGTCTGTGGAAATCAGCCTATCATCCACTTAATCATTTAATTATTAACCACATTTTGATAGAATGCCTGTTCTTGGCTAGGGAGAAACATAGCCAATGGGGACATAGGAAATAGCAAGTCTATCTAAGCACAGTTTTTGAATATTGGTTCATTTAAAAAGTACTATACTGACATCACTGTTGTTAGGGTTACAAGGCACAATTCTGTTCAACACTTTACTAGAATACCGTGTCAAGAAATGTTTAGATAAAACATTTAGAAAAAAAGTGTTAATAGAAAATAGTCAGCTTTCAATTAAGCTGGCAGTTATGTTTTACAGTGATTTGAGTTTTAGGAAATCATATTAAACAAGAGTGAGGAAGAGTAAGTTGGAAACTTGTTATGCTGTTAATCTCAAAAAGAGGTGACACTTTGGCCTAATTTTGGTTTCATCTGCATGGCTGTAAAATAACAAAGCTGGAAGGACTGTCCCTGTTTCTGTACTACTCTGGCTAATCCTCTTATGTTACCCTTTGGGCACTGAATAAATTACAGCTAATCTACAAACAACAGGAGGATTTATGCAATTTCAGCTTTTAAAAGCAAAGAGAGAAACATTTTCTAGGGGTATGACAAGTAAGAAATAATGAACACCATTCTACAATGGCTGTGTTTTTAAATAAAGGTGAAACTGTATGCTCAATCTTGAGCAAATATGTTGAGGGGGGGGACCCGCAGAGGTATACAGTTTACTTTAGTCACTGCTAAGTATATTATATTCTGTTATTTCAAATGTTGAGGGAAGAAAATCAATTGCAGGGAACTGGCTTAATTGGACAGATACAGATACCACAGGTGGAGGTAGGTATGAGAAATCTACCTGAGATGTGGCAAAGATATATCCATATCAAAAAGGAAGACTAGTCACATTAAATTGACAACTTGCATAAAAGGGTTTCCAAATCAAAGAAGAAACCAAGTGTCCACCCCTGTTGAAATCGTCTAGGACCCTGAATGCCTCCCCCATCCACCCAGCTTTGGCTCAAAGATTACACTATTTGCTATTAGAATTCAGTCATAAGATCTAAGATAAATACTCTACTAGAATTCTAAGATATAAGGATTGTCAATATTTTGGAAAATGTTCTTTTCACATTTGTTAGTCATCTCTATTTCTCTTTTATCTTCTTTAAATTGCCTGTATCGGGGCGCCTGGGTGGCGCAGTCGGTTAAGCGTCCGACTTCAGCCAGGTCACGATCTCGCGGCCCATGAGTTCGAGCCCCGCGTCAGGCTCTGGGCTGATGGCTCAGAGCCTGGAGCCTGTTTCTGATTCTGTGTCTCCCTCTCTCTCTGCCCCTCCCCCGTTCATGCTATGTCTCTCTCTGTCCCAAAAATAAATAAAAAAACGTTGAAAAAAAAATTTTTTAAAAAATAAATTGCCTGTATCTATTCTTTACCTCCTTTCTAATGAGAGTTTTAGCTTTTAATTGCTGTTGATGCATTAAATCACTTTATATTCTGAAGATGTTAAATAGATGTCTGACATGTAGTTGCATATAATTTCCTTTTAGCCTTTTGATGATGCTTATTATGTTTTTGCTCATATACGTTTTATGAATTTCCATTTTTTACATATCTACAACTATTAATAACTTTCTTCATAATTCCCGCCTTTGGTGTCTTACAGAAATGTTTCTTAGCACTGAGTTCATATAAATATTCATCCATTTTTTCTAGAGAGATAAATATTAATCTCATTTTTTTCAAAATGTTTTCTCAACATCATTATTTATATTTAACCTTTGAATCTACTTGAAATTGCTTTTGAATAAAATGAGATAAGCTTCCAATTTATCTTACATGGGTAGATAATTATTAATCAGAGAATTCTTTCATCTATGATTTATAATGTAACCATTACAATATGGAAAATTTTGATTTTGTATCAATATTCTCTTTTATTTTACAGGCTCATGCAAGTTTTAGAAAAGAGTTTTAATATTTGACAATATTAGGCTTTCCTGTTGTTTTTTTTAATTGCTGCATTAAAGTATAATGATATATATTAAATTGCACATATTTAAAGTGTACAATTTGGTAAGTTTGAAATCTATAAATATTCATAAAATCATTCCTTCCTATGACAATAATTCGCAAATCCCACATCCCCCTCAAATTCCCTCATGCCTCTTTGTAATCCTTTGTCTTTTCAGCCCACCCA
The DNA here is from genome assembly GCF_028018385.1 of Neofelis nebulosa. Lineage (NCBI taxonomy): Eukaryota > Metazoa > Chordata > Mammalia > Carnivora > Felidae > Neofelis > Neofelis nebulosa. The sequence continues at coordinate 79,307,091 of NC_080788.1, forward strand.
GTTTCCATACCAACTTTAGGCAACCATTGATCTACGTTCTCTTCTGACACTACAGATAGCTTTGAATTTTCTAGAATTTTATATAAAAGCAATCATTCAGATTGTAATATTGGAAGGAGGTGTCTGGCTCTTTTTATAATTATTTTCAGATTCAAATATATTATTGCATGTATCAATAGTTTTAAAAAGTTTTGGCTACAAAGTATTTTGTTGTATTTTTATACTAAAATGTGTCTATGCATTCGCCTATTAATGGATGTTTTCATTGTTTCCTGTTTTGGACCACTGGAAATAAAACTGCTTTGATATCTGTGTACAAGTATCTGTATGGAAATATGCTTTAATTTTCTTGGTGGGGGTGAGGGGACGCCTGGGTGGTTCAGTGATTTAAGCCTCTGACGCTTGGGTTTGGGCTCAGGTCACGATCTCACAGTTTTTCAGGTTCAATCCCAACATCAGGCTCTGTGCTGACAGCATGGACACTGCTTAGGATTCTGTCTCCCCCTCTGCCTGCTCCTCCCCACTCATACTCTCTCTCTCTCTCAAAAACGAAACAAAACAAACCAAAAAACAAAAACAAAACCGACAACCACAACAAAAACAAAAATATTTAAATGCATATAATATTCTATTTTATCAACTTAAAATTTTCTCAGCAAAGGTCACAGGAAATTATCAAATATCTTGTTAAACATACTATACCATTATCATTAAAATGACTAATAATGTTGCCTTAAAATAAAAATCTATAAAAAGTTTTTTCTTACAATTCTAATGGAAAAGTTTTCCTTAACACTTCAAACTCAATTATGACAATATTAAAATTGGCGCTTTTTTTTTTTTTACTAAAATGAATCTCATACAGCCCTTCATAGCCTATCCCTTTGACAATTTTCTACTTGGGGCATTAACACTATTGCAAACCATTCAAGCAAAGTGAAATTATTCCCGTATTTTAAAAATCTTTTTACAAGTTAAAAAAGTTATTTTTCTACTTAAATTTAAGAATTTCAAAAACATTTTCTTAAAAAATTCAGTGAAACTTCAGTCAATAAGAATGCAGCTAAATAGAACATCAAATCATGTTTACAAAATTTTCAAATGAAGAGGAAGATTGGTATAGAATACATTTAAAATGTAACAATAGAGTTTAGGAAGATGGCGGCGTAGGAGGACGCTGGGCTCACCGGGCGTCCTGCTGATCACTTAGATTCCACCTACACCTGCCTAAATAACCCAGAAAACCGCCAGAGGATTAGCAGAAAGGAGTCTCCGGAGCCAAGCGCAGACGAGAGGCCCACGGAAGAGGGTAGGAAGGGCGGCGAGGCGGTGCGCGCTCCACGGACTGGCGGGAGGGAGCCGGGGCGGAGGGGCGGCTCGCCGGCCAAGCGGAGCCCCCGAGTCTGGCTGGCAAAAGCGGAGGAGCCGGACGGACTGTGTTCCGACAGCAAGCGCGACTTAGCATCTGGGAGGTCATAAGTTAACAGCTCTGCTCTGAAAGTGGGAAGGCTGGAGGACAAAGGGAGGGAGAGTTGCTGAGCCCCGGGATGACAGAGCTCAGTTTGTTGGGGAACAAAGGCGCTCACCAGCGCCATCTCCCCCGCCCATCCCCCAGCCAAAAGCCCATAGGGAACCAGTTCCTGCCAGGGAACTTGCTTGCTCCGCACAAACACCAAACGCTGTGCTTCTGCGGAGTCAACCCTCCAGCAGCGGGTCTGACTCCCTCCCGCTGCCACAGGGCCCCTCCTGAAGTGGATCACCTAAGGAGAAGCGAACTAAGCCTGCCCCTTCTGCTCCCGTGCACCTTGCCTACCCACCCCAGCTAATACACCAGATCCCCAGCACCACAAGCCTGGCAGTGTGCAAGTAGCCCAGACGGGCTAGGAGAGGGGAAGAGACGCCCCTAGGAGAGGGGAAGAGAAGGCACACACCAGTCTGACTGCGGCCCCACCCACCAACTCCAGTTATACACCACAGCACAGGGGAAGTGCCCGGCAGGTCCGCACCGCTCCAGGGACTATCCAAAATGACCAAACGGAAGAATTCCCCTCAAAAGAATCTCCAGGAAATAACAACAGCAAATGAACTGATCAAAAAGGATTTAAATAATATAAGAGAAAGTGAATGTAGAATAATAGTCATAAAATTAATCGCTTGGCTTGAAAACAGTATAGAGGACAGCAGAGAATCTCTTGCTACAGACATCAAGGGACTCAGGAACAGCCAGGAGGAGCTGAAAAACGCTTCAAACGAAATGCAAAATAAAATGGAAACGACCACCGCTCAGATTGAAGACGCAGAGGAGAGAATAGGTGAACTAGAAGATAAAGTTATGGAAAAAGAGGAAGCTGAGAAAAAGAGAGATAAAAAAATCCAGGAGTATGAGGGGAAAATTAGAGAACTAAGTGATAACACTAAAAAGAAATAATATACGCATAATTGGTATCCCAGAGGAGGAAGAGAGAGGGAAAGGTGCTGAAGGCGTACTTGAAGAAATAATAGCTGAGAACTTCCCTGAACTGGGGAAGGAAAAAGGCATTGAAATCCAAGAGGCACAGAGAACTCCCTTCAGACGTAACTTGAATCCATCTTCTGCATAACACATCATAGTGAAACTGGCAAAATACAAGGATAAAGAGAAAATTCTGAAAGCAGCAAGGGATAAACGTGCCCTCACATAGAAAGGGAGACCTATAAGACTCGTGACTGATCTCTCTTTTGAAACTTGGCAGGCCAGAAAGGCATGGCAGGAGATCTTCAATGTGCTGAACAGAAAAAATATGCAGCCGAGAATCCTTTATCCAGCAAGTCTGTCATTTAGAATAGAAGGAGAGATAAAGGTCTTCCCAAATAAACAAAAACTGAAGGAATTCGTCACCACTAAACCAGCCCTACAAGAGATCCTAAGGGGGATCCTGTGAGACAAAGTACCAGAGACATCCCTACAAGCATAAAACGTATGGACATCACAATGACTCTAAACCCGTATCTTTCTATAATAACACTGAATGTAAATGGACTAAATGCGCCAACCAAAAGACATAGGGTATCAGAATGGATAAAAAAACAAGACTCATCTATTTGCTGTCTACAAGAGACTCATTTTAGATCTGAGGACACCTTTAGATTGAGAGTGAGGGGATAGAGAAATATTTATCATGCTACTGGAACCCAAAAGAAAGCTGGAGTAGCCATACTTATATCAGACAAACTAGACTTTAAATTAAAGGCTGTAACAAGAGATGAAGAAGGGCATTATATAATAATTACAGGGTCAGGGCGCCTGGGTGGCGCAGTCGGTTAAGCGTCCGACTTCAGCCAGGTCACGATCTCGCGGTCCGTGAGTTCGAGCCCCGCGTCAGGCCCTGGGCCGATGGCTCGGAGCCTGGAGCCTGTTTCCGATTCTGTGTCTCCCTCTCTCTCTGCCCCTCCCCCGTTCATGCTCTGTCTCTCTCTGTCCCAAAAATAATAAAATAAAAAACGTTGGAAAAAAAAAATAATTACAGGGTCTATCCATCAGGAAGAGCTAACAATTATAAATGTCTCTGTGCCGAATACAGGAGCCCCCAAATATATAAAACAATTACTCATAAACATAAGCAACCTTATTGATAAGAATGTGGTAATTGCAGGGGACTTTAACACTCCACTTACAGAAATGGACAGATCATCTAGACACACGGTCAATAAGGGAAACAAGGGCCCTGAATGACACATTGGTTCAGATGGACTTGACAGATATATTTAGAACTCTGCATCCCAAAGCAACAGAATATACTTTCTTCTCGAGTGCACATGGAACATTCTCCAAGATAGATCATATACTGGGTCACAAAACAGCCCTTCATAAGTATACAAGAATTGAAATTATACCATGCATACTTCCAGACCACAATGCTATGAAGTTTGAAATCAACCACAGGAAAAAGTCTGGAAAACCTCCAAAAGCATGGAGGTTAAAGAACACCCTACTAAAGAATGAGTGGGTCAACCAGGAAATTAGAGAAGAAATTAAAAAACATACGGAAACAAATGAAAATGAAAATACAACAATCCAAATGCTTTGGGACGCAGCGAAGGCAGTCCTGAGAGGAAAATACATTGCAATCCAGGCCTATCTGAAGAAACAAGAAAAATCCCAAATACAAAATCTAACAGCTCACCTAAATGAAATAGAAACAGAATAGCAAAGGCAGCCTAAACCCAGCAGAAGAAGAGAAATAATGAAGATCAGAGCAGAAATAAACAATATAGAATCTAAAAAAACTGTAGAGCAGATCAATGAAACCAAGAGTTGGTTTTTTGAAAAAATAAACAAAATTGACAAACCTCTAGCCAGGCTTCTCAAAAAGAAAAGGGAGATGACCCAAATAGATAAAATCATGAATGAAAATGGAATTATTACAACCAATCCCTCAGAGATACAAACAATTATCAGGGAATACTATGAAAAATTATATGCCAACAACTTGGACAACCTGGAAGAAATGGACAAATTCATAAACACCCACACTCTTCCAAAACTCAATCAGGAGGAAATAGAAAGCTTGAACAGACCCATAACCAGCGAAGAAATTGAATCAGTCATCAAAAATCTCCCAACCAATAAGAGTCCAGGACCAGATGGCTTCCCACGGGAGTTCTACCAGACGTTTAAAGCAGAGATAATACCTATCCTTCTCAAGCTATTCCAAGAAATAGAAAGGGAAGGAAAACTTCCAGACTCATTCTATGAAGCCAGTATTACTTAGATTCCTAAACCAGACAGAGACCCAGTAAAAAAAGAGAACTACAGGCCAATATCCCTGATGAATATGGATGCAAAAATTCTCAATAAGATACTAGCAAATCGAATTCAACAGCATACAAAAAGAATTATTCACCAAAACAAGTGGGATTCATTCCTGGGATGCAGGGCTGGTTCAACATTCACAAATCAATCAACGTGATACATCACATTAATAAAAGAAAAGATAAGAACCATATGATCCTGTCAATCGATGCAGAAAAGGTCTTTGACAAAATTCAGCACCCTTTCTTAATAAAAACCCTCAAGAAAGTCTGGATAGAAGGAACATACTTAAAGATCATAAAAGCCATTTATGAAGAGCCCACAGCTAACATCATCCTCAATGGAAAAACTGAGAGCTTTTTCCCTGAGATCAGGAACATGACAGGGATGCCCACTCTCACCGCTGTTGTTTAACATAGTGTTGGAAGTGCTAGCATCAGCAATCAGACAACAAAAGGAAATCAAAGGCATCCAAATTGGCAAAGATGAAGTCAAGCTTTTGCTTTTTGCAGATGACATGATATTATACATGGAAAATCCGATAGACTCCACCAAAAGTCTGCTAGAATGGATACATGAATTCAGCAAAGTTGCAGGATACAAAATCAATGTACAGAAATCAGTTGCATTCTTATACACTAACAATGAAGCTACAGAGAGACAAATAAAGAAACTGATCCCATTCACAATTGCACCAAGAAGCATAAAATACCTAGGAATAAATCTAACCAAAGATGTAAAAGATCTGTATGCTGAAAACTATAGAAAGCTTATGCAGGTAATTGAAGAAGATATAAAGAAATGGAAAGACATTCCCTGCTCATGGAATGGAAGAATAAATATTGTCAAAATGTCAATACTACCCAAAGCTATCTACACATTCAATGCAATCCCGATCAAAATTGCACCAGCATTCTTCTCAAAACTAGAACAAGCAATCCTACAATTCATATGGAACCACAAAAGGCCCCGAATAGCCAAAGTAATTTTGGAGAAGAAGACCAAAGCAGAAGGCATCACAATCCCAGACTTTAGCCTCTACTACAAAGCTGTCATCATCAAGACAGCATAGTATTGGCACAAAAACAGACACATAGACCAATGGAATAGAATAGAAACCCCAGAACTAGACCCACAAATGTATGGCCAACTCATCTTTGACAAAGCAGGAAAGAACATCCAATGGAAAAGACAGTCTCTTTAACAAATGGTGCTGGGAGAACTGGACAGCAACATGCAGAAGGTTGAAACTAGACCACTTTCTCACACCATTCACAAAAATAAACTCAAAATGGATAAAGGACCTGAATGTGAGACAGGAAACCATCAAAACCCTAGAGGAGAAAGCAGGAAAAGACCTTTCTGACCTCAGCTGTAGCAATCTCTTACTTGACACATCCCCAAAGGCAAGGGAATTAAAAGCAAAAATGAATTACTGGGACCTTATGAAGATAAAAACTTCTGCACAGCAAAGGAAACAACCAACAAAACTAAAGGCAACCAACGGAATGGGAAAAGATATTTGCAAATGACATATCGGACAAAGGGCTAGTATCCAAAATCTATAAAGAGCTCACCAAACTCCACACCCGAAAAACAACCCAGTGAAGAAATGGGCAGAAAACATGAATAGACACTTCTCTAAAGAAGACATCCGGATGGCCAACAGGCACATGAAAAGATGTTCAACGTCGCTCCTTATCAGGGAAATACAAATCAAAACCACACTCAGATATCACCTCACGCCTGTCAGAGTGGCCAAAATGAAGAAATCAGGAGACTATAGATGCTGGTGAGGATGTGGAGAAACAGGAACCCTCTTGCACTGTTGGGTGGAATACAAACTGGTGCAGCCACTCTGGAAAACAGTGTGGAGGTTCCTCAGAAAATTAAAAATAGACCTACCCTATGACCCAGCAATAGCACTGCTTGGAATTTATCCAAGGGATACAGGAGTACTGATGCATAGGGGCACTTGTACCCCAATGTTTATAGCAGCACTCTCAACAATAGCCAAATTATGGAAAGACCCTAAATGTCCATTAACTGATGAATGGATAAAGAAATTGTGGTTTATATACACAATGGAGTACTACATGGCAATGAGAAAGAACGAAATATGGCCCTTTGTAGCAACGTGGATGGAACTGGAGAGTGTGATGCTAAGTGAAATAAGCCATACAGAGAAAGACAGATACCATATGGTTTCACTCTTATGTGGATCCTGAGAAATTTGACAGAAACCCATGGGGGAGGGGAAGGAAAAAAAAAAAAAAAGAGGTTAGAGTGGGAGAGAGCCAAAGCATAAGAACTCTTAAAAACTGAGAACAAACTGAGGGTTGATGGGGGGTGGGAGGGAGGGGAGGGTGGGGGATGGGTATTGAGGAGGGAACCTTTTGGGATGATCACTGGGTGTTGTATGGAAACCAATTTGACAATAAATTTCATATATTGAAAAAAAATAAAAATAAAAATACATGCAAAAAAGAAATGTAGCAATAATGTGACCCACATAAAGTTCAGTTCAGATCAAAATGGGTCACATATACCTTGTCTATCTACAGAACACCATAATGAGAGTGTATGTTTAAACTGAGAGTTCAAAGACACTGTAACTCCCTCCAACATTAAACAATGTGTTTATTATCTTTACCTTGCCACTCTTATCAAGTTCAAGGTAGACGAAGAAAAAATTTGGACCATTTACAACAAGAGAGCTTCTGACTAGAAAGTCCTCAACTCACCAGAAAATAAAGTTGAAGAATATTTCATCTTCTGAGAATTCTGATTAACTAAGGGTATATCAGAGTTTAGCTTAAAAATATCACAACTACAATTTGTACTTCCATTGTAGTAATAAAGCCTTAAGTATATAAATAAGTATATATATTAAGTATACATACACATATATAAACAGGTATAATATATATATAAGTATATATTAAGTATATAAGTCCAAATATATATATATACTGTATATATAGTAATAATAAAGTTCTTAGGTATCAATGTTGCATTATAATAAAGCCTTAAGTATATTACAATCTTTCGTTATAATATGTATATATATACGTGTGTGTGTGTGTATATATATATATATATATATATATATATATATATATAATAAAGTTCTTAAGTATAAATCTTTTTGCGTTCTCATTCACACTTTGTACTTAACTTCCACATTTTAGTCACCCCCACACATGCCTGAGAAGAAAAGTTATCAAATATGTTCATTAGATGGTCAAGAGAATATGTTTGTTTAGACCAGCAAAAAGAGCAGTGATAATTGTGTAGGTCTAGAAAGAATGTCACTCATTTGGCTAACCCACCTGCCTCCAGTCTCGTTTGATATCCTTATCACAGTCTCTGTGTGGAAAAACTAAAGAACCACACACGTGCGCGCGCACACACACACACACACACACACACACACACACATTCTGAGTTTCCAATTTGTTGGTTGCCATCTATTGGAGTTAAAATCAGCCTCTTCAGACTGTATCTTAAATAATTAGATTCATAATGAAAGTGTTATGGTATTTCCAAAATTTACAAGCCAAGAGCCAAATTCATAAGCTTTGCAACAATGACTTTATTGGCTACTGAGACGTAGTGTTTCCTATTCATATAACATCTTAAAGATTTTATAATGCTAAATTAATGACATATGGAATAGGAAGTTATTAATGTACGCGCTTTTTGGTAGGCTGGTCAATTTCAAAGACATAGTTTCTGTGAATGTCTTCTTAAGTGAAAGCAATAAGCTCCAAATATGTAAGATAATCTTATATTATGTTTATGAATCATCCGTTACTTATGTTAGAAATACTAAATTCAAAAATTTGTTTGACCATGTTTTTGAATGGGAATAAAAGACTTCAGAAAGAAAAACTTACCTGTAGAATCTCAGTTGGAATACAGGATGAAGAAAGTATACAATACCACTGGGAAAAAAAAAATGGCCCAATATTTGCATGATGTTTGCGGTTATTCAAATTCAGCCTATTCATGTAAATTATCTCAAAATTGAAACCTATGCCACATGGCAAAGATGTGACCAGCCCCTGAGCAGTCATCCAGCCAAGCAGATGGACATGAGAGGAATCAACCCAGGATGCACCTACTTTATGTCCAACAGCTATGAGGTGTACATTAAGGCCATTATTCCCTTATGAGAAATTCAAAACATCTATTTGGGGCTGATGTTCACCAGTTGGAAGTTTATAACAACTACAAAAAAAATATTTGAATGGCTTTCTAGATTACCAAAAAAATAAAAATATATATATAGAGAGAGTTGAATATTCAGTTGAAGGTGATTAGTCTTATTTAGAACATCTTTTTCCTACATATTTCTAAAGATAATTTCTAATATAGTCTAAAGATTATAACAAAATTTATTTAGGGGATTTTATTAACAAAATATTCTACTTTTATTAATATTATGGCTGAATCCTTTCTGTTCTCAAAACTGTTATCGTGGAAATACGCACATTAAAAACCTGATATAACTAATAGTAAATAATTCAATGCACATATCTCCATAGAGTATTTCTTAAATATGTCCAGGTTATCCAATGATGTTAGGGTGAACCACTTCACCAAAGCCACCAAATTAATCAAGAGTTCCCATCTACAGCCACCTATGTGTGCCCAACTCCAAGCACTATAGTTATGACTACTGGCTAAGTAAATGACATTGGAAATCTATTAGGCCACACTGTGTATAGGCTTCAACCAAGTCTCTAGTCCCTTGCGTCACTGATAGAAGGCTCAATCTATTGTCCTTGTTTCATTATTATTTTTAAGAAATCAAATAAATTTAAAAATTATCTTAAATTTAAAAAATGAAAAATAAATTATCTTTTAAGAAATGTGTTTTTTTAATTTAATAAATAACTACAAATAAATTCAGTCTTCATGATTTTGGGTTACTATGTAATGTTATAAAATCCTCTCACAGTTATACTCAATGATCTCAACTCTCTGTTTTATTTTGGTCTTGAGTCTATATAATCCCACAGCAATTCCCTTCTTCCCATCAGCTAGCAAATGATTTGGGGAGTGATACGCACAGGTAAAAATGATATTCACACACTTAAAATTTAGCAGTTGCCTCGATTTGCTACCTAAGCCATCCCTTCATTGCTTTAGTAAGGATGCTGCTGTACTTCTTAGGTACAAGGTAGCTCTTCATAGAAAATTCACCTCTAATTCCCATCACTAATGATCAAATATTCCAGTGTTCGACATAATCTTTTTCCAGGCTTGTCATCCCAGTGGCTGGATGGCAATATTAAGATAGTCTACAATGAGGAACATGGGAAGGAGAAAAAGCAGAAAATAATGAAGTCCCTTTCCTCTTCCTTTTACCTCCTGCACCTCTGCTGTGCACCCCTCACTCACTTCATACACAAAACAACAGGGTGTGAGTATTTAGGATTGATGGAGAGATCTGTGTTTACACTAAAAACTTCACACCTCTCAATCAAGAGATTTGTAAGAGCTCTCCAGCTTTGTTGCTAGATGGACATTCCTTGATAATGAGTTTAATGTTTATGAGACATTGAGACATTGCAGAGTATGACCAGTGCAACAGTGTAAGTAAGCACTGAGTTACTGGATTTAAGTAGGACTCAGGCAATGCCTGCATTTGAAAGTCAAAGGCTAGAACCTCAGGGTAGACAAAAGTTCCTGAAGAGAACTCCTGAGATGATTTCAGAGGAATGAAGGTGAGATTCACACACAATCCGGGAAAGCTGGGATTGTGAAAACCTAGTAGTAGCAGAGTTGTTGCAAGAGGGCAGCTATTTTCAGGGGCAAATGTTTCAGTCTGATGTACCATACCAGTTAGCAAATGATTGGCTTCTCCAAAGTTTATACTCAGGGATTATTCAGACAGCTTTAAAATTTCATGAAGAGCCTAAGGAATTGTGAAAGAAATCTGGATCATCCAGGCCCAAATTATTTTGAGATTGAGGGAGTTTTCTCAGGATAGAATCAATTGTAACATCCTATTTACAGTAGAAAAGGACAGACCAGCTGGTGGAGCTATACAGAAAAGTTAAACAGTTCCACTAATCTCAGTTGCTAGAAGAAGTATAAAGGCTGAAAACAAGACAGTCTAATACTGAAGATCATTATCATCTTTATTATGAACAAAATTTTAGTTATAGGTGCTTTTCATAAAGCTTTTCCTATCATTTGAGTGAAGAAGCCATCATTGAGTTCTTTCTATAGTCAGTACATAATATTGAAGTTCTGAGGGCACCACAGGACTGCATGACCTTGTCAGACATATTATAATTAGAAAACATAATAGAGTTTGAAAAAATGACAATGCGGCAAAACATTTGACACACTATTAAAGTTTTAAAAATTTTCATGAACATTGAGAAATAAGGAAAAGCAAGGTAAGACAATAGACTTTAAAAGTATTTCTATATATTAAAATATAAATCAATGATCCATATTACAAAATAATTTATAACCAACTTAAGAATATGTCAATTTTACAATACGAGATTTGTTTTTATTTTACACCTAGGTCACACAGAAGCCCAGTCTTTTAAAACCTATATACGTAAAGTAAATTAAAAAAAAAATCTCAGGGTTGGTATAATTTTCACAATTAAAGGAATTTGAACTTTGGGTACTATTCTGTTACTTTGGGATGGTAACTGCTCTTCTAAACACTACCTGATAAATTCAGAATATAATTATTGTGAATATTACTATATTATTGCTGAGAAGAGAGTAGGATTGATCCTACTGGAATCTATCCTATAAATTTCCTCACATACAAACCTCTTTGAGATTACTTCTTTTTCCCTCCACGATGGAGAATAACCCATTGGATAGTCTGTTTGAATATTGTTTTTTTGTGTTTATTTTTTAGAGAGAGAAAGAGAAAACTGAGGAGGGCAGAGAGAGAGAGGGAGAGAGAGAATCACAAGCAGACTCTGTGCTGTCAGACAGAGCTCCACATGGGGCTTGAACCCACAAACCATGAGATCATGACCTAAGGCAAAATCAAGAGTCAGATGATCAACTGAGTCACCAAGGTGCGTCTGTTCGAATATTCTTACACTAGGTCCTTATCACATTCTTGAACTCTTTGATTCTCTAGTCTCAGTCTTGGATTCCTACACTGTACAGGCTTCATATGGGACAGATTCTTAAAGAAAATGGAACTCCAGTTATCAGATAATAGAGAAGTAATACTGTGTATATGTACATATGTGTATATGTATGCATAAGGCATACTTACTTATGTGGTGTTCTATGTTTGCATATCAGGTAAAATTTCACTTAGTAGTGGTTACATATCCAAAAAGCATAAGGGAATATCTTTGTACAAACTCAGTGTAGTTATTTTTTCAGTAAGCAGATTCACTATTTGCCCCATCATTTGGGAGATGCCTCTTTATAGAAGTGTGACTTTGATGATACCAATGGACACAAACTAGGGTATTCTTCAAGTGGAATCCCTTGTACCCATCAATGAAAAAAATGTGTAGGAAATTTGTTTCATAGCTTAGAGAATTTGTGTCATCTTGAGTTTTATGTCTCTGGATTGTTTATTCTGCTATTCATAGTGCTCTGCTTATTTCTTATTGCACCTCAGTAAATGAATTTAGTTTCTCAGTTATGTTCAAGAGATCTATTCTTATAACCTTTTCGCATCTTATCTTAATTCCTTAGGGGTTGACTGCACTCATTCATTGCTGAGTTATTATCAGGGGATTTTCACCTTTTCTAAGGGATATCAAGATGTGCATTTTATGCGATGTCAATAATAGTAATGGGAATAAGCGTGATTAAATTATTCCAGAGCTTTCACAGAGATTACATTGTATTTCTAATTGCTATTCTGCATATAACCTCTGATTAAAATATTTCTTTTTTATTTCCCAATGTTCTTTTAGATATATACATTGGATTAATAAATAATCAGGTGATACAGTTTCAACCATACAACAAAGTTCATTGAGTTATGATGATTTAACATGCATTCTTCCTTTTTTCATCTAGTGTCTCTTTTTGTTGATTCTCTGTAATTTGTTGCCTTCAGAAGGTGAGCAAGATGAAAGTTGAAACTGCTGCTTATCTAATGTAATTCACTGGAAACTCTGATAAGTTTTGGTAAGTGTAGAAATAATTCTCTATGAAAAGGATGCTTGAAAGTTATCAAATATGCTTCTATTTATTATTCAAGTACTTTTTGTCTCTCACTTCTATTGATAATTGATTTTTCATCATTGTAAATTTAAAAACTTTAAATTTAAAACTCTTTCTTTTTAGTATTATTTTAATAGCTCCTGTAACTCCAGAACTTGGCACTTCTGATTCCTAGAACCTGAAGTATTTAATACTTTTAAACTAAAGATTACATTTTAAAATAATATGTTATGTTTATTTTATTACAATACTTAGATATATAAAAATAATAAATAGGTAAAATCTTTTTTTAAATTTTTTTAATGTTTTTATTTTATTTTTGAGAGAGAGAGCGTGAGCAGGGAAGGAGCAGAGAGAGAGGGAGACACAGAATCTGAAGCAGGCTCCAGGTTCCGAGCTATTAGCACAGAGCCCAATGCAGGGCTTGAACTCCCAGATGGTGAGATGACGAAGTCAGAGGCTTAACTGACTGAGCTACACAGGCACCCCTAAAATAAGTAAAATCTAGTTATGCCAGGCATTTTTATAGATTATAATGATCCTTTTTCCAAAAATTAAATTAAATTACATTTGCTACAATTTGGGGGGAAATTTTATAGTTTGCATTGTAAGAAAATAAACATCAAGAGTATAAGAAGACAAACCACAGAATAGGAGAAAATATTTGTGAAAGAAACATCTGATAATGGACTGTAATCCAAAATATATGTAAAAATCTAAAAACTCAGTCAAGAAAAGAAAAAAGGATCTAAAAACTCAATAAGAAAATGAAAAGCATGATTTTTTAAAAGTGCTCAAAAGACTCTCAACAGACACCTCACCAAAAAAGATATGATACCAAGTAACCATATGAAAAGATGTTCAACATCGCATCATTAGTAAGTGCAAATTAAAACAATGAGGTACCATTATGGAACTTTTAATTATCGCCTGAGGCAAATACAAAATGGTATAGCCAGTTTGGAAGATATTTTGGTGTTGCTTACAAAAGTACACATATTTTTACTATGTAACGTACCAATCATATTCCTTGGTATGTACCCAAATAAACTGAAATTTTAGTTATACCAAAAAAATCTGACAGAAAATATTTATAGCAGCTTTGTTCATAACTGCCAAAAGTTGGAGTCAATCCAGATGTCTTTCCACAGGTGAACAGATGAATAAACTGGGGTATGTCCACCAGTAAAATATTGTAGCACTAAAGAAATAAGCTTGAAAAATAGAGGAAAAATACAAACTTTCCCAGATAAATAAAAATTGAGGACATTTGCTGCTATTAGACCTGCCTTGCAACAAACGAAACAAAAGGTTCACATAAATCAGAAAGTCACATATATCAGAAAAACAATCTATATAAAGAAAAGAAGAGCATCAGAGAAGGAATAAATGAGAGTGAAATAAAAATTCCTATTTTTTCTTATTTTTAATTGATTTAATCATTTTTTTCAAAATAATAGCAATACATTTATTTGTATATATAATGTTTAAGTGAAATAAATGGAAGCCATATATAAGCAAAATGAATAGCAGCCATGAGAAAAGGGGAGAAGGAAGAATTAGGATTATTTTGTTACTATAAGTATGTACACTATCCATAAAGTGACACAGCATCATTTGAAAGTAGACTTGAAGTAGTTGTAAATGCATAATGCAAACTCTACAGGAAAAAAAGTAAAATAGCAAAACAAAACTACAAGTGATATGCTAAAAAAGGAGTAAAATAGAATCATAAAATGTTCAATTAAGATTTAAAAAAGACAATTTGAGGAGGGTAAGTATTAACTCTTCTTTAAAATATCAGGACTACACCAAAATAAAATGTTTCTGTACAGTATAGGAAATCATCAACAGGACACAAAAGCAACCTACTGCATAGAAAAAGATATTTGTAAATGATAGATCCAATAAGGGGTTAATATCCAAAATATATGAATAACTTATATAATTCAACACTGAAAGAACAAACAATTCAATTAAAATGGGCAGAAGACCTAAATAAACATTTTTCAAAAGAAGACATACAGATGGCCATCAGACACAGGAAAAGATGCCTCAACATCACTCATCATCAGGAAAAGCAAGTTAAAATCACAATGAGCTACCACTTTACCTCTGTCAGAATGGCTAAAAAAAAAAAAAAAAAAAAAAAAAAAACAAGAAAAAACAAGTGTTGGAAAGGATGTGGAAAAAAAAGGACTGCTGGTGGGAATGCAAATTGGTGCAGCCACTGTGGAAAACAGTATGGTCGCTCCTCAAAAAATAAAATCAATATAAAATAAAATAAAATAAAATAACTATATAATCCAGTTATTCCACTGCTGGGTATTTACCCAAAGAAAATGAAAACACTAATTCGAAAGATATATGCATCCCTATGTTTATTGCAGCATTATTTACCAATAGCCCATATATGAAAGTGTCTCTCAATAGATGAAAGAATAATGAAGATGTGTATAGATATATATACACACATGGATAAACATACACTGTGGAATATTACTCAGCCACACAAAATCACGAAATATTGCCATTTGCAATGACAAGGATGGGCCTAAATGATATAATGCTAAATTAAATAAGTCAGAAAAAGACAACTACTACATGATTTCACTCATATGTGGAATTTAAGAAACAAAACATATGAACAAAGGAAAAAAAGAGACAAAGAAAACTCAGACTCAAAAACAGAGAACAATCTAGTGGTTACCAGAGGAAAGGAGGAGGCATGGGAGGGGGACAGGAAATGGACGAAATAGATGAAGGGAATTAAGAGAACATTTAGCTTGGTGAGAACTTAAAAGTGTACAGAATTGTTGAATTATTATATTGTAAACCCAAAACTAATGTAACACTGTATTCCAATTATATTTGAAAAAATATATAATGTTAACTGTGGAGGCTCATAGAGCCTGGCTGGTTAAGACTTAAGTAAGGAATGTTTGCAGCCTGGGAAATGGATGGTTAAGTAGCAAAGTAGACCAGGAAAAGCGGATCTCCTTTGAAATGACAAGGCTAAAGACAGCCTCACCTTGCCTGTGAATCAACATGTTTTCCCATTACGTAAATGCTTCATCTAAAGTAGTAAAACAAAACCCCTTCCTATGACATTTACACTGCCCCTGTGACGTATGCCTGCACATCACTCACTACCCTGATTGTACTGTTCCCCTGAGAATCTATGACTATGCTTTGTTCCTGCTTTTGAAACCACACATTCCTTTCCCCTGCACCCCTTGAAATGTACTGATAAGATTCTCAATAAAAACTGGAGATGATGGGGCGCCTGGGTGGCTCAGTCTGTTGAGCGTCCGACTTCAGCACAGGTCACGATCTCGCGGTCCATGAGTTTGAGCCCTGTGTCAGGCGCTGGGCTGATGGCTCAGAGCCTGGAGCCTGCTTCCGATTCTGTGTCCCCCTCACTCTCTGCCCCTCCCCCGTTCATGCTCTGTCTCTGTCTCAAAAATAAATAAACGTTAAAAAAATTTAAAAAAAAAAAACTGGAGAAGAGCTTTTCTTGGAGCCATTGCCACTAGAGCGCTTGGCCCCCTTGCCCTCTCCTTTCTCTGATTCAGGAGTATGGAGTAATCAGTTATCTGCAGCCCCAGGGTTTGCTAGTCAAACCTGGCATTTAACAAAAGAAATAAATAAAAACAAAAGACTGAAAAAGAGTTGAAGACAAAAATAGCAGCAAATAAAGCAAACAAAAAAATTAGTAACAAGTAATGAATCACTAAATTTTATCCTGAAACCAGTATTATATTATATGAGAACTTACTAGAATTTAAATAAAAATTTGAAAAAAAATGAAATTAAAAAATTATTAAGTATACTACATATTCTACTACATCAGTTATCATTTTGAATGTCAATGCTTAATATACTAGTTAAAATCTAGAGATAGAGTGGATCAAAAAACAAAATCCAACTATATGTTGTCCATAAGAAACTTACTTTAAATATAAAGGCACATATAGATTAAAAGAGAATAAATGAAGAAAGATACACTACTAACATTAATCCAAAGAAAGTGAAGTAGGTATATTAATTTTAGACTGAGCAGACTTTAGACCAAGAAAAGTTATCAGAGAAAGAGGCAGATTACATAACGATAAAGGAGTCAATTATCTAAGAAGACATATGGTACTTAACACGTATACAACTAACAACAGGGCATTAAAATACTGAAGACAAAAAGTGATAGAACTGCAAGGAGACATAGATAAATCTACAATTATAGTTGGACATTTCAAAACTCTTCTATCAGAAATGGACAGAGTTAACAGGCAGAAAATCAATAAGGACGTAGTTGAAATCAACACCATCAATCTACTGGATATAATGGACATGTATGGAATACTTCATCCAACAACAGCAAAATACACATTCTTCTCAAGCTCACATGAAACATTTCCCAAGACAGACCACTTTCTGGGCCATAAAACACATCTTAACAAATTTAAAATAATAGAAATAATGTAATTTCTGCTCTCAGACTATAACAGAATTAAACAAGATTGAAAATCTAAAGATAGATTACAAAATTACAAAATGCTTGCAATTACACAACACAGTTCATGTAACACATGGATCAGAGAAGCTATATCAAGAGAAGATTTTTAAAAATATTTTTTGAATTAAGCAAAAAAACAAACTGTGGGATACAATAAAAGCAATGCTTAGAGAGAAACTTTTAGCATTTAAAAGGTTAGCATATATTAGAAAAGAAAAATATCTAAAATTAATAATTTTATCTTTCCCATTAGAAAACTAGAAGAGAAAATAAAATTCAAAGTAATCAGAAGAAAATAAATTGTAAAAATTAGAGCATAACTCATTAAAATATAAAACAGGAAATCAATGGAGAATATTAAGGAAACTAAAAGGGGACCTCCTGAAAAGATCAATAAAAGTGATAAACCTCTAACCAGCTTAACTCTAAGTAAGATAAAGAGACAAATCACTACAAATTGTTAGTATCAATAACGCAAGAGGGACATCACTACAGATCTCACTGACGTTGAAAGGGTAATATGGAATGCTATGAACAACTCTAAACCCACAAATCTGAAAAACTATATGAAATGTACCAATTCCTTGAAGGACACAATCTGCCAAAATTCACACATGAAAAAGCAAACTGAGTAGTACTATATTCATTAAAGAAATCAATAACCTTCCAAACTAAAAGGACCAGGCCCAAAATTGTTTACTGGCGAATTTTTCCTGCCTTTTAAGGAAGAAATTACACTAATGCTGTGTAATTACATACAATTCTCTGCTTCAGAATATAAAAGTAGAAGGAATATTACTCAACTCATTCTACGGGAGCAGCATTATCCTAATACCCAAAGTCAGGCAAAGATATTACAAGAGAACAAAGCTATAGACCAATATCACTAACGAACACAGTTGTGAAATCCTCAACAAAATACTAGAAAATTAAATTCAATGATGTTTAAAAAGGATAATATACCACCAAATGGGATTTCTCCTGGGTCTGTAAGTCTGGTTCAACATTAAAAAATTGCTAAAATCCATTTTACCAACAACAGGAACAAGGTAAGGATGTCCCTTTTCACCACTACTTTTAAACACTATACTGGAAGTTCTAATGAATGCAGTAAGAAAAGGAAATCAAAGATATATACGTATTGGGAATAAAGAAGTAAAAAGTGCCTTTGTTGTTAGATGACATGATCATATGTGAAAATTCCAAAGAATCAACAAAAAAACCCTCTGGAACTAATGAGCTTTATAGCAAAATTGCTAAAGTTTAATATACAAAAGTCAATTGCTTTCCTATATACCATCAATGAAAAATGGGAACTTGAAATTTAAAAACCCATACAAAATAAAGAGGGAGAGAAAAAGACAGAAAGTGAAAGAAAAGGAAAGAAAAGAAGGACTTAGGTGTGCACATCTAATCAGATATATACAAGATTACATAAGGAAAGCAACAATGTCCTGAGAAAAGCAATCAAGTAATTAAATAAATGGAGAGATAATGTTCATGAATAGGAAGGCTCAATAGCATCAAGATGCAAGTTCTTACAATTTGATCTATAGACTCAATGCAGTCAAAATTCCAGCAAGTTATTTTGCAGATACCAACAAAATGATTCTAAAGTTTAAATGGAAGAACATCCACAAGAGCTAACGTGATATTAAAGCAGAAGAACAAAGTTGGAGGGCTGATGTTATACAACTTAAAATTTACTAGAAAGCTAAAGTAATCAAGACAGTGTGATATTCATAAAAACGTAGAAAAACAAATCAATGGAACAGACTAGAAAGCCCATAAATAGACCCACATAAATACAGGCAACTGATCTTTGACAAAAGATTAAAAGCAATACAACAGAGTAAAGACAGTTTTTTTTTTTCCATCAATGGTGCTGGAACAAGTGGACATCCACAGGTAAAAACGAAAAGAATTAACTCAAAATGAATCACTGACATCAATGTAAAATGCAAAACTGTAATATTTCTAAAATATAACTTAGAGGAAAACCTAAATGATGTTGGGTATGGTGATGTTTTTTTGATACAACACCAAGGGCAGAAGCCATGAAAAAATCATTGATAAGGTGGACTGTGCTAAAATTAAAAGGGTGCCTGGGTAGCTCAGTCGGTTCAATGTCCAACTTCAGCTCAGGTCATGATCTCACAGTCCATGAGTTCGAGCCCCATATCGGGCTCTGTGCTGACAATTCAGAGCCTGGAGCCTGCTTCAGATTTTGTCTCCCTCTCTCTCTCTGCCATTCCCCCACACTCATGCTCTGTCTCTCTCTCTCTCTGTCTCTCAAAAAATGAATAAATGTTAAAAAAAATAAAAAGTGTTCTGCAAAAGACAGTATCAAGAGAATGAGAAGATAAACTACAGACTGGGAAATAATATTCACAAAAGACACAGCTGATAAAGGATTGTCATACAAAGCATACAAAGACACAAATTCAACAACAAGAAAACAAAGTCCAATTTAAAATGGGCCAAAGATGGGGCCCCAGCATGGCCCAGTCACCTGAAAGTCCGACTGATGATTTTGTCTCAGGTCATGACCCCAAAGTCATGGGATGCAGCCCAGCAGTGGACTCTGTGCTGAGCATAGAGGCTGCTTGAGATTCTTTCTCTCTCTCCCTTGCCTTCTCCCCTGGTCACCAGCTCTCTCTCTCTCTCAAAAAACAAAACAAACCAACAAAAAAAAAAGGTCAAAATATTTTTTAAAAACCCTCACCAAAGAAGATACACAAACGGAAAATAAGCATATGAAAAGATGCTCCATATCAGGGAATACAAATTAAAACACCAGTGAGATACCACTATACACCTATTAGAATGGCCATTATCTGCAACACTGATAATACCAACTGCTGTTAAGGATGTGGATCAACAGGAAGGGCAACTCTCATTCTTTGCTGGTGAGAATGCAGAATGGTACAGCCACTTCAGAAGACAGTTTGGTACTTCTTACAAAACTAAAAATACTCTCACCATATGAGCCAGCAGTCATACGCTCTGCATTTATTCAAATCAAATGGCAATTCTATCCACACAAAAACCTGAACAGTTGACCTTTGAACGACACAGGTTTGGACAATGAATGTCCACTGACATACGATTATTTTTTAAAAGTTGACAGCAGAAGCCATAAAACATTTATTTGAAACTGCTCACCCCAGTCTCTATGGTACTGAATCAAAAGCAATTGGCACACATATAGAGCCTGAGTACCCAGGGAGGCTCCCCCAAACCATCAGCAGCTACAGGGGGCCCTGGGATTGGGAAAGATTGCAAATTGTCCCCATGCCCATAAAGTAGTTAGGCTGAGCACTCAGTGCTGGCAAGAGGTTGGGCTAAAGGGAAAACCCAATGCCCAGAGAGCAGTGTCAGTGCTGGGCAGGGGGTCCCATATTCCTTGGCTTGCCTCCCTCCCCAGTTCCCCATATGTTGCCCCAGTTCTCCAGGGCTGTGTTGGGGCAGCCAGGAGCCTCACACCCCTTTAGGATGGGCATGGAACCCTCCATGTGAAGACACCGTAGCTGTGTGACCTCCCAGAGTCCGACACGCTTGTGTGTGGCCATAGCTGCCAATGGCCACAGGCCAGTGGAGATGGAACAGCTATAATGTGCCTCAAGGCTGACACCTGAGCAACTACCACTGCTGAGCCAAGGCCACCAGGTTGCAGAATACGGCCATTGGAGGACCAATCTCACTGCTGTCCTACCTGTCTTGCCCAGTCTACCTATGCACAGAATGTTTTGCTATAAATATACGTAGAGTGCTGTCAATATATTTTCCCTTCTTTATGACTTTATTGTAAGAATACAATATATATTACACAGAACATACAAAATGTGTGCTAATCAACTATGTTATCAGTAAGGCTTCTAGTCAACTGTAGGCTGTTAGTAAAGTTTTGGGGAAGTCAAAGTATATATATGGATTTTTGGATTGTGTGGGGCCAGCACCCCTGATCCCCTCCATTTTTCAAAGGTTAACTGCATATGGATATTTTAGCAGCTTTATCATAGTTGCCAACATTTCAAAGCAACAAAAATGTTCTTCAGTAGGTGAATAAACTATGGTACATCCAGAGAATGAAATATTGTTCAGCATTAAAAACAAATGAACCATCAAGCCATGAAAAGACGTAAAGCTTCAGTACCTACTACTAAGTGACTACTGGTCTGAAAATGCTGCATAGTGTTTAACTCCAACTATATGACATTCTCAGAAATGCAAAAATATAAAGACAATAAAAATATCAGGGGCTGTCAGATATTAGGGATAAAGCAGGGATTAATATGTGGAACACAAAGGACTTTGCAGGCAGTTAAACTATTTCGTATGAAACTACTTTGACAGATCTATGTCATTATATAGTCATTAAATCCCATAGAATGGACAACATCAAAAGCAAACCCTAATGTAAACTATAAACTTTGCGTGATCATGATGTATCAATGTAGGTTCAAGGTAGGATCATGATCTATCAATGTAGCACTCTGGTGTGGGATGTTAACAGTGGGGGTGGTAGGAACATGTGGGGAAAGGCAAACTCTGTACTTTCCACTCAATTTTGATATAAGCATAAAGCTGGTTTGTAAAATAAACTCTATTCTTTAAACAAAACATGTGCAATTATTCTTTAAAATGTGGTAACTGTCATAAGAGACAAAGAAATAAAGAACTACTGTGAAGCAATATAGATATACTAATTCATTTGATATGAATAAGGAAGTTTGACATCATTTCAGGGTTATTTATCAGTTTAAACATCATCATTCCCAGGAAAACTCAAACTTTGTTATATGTTGAATTGTGCCTCCCTTCACACCCTAAAACAGGTATAGTGAACTCTTAATCTTCTGTATCTCAGAATAAGACCTTATTTCAAAACTGGGTCACTGGGGCACCTGGGTGGCGCAGTCGGTTAAGCGTCCGACTTCAGCCAGGTCACGATCTCGCGGTCCGTGAGTTCGAGCCCCGCGTCAGGCTCTGGGCAGATGGCTCGGAGCCTGGAGCCTGTTTCCGATTCTGTGTCTCCCTCTCTCTCTGCCCCTCCCCCGTTCATGCTCTGTCTCTCTCTGTCCCAAAAATAAATAAAAAACGTTGAAAAAAAAATTTAAAAAAAACTGGGTCACTGAAGATGTAATTAGTTAAAATGGGGTCATACTGGAAAAGAATGGACCCCTAACTGAAGATAGCTGGTATCCTAATAAAATCACCAAATGAAGAGAGACAGACACAGTGAAAATGCCAAGTGAGGACAAAGGCAGAGATGGAAATGATGCACCTACAAGACAAAGAACATCAAACACTGCCAGCAAGGTACCCTAAGATAGGAATAGGCAAGGAAGAATTTACCTACAGGTTACAGAAGGTGCACAGCCCTGCTGACACCTTGATTTTAGACTTCTAGCCTTCAGAACTGTGAGATAATAAATGTCTGTTGTTTTAAGTCACCCATTTTGTGGTACTTTGTTGTTACAGCCTAAGTAACTAATACTTGTCCTACAAGCAATTCAGAATCTTCATAGAGTCTTGTGGTTTGCCTCTATTGTGACAGTCCATTGCAAATCTGCCACCAGACCATGTTATAATAGAAGAAAGAGATCACATTTTAGGCAACTTTTTAGGCATCCTTTTATGTGTTAAATGAATTACTGAAAATCAAAAATAAAGAAATGTCAGTATTCCTATTAAATAATAACATTTATCAAAGGCTTACTTTGAGGAAACTATTCTTCTAGAATTTGCTTCTACTACCTCACTCCATCTCTGAAGAATCCTGAGTTTCATCTCTCTTAAGACATAAGGAGACAATTACTGCTTTATTCCCATTTTCTAGATTAGTAAACATGAAACCCACTAAATTATAAACCTTATATAAGTAGGGCCATTGGGACTTAAGTCCAGACAGGGTACCCATGGAGTTTGAATTCTGAATGGCTTTGTTATATAAATTTTTATTTTGTCTCATGTGCACTAAAATGTATGTTCCAGGGGCTCCTGGGTGACTCATTCAGTTGAGCGTTTGACTCTTGATTTCAACCCAGGTCATGATCTCCATGTCGTGGGACCTAGCACCACATTGAGCTCCACACTGAGCAATGAAGCCTCTCTCTCTCTCTCTCTCTTTCTCTCTCTCTGCCCCTCCCCTGCTTACACATGTGCAATCTCTTTGAAAATAAACATTAAAAAAATAAAGTAATTTAGAACTAAATATGTTTGACAAAGCAGCATTGTTTCTAGAGGTTCTGCCACATGATCTTAATGCTCAAGATATAGTTGGGTCAAAAGACTTGGATCCAAGTTATGTATAAGTTACTATCTGTGTGATCTTCACAAAGTCCCTCAATTTTCTGTTTCCAATTTCTTCATCTCTATCGTTAGAACATATATTTCATGGGTTTGTGAGAATTAAATGAGACAATATATATGAGATAGCCCTTGGAAATTATAAAATACCATGTTCATTAAAACTCAGTATTTTTAAGGCATTTCCTTCTATGGCTCATTTTAAGAGCCACAGAATTTACTTAGTTTCTCTTTTTGAAGTATTTCCAATATGTTGGCATATCTGTGAACAGAAAAAACTCATTTTTTTTTTGATCCTCATGATGACATTAGAATGAGCAAGTAGCTACAATTTAACTTTTTCAGGGAGTCCTATCTCTGAGTGCCATCTCATAACTACATGGTAGAATATCAGATAGTAAATAGAAATCACCGTCCAAGGAATTCGATAGCAGCCACACATTTGACACTGTACAATAGTTTAACAGATTTGTCATTTTTTTTTCTTTTTTCTGACTACAGTAAAATTCTCATAAATAATTAACTGGTCAGAAGTACTCTGTGAAATACAAATATTAGCTGCTATTTTACAGAGTCAACTGACAAAAATAGAGACTAGATTTTTTTAACGAATTGTTTATTGTGAAGCAATTACTGTAACCAAATAAATCACAATTAGAACATCCATCTGCTAGGACATGAAATTATTTATCATTATATCCAAACTGATATAATACTAAAAATCACATAGTGAAAAGAAAGACCTGGGCTTCCAATTCTGGCTATACAAACTTAAGCAAGTTAACTAACATATTTGAAACTTCATTTCCTAATGTTCTTAATATGAGAACATAACTATCTTTTGGGGGTATTGTAAAGATTAAATAACAAAGTACAGGTTAAAAAAAAGGAAGCAAATACAGGTTTCTGCCATTAGCTGAAAGAAAGTAGAACATCCTTCTGAAAACTTTCTCAAGAAACCCTAAGCCAAAATGTCATAAAACAAAGAAGAGTATCCCCTACTTTTTGAAAGTTTACATTATGTCACTAGCTTTTACAAAAGACCTACCTTGGTACCTGTGTTTTCTTTTTCCTTTTTTTTTAATTGTTTATTTTTGAGAGAGACAGAAAAGGAGCTTGAGCAGAAGAGGGGCAGAGACAGAGGGAGCAAGAGGATCTGAAGCAGGTTCTGTGCTGACAGCAGAGAGCCAAATGCAGGGCTTGAACAAAAGAAGTGAGCCATGAGATCATGACCTGAGCCTAAGTAGGATGCTTAACAGACTGAGCCACCCAGGTGCACCCCTGTTTTTTCTAACCAAAAGAAATCCAAAGAAGACTTTACTTTTATAGAAAAAAGTTGTTACCATACTAAGGTAGGTCCTTCATAAAACAGAAGTGGTGTAACAGGAACATTCAGAAAGCAGGTGCTACTTGTATATGTAAATGGATCTGTCATAGTAACTATCTTTTGTTTTAATATAAAATTTATTGTCAAATTGGTTTCCATACAACACCCAGTGCTCATCCCAACAGGTGCCCTCCTCAATACCCATCACCCACTCTCCCCTCCCTCCCACCCCCCATCAACCCTCAGTTTGTTCTCAGTTTTTAAGAGTCTCTTATGGTTTGGCTCCCTCCCTAACCTCTTTTTTTTTTCCTTCCCCTCCCCCATGGTCTTCTGTTAAGTTTCTCAGGATCCACATAAGAGCGAAAACATATGTTATCTGTCTTTCTCTCTATGACTTATTTCACTTAGCAAAACACTCTCCAGTTCCATCCACGTTGCTACAAAAGGCCATAGAAACTATCTTGTGGAAGATCTCTGACTATATTTCTTCCCTTCCCCTCTCATTCTTTACCTCATTTTCTTTTCATCTTTTATTTCAAATGTCAATCATGCATCTATGGGCAGACATAGTTATAGAATGAAACAGGAATACAACAAGAGAGTTTGACTAAGAACACTTTATCTTCTCCACATTTATCTTGACCACCACTATCCCCAGTTCCTATAACCTTAAAACTATTAAATTTCCAAGTAAACTTAATAGTGACAAGTATTTTCACACCTAATTATCTCATTCATTCTCACCACATCGTGCAAGTATACTTTAACTACAGAGATAAAGAAATCAGAAATCAAAAATTTTAGAAGAGGAAGAACCTGACAGTCGACATAATAAGAAAGAGATGGCGGGTATAAAGTGCTATTATTAAAAAATGATGCTTTTCCAAAGAGATAGACCATTTGTCTTTTCGTTGTACACTTTTGGTGTTTTAAGTGAGTGCAATAAATTCTAGGACTAAATATCATAAATATCAAAGATTTGAACACTCTAAGTGTTTCTCTTTCTCCTAGTACAAAAAGCAGGCAATTCTCAGTTGTTATAGCAGCACCATGCGAAATCAGGGACATAGCCTCCCACTATACTTGTGTTCTACCATTCTTAGCCCAGGGAGTTTCTGCTCAATGCAGTAGTAGAGTCTTAGATGATGGCTGAATTCCAGAAATCCTGTCTGGATTGTGAGCACAGCTGGGTTGAGGAGGGCATCAAAAAAGCATATGTGCTTGGGGCGCCTGGGTGGCTCAGTCGGTTGAGCCTCGGACTTCAGCTCAGGTCATGATCTTACGGTCCGTGAGTTCGAGCCCCACGTGGGGTTCTGGGCTGATGGCTCAGAGCCTGGAGCCTGCTTCCAATTCTGTGTCTCCCTCTCTCTCTGCCCCTCCCCCGTTCATGCTCTGTCTCTCTGTCTCAAAAATAAATAAATGTTAAAAAAAAAAAAAAGCATATGTGCTTACTGTGTGCACCACTCTTAATAAGCTTTCAGAGTACAACTCAATAATTTCTTTTCATGTTTTATTGTTTACCTTCCAGTAGAGCAGAAGCTGGAATATTGACATTTAACTGGGCACATTGCTCCCCAGAATAAAGTCAGAATCTTCTTACAAAGAAAGATGGAATTGTTATTGTAAAAGCATGAAGAAGACTTGGGGCACCCGGGTGGCTCAGTCGGTTAAACCTCCGACTTTAGCTCAGGTCATGACCTCACGGTTTGTGAGTTTGAGCCCCATTTCGGGCTCTGTACAGACAGCTCAGAGCCTGGAGCCTGCTTCGGGTTCTGTGTCTCCCTCTCTCTCTGCCCCTCCCCCCACTCATGCTTCATCTCTCTCTGTCTCTGTCCCAAAAATAAACATTTAAAAAAAAACATAAAGAAGACTCTGCCTCAAGGGAGTAATTTTTATTTACTAGAAAGTTGAGGCACTGGAGTACCTGAAATAGTGACATGAGAAACTTCTATCAAATAGCATAAGGAATATGGTTGACGGCTATCACCCCAGTCAGCCAACTCAGGTACTATACTTCATTGGTTTAGACTTTGCTGCATTGCTGTGATTTATTATTCTCCACCCATTTAAACATCTTTAATGAAACTGACAGGAAAATTTCATTAACTTTCATTTAATTAACCTTATCTGATAAATTAAAAAAAATGTTTCTCTTTCCATTTATTATTTAATTACAGAGTTAGATAATAGAGTTCACTCTGATTTTCATTTTTCCACACCAAAAAAAATGCAGTTTATTTATAAATATCTAGTAATACATATTTGAAACTAAAGTATACCTTTCAATAGTCCCAGAATTTGAATAAGTTATTTAAAATATTTGTTTCCTTGTTTGGTCATTATTACATTACTCACTAAACATTAATCTTTAGTTCAGCAATATTTTATCTACTATTACTACTACCAACAATATTAAAAATAATAATAGTTATCATGTGTTGCTTGCTTACTATGTGCCAGACATTTTATCATTAATCTTTATAAAAAAACTTAAAGGAGTATTATTATTATTGTAATTATATAAATGAGGAAAGTCAAGTTTAGAGACACCATATTTCCAGATAGAATTGGGGCCAGGTTCTTAATATAGGAAGGACTACACTCTTAAACACCATATAATTGATTTCAAGATGTGATGGCACTGAATCCCTGGCCCAACACTGGAGCCACTGTCTCCAAATTTCTTTTTCCTTTAATGTTTATTTACTATTTTGAAAGAGAGAGATAGAGACAGAGTGCAAGCAGGGGAGGGGCAGAGAGAGAAGGAGACACACAATCTGAAGCAGGCTCCCATCTCTGAGCTGTCAGCACAGAGCCCAACGTGGGGCTCAAACCCACGAATGGTGAGATCATGACCTGAGCCCAATCCAGAAGCTTAACAAACTGAGCCACCCAGGCACCCCTCCAGGTTTCTTGTAACATCAACAACAACAACAAAATCATTATTGTCTAGGCCATATTACCATAGTATCTTGTTATTTGTAGCATGCTAACATATATGTGTAACATGTAAGGATGAAAACCTATTTTTTATAGTATACACAAACAGGGTAAAAACTAGGATTATAGACTAGTGTAAGGCAAAACAGTTTTTATTATAAATTTCATAAGAACTAAAGAACTAAAGAAGTATTAGGTCATACTCCTACATCATAATATTTCTAAACCAAAAATGGAATACTCTTAAACATATCTGAACAAAGTAATTTTATAATTTTAAGTCTGTTCATATTAAATATTTTACAAAGTTATAGGCATTACTTGTGCTTATCAGCACCCATATTTTTAAATTAGAGCTTAATGATTTTAATCAAGCACTTATATGTTTAATTGATTTCAATGCATATTATCAAATTTCTAACATCTTTGCTACCTTTATTCTTAAATTATTTTGATTTACCAATTAGTAATCAAAACATAAATGTCTTTTGAGTTATTTTTTTATTATAATATCTGAATGGTAACGGAGCTAGCTAGCTACAATCAATTTTTGGGCCACAATCATTTTTCACTGAAAGCTATGACAACAGTGTTTTATCTTTATCATGTATTGTTTTAAAAAGTTCTGTCTTTATTTTCTTTCAAGTAAATATTTCTTTAATTCAAAAATCTTTAGAAGTCTGTGTGTGTGTGTGTGTGTGTGTGTGTGTGTGTGTGTGTGTGTGTTCTTTTTCTTTTAGTTATCTTGTAACACAGTGAACTGTGTCTCAAGTCCATCTGGTCTTTGTGAGATTTGAAATATGATTAACTGCTGTTTCTTCCCATTCGTATTAATTATAATTCCTGTTTCATGTGCTGGCTTTGATTATATAATAGCTAATATTTATGATTTTCATTTGTTCTCCATTGTCAAATATCCTCACTCTACTCTTTTTCATTATTTTTTCTCCATTTTGTATGTGTTCTAGAAATGTTTCCCAAGTTTGTATATCACTACTCTTCTATTTACTGTTTCAAATTTTAGCTTCTGTACTCTTGGTTCCATTATTCTTTCTCATTATCTAATCTTGATTTCCTTTTACTTTACCCTACTGTGGTTTAAGAAGAGGGAGGCAGTGTGCATAGTGGTTAAGCATACAGTTTCTGAAGCTATCTGCACTTAGCAATTGTATGCTATGACAAGTTACTGAACTCTGTATATCACTTCCTCACCTGTAAAACAGAAGATTAATGGCAATTTCTTCAAGAAGAGTTGGGAGATAAGTCAGTTATAATACATAAGGTTATTAGAAGAGGGCCTGACACATGGCATTGCTACATAAATGTGTGTCATTACTAAGAGATACAACATACTTCTCTATATCTGAATATTAAATTGTTCACATTTAATATTTACTTGTGTTTCATGAAATAACTATTCCTAAGAAAGACTTTTTAAGAGAATACTTGGAAAAATTTTTTTTTTAAGTTGGAGATGTTTTCATTATTCACATGAACCAAGACACTCACCTCTTATAAAAAGAGTTCTAACCAGTCCAGATTTAGAAAACCTAAGGACCTCTGCTCAATCAAACCCTCAATTAAGAATCCAGGAAGACTCTTTATAGAAGGAGATCTTACAGTTCTAATGAGGCTTTATAATATCCATTCTTCTATTTTATATGCCCAATGAAACTGCCACCTTCCTATACCTAATACATGTTGAATATTATTCTAGGCACTAATGCCCCTCCCTCTTTCTTGGAGGTTAACCATTTAAGTTTGGAGAGACATGTTATGAAGATTATGATCATTTTCATGATGATACATTTTCATCAATGGTAAATGCTACAAAAACATAAAAATCTAAAAACAAAATGGAATATATTACATTGACTCTAAGTGCAGTGCTGACCACTTTAGGAAAAAAACAGTCATGAAAAAATGGTCTTAAGGAAGCATCAGTTGAAAGAATTGAATAACAAGAAGTGGTCAAATCACACAAACATCTCTGGAGAAGGCCTTCCAGTTATGGATATGAGAATGAAGTTTTAAAAAGTGAAGAAAAGCCAGTATGGCCAAAAAAAAA
Organism: Neofelis nebulosa; assembly: GCF_028018385.1. Taxonomy (NCBI): domain Eukaryota; kingdom Metazoa; phylum Chordata; class Mammalia; order Carnivora; family Felidae; genus Neofelis; species Neofelis nebulosa. Next base: position 79,337,227 of record NC_080788.1, read on the forward strand.
AAAAAAACAAAACAGAAAAACCCAACAACAACAACAACAAAAAAAAAAAAAAAAAAAAAAAAAAAAAACAAACACACAAAAAAAACATGGTCCAGAGAGAGATACTTTACATGAGGTCAAAGAAGTAAGTGAAATTAGAGAAAGACAAAAATCATATGACTTCACTCATATGAGGACTTTAAGAGACAAAACAGATGAACATAAAGGAAGGAAAACAAAAATAATATAAAAACAGGGAGGGGGACAAAACAGAAGAGACTCATAAATATGGAGAACAAACTGAGGGTTATGGGAGGGATTGTGGGAGGGGGGATGGGCTAAATGGGTAAGGGGCACTAAGGAATCTACTCCTGAAATCATTGTTGCACTATATGCTAACTAATTTGGATGTAAATTTAAAAAAATAAAAAATAAAACAAATTAATAAAAAAAGATGTAGAAAAGAGGACAGCATGTAGTAAATTATAGATAAAGACAAAAATGTATTTTCTTTAAAAGACTATGGGAAGTTTGATGTAGGGCATAATCATTATGTGTATTACATGGATTACAAGTTCAAGTATGGAAGCATGAAAAATCATTAAAAATAATTTTATTATTGTTGAAATGAGAGATGGCAATACAGATGGGTTATAACAGTAAAAAATGTTGGAGAATAAGTTATGAGCCTGTAGGAACTCAAATAGAAATAGTATGTGAGAATGAGGAAAGAGAGGGAACAAGGCTGACTCATATATAAACATACATACACAGAGACATACATATATATTTAAATATAAATATAGTTATGTGCATACATACGTATTCCTTATTTACAGATATCGATGCTCCTATTTAAAAAATTCTTATCAAGCTCTTAATTCTATAAGAGAACCCTAATACAGGAGGCACAATAGTCCAGGTAAGAGATGACTAAGGCTGAAATAGAGTCAGAAATAGAGGAATTAAAAGTAAAATACAAATGTTAGAGACTAAGAAAAAAATCATCAGGATGTAGTGATTGATTAATCATACTGAGGATAGGAGGGATTTGGCCATATAGAAGAAGAAAAAAACAACAAAGTTTAGTTCAAGATTTAGAGGCCGTATGCTTTGAAGAATAGTGCTATCATTAACAGAAAGAGGCAAGCTAAAAGTACATGTAAGTTTGGGAGAGAAGGTCATGAGTCTAGTTGAATACTGAATATAAAATAATAAAAAGATAAGCAAGTGGAAATGCTCTTTGGCGATGCGGCATCATGTCTCAGGAGAGAATGAGACGAGATGTAAGGTGGAGCATATCTACATAAAGGTGATGGCTGAGGAATCCAAATTAGAAAGGTCCCTGTAAGAGAGAATCAAGAAAGGATCTGCGAACAAAGATGACATTTCTAAAAGCATTATGCCTCTTCCTTTTCCATTCCTTTTTATGTAGTCATAGATATCTAAGAGCAAATAGAGGAGGAAATGTGGACTGGATTAGCTATTTTTAAATTCTTGTTTCAGAATTTAATTACTACTTAAAGTATAACTACCACCAAACTCATGTTCTTTATAAGTAAGGATAAAACAATTTATGTGAATGGATTTTCCTTGGCAATTTCGATATGGGCAAGTTGTAGTTTTAGATTTTTATTTTAGTTAGCACACATCTTTTAATGTCCACTTCTCTGTGACAGTAAAGGGTGAACTAAATTGATACATAAAATTTGATACAAACTATCATCATTTTTATCAAAAGCAAGTGGGCCTTTATGATTTATCTCAAAATAAATTAAGTTATATACTTTTTACTGGAGTAAATTCCTTAATTTCATATTACCTTACTTTCTTCAACTGCTTTGGAAGAAAAATTTAGCCAGACACTTCAGCTTATGGTTTTCAGTAATAATATACTTTGTCTTTAACTCTCAAGAATGATGGTACTAGAAGAAATCAAGAGAGATAATTTCTTCTATATACTATCTTCTAAACTAAAATCTCTCAGATAATAAGTATTTATTGTGTGGATTTCAAGTTATGAAGTAAATCAGACTTACTTAAGGTGCTTCTTAGTGAGAGTGATTCTTGGGCTTTGCCCTCAGAGATCCTAATTCAAAAGCCCAAAGTGAGGTAGAAATCTGCATTTATCATAGTTAAGGCTGATTCATCTGGTAGACCAGTCTATTAAAGTTACTGGTTTATTGAATCTTCACAGATTACCTAACATTATATTCAATGTTGGTGATTTTTGCTTAATCATCAATTCTGCAAAGATTTTCTACTTAAATTGGGACTGGAGAGATTTAGGCTACATTAAAGGCCTCTGGCTGAGTACCTTTTATAGACTGTCTTAAAGTGAAGGTTACTGTCCCAATATGTTCCTTTAGATACTTTCACCTTTATAGAACAATCTAATTTCTTCTTCACATAACTCATTTTTTTAAATCCTTTATAAAATTTCTCAAAATTTCTTCATTCATGATTATTATAATGGTTACACAATTATGTCATGGAATTACTTTTAACCCCTACAATACTGTTTTTTACAAGCGATTATATGTCTCATCTTATATTTTAACATTACTAACATGGTAGAATATTAGGAGATGATTAATGTCAAATGAACATTACTACCTATAATTTGTATCTGTTTTCTTAAATCAAGATTATAGGGGTATCTGAGTGGCTCAGTCAGTTAAGCGTCAGGCTCTTGGTTTTGGCTCTGGTGGTAATCTCACAGTTCGTGAGACTGAGCCCAGCAGAGGGCTCTTTGCTGACAATGCGAAGCCTGCTTGGGATTGTCTCTTGCCCTCTGTCTCTCTGCCCTTCCCCTCCTTGCTCTCTATCTCTCCCTCTCTCTCAAAATAAATAAATAAACTTCAAAAACTTTTTATAAGAAGGATTATATATATGGGGCATTTGGGTGGTTCAGTTAGTTAAGCATCTGATTCTGGATTTCGGCTCAGGTCATGATCTCACAGTTGGTGAGATCAAGCCCTGAGTCAGGCTCCATGCTGATAGTGTGGAGCCTGCTTGGGATTTGTGCTCTCTTTGCCCCTCCCCCACTCACAGGCATGCACACTCCCCCTCTACCTCTCAAAATAAATAAACATTTTTAAAAATATTATATATATATATATATATATATATATATATGTATGTGTGTGTGTGTCAAATAGATATAATATGTATGAATATATGTAAATGTTTAGTAGCTATCTTTTCTTTTTTTTAAACATTTATTTATTTTGAGAGACAGAGACAGAGCATGAACAGGTGAAAGGCAGAGAGACCTCTAGAGAGACACAGAATCCAAAACAGGCTCCAGGCTCTGAGCTGCCAGCACAGAGGGACTTGCCAGACATGAGACTTGAACCCACGAATCGTGAGATCATGACCTGAGCCAAAGTCAGACATTTACCCAACTGAGCCACCCAGGTGCCCCTAGTAGCAATCTTTTCTAATCAATATCCATAAACCTATCAATTATTACCAAATATTTAGGCTGTGTCAGTTTTAAGTCTTTTCTAGTTATAACTATTCAATAATTATTACAATGAATAATTTGGGAAAAGGAGACTATAAATCTCCTATACTTTTCCTTAAGGCTTTTTAAAAGTCTTTTTAGAAATCTATTATTTGGGGGAATTCTTCAAGATGGCAGTATAGGAAAATCCTGAATTCACCTCCTTCTATGGGCTCACCAAACCTACAAATACATATGGATAATTTCCCTCCGAGGAGGATCTGAAATTTCTTTTAAATTTATTTATTTATTTTGAAAGAGAGAGAGAGAGGGAGAGGGAGAGGGAGAGGGAGAGGGAGAGGGAGAGGGAGAGGGAGAGGGAGAGGGAGAGGGAGAGGGAGAGAGAGAGAGAGAGAGAGAGAGAACGAACCTAACAGCACTGAGCCTGACATGGGGCTTGATCTCACAAACCATGAGATCATGACCTGAGCTGAAATTGAGTCAGATGTTTAACTCACTATGCCATTCAGGCACACCAAAAGACATGAAATCTAGATGAACTACTTTTCCACAATAATGGATAAAAAGACCAAATCCAGACAGGTAGGAGAAGCAGAGACACAATCTTTACAAAAACTCTAAATCTGGTGCAGCAACACATAGTAAGGCAAGGATCTCAGCAGTGCAGTGCTTCTCCTGGCGGAGCAATGGGTTGGTACCCCACCTAAGGCACTTTAACCCCTGGGATCTGCACCAGACAGACAAGCTCCTAAAACAACTGGCTTAGAAAACCAATGAAGCTGATGTCCAGGAGACCCAAATTGCTATAAGAAATGGAGATTACTCTTTTAAAACGTTCACATGGGGTCTCACTCACCCCATATATGCCACAAAAAAGCAGTTTGAAAACTACCTACATTATGTTTACTAATCTAAAAACATCTGGTAGAGGGGCAGGAGATGGCTGAAACTCCCCAGAGACAGATGCACTGGCAGATTCCATTTTTTTACTCTCCATCTACCATACTAACACAGGAGGGTGAGCTCAGACACAGAAGCCTCCCATCACTTTGCTAAGACAGGTAAGGGAAATCCAGGCTAGATGGGTTTCTGGAGCTGGACTGCAGAGGTAGTTGCAGCTCTGGAGCTCTTGCTGGGACAAATAAAAGCAAATGGTCACTCCATTCTACTTCTCCCTAGCTAAGGTCAGTAAGCATGGAAATTGTGACATTCCTTGGCTCCCTGGCTGGGGCTGGCAAGTGTGAGTTGTCATGCATTCTGTTCCCAGCCTAAACTTGGCATCCACACACAGACAAGGCACTCTCTTCCTGCATTCCTGAAGCCCATGGGGGAGGGGGAGCAGTTAAGACAATTTACTGCTGCCTTTCTGAAGCCAGTGAGCATGTCTTACCCCTTAAACTATCCAGCTGCCTACTTAAGGAGCAGGCATATGCAGTCCATGCAAGGGATGCCCCTTGAATGCCTGGCCCTGGTAGCCCAAGGGGCTGGCATTACTAAGCTCCATAGGAATGTAACAATGGTAAAGATAGTTCCTGGCAGGCCATCACCTCCCAGGGCACTGCACAGACAGCAGACTAAAACATGAAAGACCAGTCTTCCATGGAAAAGGCCTTTTACCTAGCCTGGAGTTTCAGCCTCAAGGACAGGATTCAGGTTTCCCATACATCTAGAGACTAAGGCAATGTTCCAAAGGTAGGTAGGTAGAGTAACACCAACCTTGTGTACCTCCTTGGCTTCACTACAGTGACAAAACTTCCTGGAGAGGAGTTTATAGAGTAATATGGGAGCTTGAGTTTTGCAATTGTTACCCAGGAAACCCCACCAGATCTCCTGGTCTGGATCCCAGCAGCCCTGCAGCCCTGGAGGACTTTATGTATTTGGAAGCTTTAAAATCTGCTGAGTATCTGGCTCCTAATCAGCCTAAAACTAGGTGCTAAATGAGATTGCTGTCCTTGAAACACTCACAGGTCTTGGCACACCCTCAACAATGGAGACGTATCAGGAATAAATCAGGTGACTTAGATAATCCTAAAGTTTTCAGAGACAATCAAGAGGTAGGGTAATGTTGAATGGCAGTTTATCACATATGCAAATCTACTCCTTCTAGATGGAGAGGCAGCTGTTTGCCTAATACATAGAAACAGAGAGTCAAGCAAAATGACAAGACAGAGAAATATGTTCCAAATGAACAGAACAAGACAAAATCTCAGAAAAGGAACTTAATTATACAAAGATAAGTAATCTACCCAATAAAGAATTCAAAGTAATGTTCACACTAATAGTGAACAAAGATGCTCTTCAAATTTGGGATAAGAATGGATAAATATAATCAGAGTGTGAATGAAAAGATAGGAAATAGAAGCAAGTACCAAATGGAAGTCACAGAGCTGAAGAATATAATAATTGAACTGAAAAATGCACTACAGGGCTTACAGCAGCCTGGATGAAACAGAAGAGACCAACAAGATGGAAGATAAAGCAAGGGAACTAAGCCAGACATAGCATGTTTGAGGAAAAAAAAAAAAAAAGAATTGTGAAAAATAAAGACAACAGGGGCACCTGCATGGCTCAGTCGGTTAAGCATCTGGCTTTGGTTCAGATCATGAGTTCAAGCCCTGCATCGGGCTCTCTGATGTCAGTGCAGAGCCTGCTTTGGATCTTCTGTCTCCCTGTCTCTCTGCCCAACCCCTTACACACACACACACACACACACACACACACACACACACACACACTCTCTCTCTCTCTCTCTCTCTCTCTCTCTCTCTCTCTCAAAAATAAATGAACATTAAAAAATGAAGATAACATAAAGGGCCTATGGAACAACATCTAACAGAATAATATTCATAATAAAGGGGTCTCTATATGAGATCAGAAAGGGATGAGAGGGAGAAAGGGATAGAAAACTCATGTAAAGAAATAATGGCTAAAAATTCCCTAACCTAGGGAAGGAAACACCTATCATTCCCCAGAAAGCCCAGAGAGAGCCAAAGAAAATGAACCCAAAAGGATCCACACCAAGACAGATTGTAATTAAAATGTGAAAATTTAAACAGAGAATCTTAAAAGCAATAAAAAATAAATAAATTTTAGATGTAACAGAAACACCATAAGGCTATCAGATTTTTTGACAGAAACATTATAGGCTAGAAGAGAGTGGCATGATACATTCAAAGTACTGAAAGGGAAAAAACTAATAGCCAAGAATACTCTACCTGGAAAGTCTACCATTCAGAATTGAAGAAGAGATTAAGAGTTTTCCAGATAAGTAGAAGCCAAAGGAGTTCATCATTACTAAATGAGCCTTACAAGGTATATTAAAAGGACTCTAAAACCAACATAGAAATGGCACTTATTAATAACAATAAAAATTTAAAAAATAAAAATACATACAAAAGTTAAAGTATCTCTGGAAAAGGTAAATATAAAGTCTAGTAAAGATAGATTAATCACTTACAAAGCTATTGTGAAGGTTAAAAGACAAAAGTAATAAAATTAAAACTATAATAATTAGCTAAAGGATATTTAAATTAAAAAGATAAATGTGACATCAAAACATGAAATGTGGAGTGGAGGGGGTAAAAATGCAGAGTTTTGAAATGTGTTCAAATTTAAGTTGTTAATCAACTTAAAATACATTTATTGTTTTTTAATTGATTTATTTTTTATATTAAATATAATTTATTGTCAAATTGGTTTCCAAACAATACCCAGTGCTCACTGTTTTTTTAATTTTTTAACGTTTGTTTATTTTGAGAGACAGAGAGAGAGAGAAAGAGAGAGAGAGAGAGAGAGCATGAGTGGGGGAGGAGCAGAGAAAGAGGGAGACACAGAATCTGAAGCAGGCTCCAGGCTCTGAGCTGTCCAGACAGAGCCCAACGTGGGGCTCAAACTCAAGGACCACAAGATCATGACCTGAGTCCAAGTTGGATGCTTAACCGACTGAGTCACCCAGGCGCCCCTAAAATACATTTATATACATAAAATGATACATATGAACCTCACAGTAATCACAAAACAAAAACTTATAGCAAATACACAAAAGACAACAAAAGAGAAATTTAAATATAATGCTAAACAAATTCATCAAACTGCAAGGAAAAAGAAGAAAAAAGAAACAGGAGGAACTACAAAAAAAAGTGAGAAAAAAATCAACAAAATGGCAATGAATGCATACCTATTAGTAATTAAATGTAAGTGGACAAGAGTTCTCCAATTTAAAGACATAGAGTAGCTAAATGGATAAAAAACAAGACACATCTATATGTTGTCTACAAGAGACTGACTTCAAAAGTAAGGACACACAGAGACTGAAAGTGAAGAGTTAGAAAAAGATATTCAATGAAAATTAAAACAAAGCTGGTATGATTATACTCTGACAGAAAAAAAAATGACTTTAAAATAAAGACTATAATAGACATCTGGGGAAGTTGGTGGAGTAGAGGAATCCTAAGCTCACCTCTTCCCATGGATACAACTAGATAACACCCATTTCAGTTTAAATAACCCAGAAAATGACCCAAAGACTGGTAGAACAGACTCTCCAGAGTGGGATATAAAGAAGAGGCCATATCAAAGAGGGTAAGAAGATCAGAGATGCAGTCAGAGATAAACAGACACACAAGATTGTCCTCAGGAGGGAGAAACACAAAGGTTGCATGGAGAGGGGACAGAAACAGACCCTCACATTAAGCACCCCAGGCATGGAGGCACCACCCCTGGGGAAAGAAATACCCACAACATTTGGCTATGAAAACAAGAGGGGCATAACTTCATGTGTTCTTACTGTCAGTAGAGCTTAATACCTGGGGCTTTAAAAATAAATGCTGTGGGCTCTGGGAGAAGAAACAGAATGAGAGGAAACTGAGTCCCCACCCTTAAAGAGAAAGCACAACAAACAGCCCTTGTGGAGATACAGGATAGCAGAAGCAGTTTGAAAAACCCCTGTGGTGTATAAAAGGCAGATCTGTTTACTAATCTCAGAACAAGTTCTGGAGGGGCAAGGATCCCCAGGAGATTTCTCCAAGAAACCTAAGTGTTTATAGGCAGCATTTGCTGCTCCTTCCCCTCAGTCTAGATACAGGGGCACCTGAAGGAACCAGCACAGTACCAACACTCTCCATCTACCTTCTAACAGCATGCCTCATCCCCATGTTCTCCTGTGACCTGCCTCCTCCAATATGCTCTTGGCTGGAGCCCATCCAAAGTGGTGCCACAAGCCTGGCAGTGTGCAAACAGCCCAAATGGGTCAGCACCATTTCCAAGTCACTCCAGTCCTGGGCAAAGAGGAAAATAACCACACAGAACACTCCCACTTTGATCCAAATAGTAGGCTAGGATCAGACAATTGGTCTGACTGCAGGCTTGCCCATCAACAAATGTTTCTCGGGGGATAACACAGGAGAAGTATGCTACAGTTCAGTGCTACTGCCTCTCTGGCAAATGCATTGTCTGACTCCAGTCAATCTCAGTACAGCCTCAAACCGGCCCACTAACAACACAGGGACCAAACCCAGCGCACAACAGGCAAAGACTATCACCTCAGATGATTGGACTGAAGGCAAAATTTGGCTGAGCCACAATAGGAGGGCACACAAACACACATGTGAGAGATCACTGAAGTTCCAGGTTCTGGTGAACAGGGATCATTTCACTGCATGGCACTACAGAACTTCTTCTTCGTAAGAATACTACTTTCAAGAGCAAGAGACACAGCTGACTTTTCTAACACATAGAAACAGACAAAGACAGACAAAATGAGGGGACAGAAGAATATGTCCCAAATAACAGAAAAAGACAAAATCACATCAAGAGATTTATGTCAAATGGAGAAAAGTAATATGACTGATACATAATTTAAAGTAATGCTCAGGGGGCACCTGGGTGGCTCGGTCGGTTAAGCATCTGACTTAGGCTCAGGTCATGATCTCACGGTCCATGAGTTCAGGCCCAGCGTCGGGCTCTGTGCTGACCGCTCAGATTCTGTTTCAGATTCTGTTTCAGATTCTGTGTCTCCCTCTCTCTCTGCCCCTCCCTTGTTCATGCTCTGTCTCTCTCCGTCTCAAAAATAAATAAACGTTTAAAAAAATTAAAAATAAATAAAATAAAGTAATGCTCAGAAATTTACCCACTGGACTTGATAAAAGAGTAGAGGACCTCAGAGAGACTCTTAACAAAGAGACAGAAAACGAATCACAGATGAAGAACTCAATAATGGAAGTTAAAAATACATAAGACACCTAGAGGAAGATGGAGGCAGACTAGGAACACAACCAGATAACTTTCAAATCATCCCAAATACCTCAGAAATCAACCTGAAGACAAACAAAACAAACTCCACAAACTCTGCAACTAAAGAGTGAGAAGAGGCCACATTGAAGAAGGTAGGAAGTGCAGATGTGGTTTAGGAGAGAAAAAGATCACAAGTGCTGCTGAGGGGAAGAAGTTGTGGTCATAGAGAAGACCAAGCAAGAGAGAGAGCAGCACACAGGAGAACATTTCCCCAAAGTCATTGGCTTAGAAAACAAAAGGGGTCGAATTTTTTGAGATCTTGCAACTATCAGGGCTAAATCCTGGTTTAAAGGTGAGCAGGCTTAGCTGGGATAGAGCTCAGAGGCCACTGCCCTGCTCCTGGAGAAAAAGTAGGCAAACAAGAGAGGGGCAGACGGCATGCAAACAGTGGAAACAGTGATCTGAAGAACACTGGGGGCACAGAGTGGGGAGATTATTCACTCTTCTCAGAGCTTGTTTCTGAGGGGCAGCATTCAGAGACACCTCTCCAGAAACAAAGGAGCTGGCTAGTACCGTTTCCCTTGCCTGCCCCTCAATCTAAACAGAGAGCCACCTGAGGGAAGCAGCAAAGCATTAACACTGGCTATCCAACTTGCTTATACCAAGACCCATGCCCTGAACTCTGGTGGTGCTGACCTTTCTAATCAAGCTTACCTCAGTTCCAGTGTAGGCCCTCCCTGCAGAAAACTAGCACAAACCCCTGCCCACACCACATCTCCTGACCAGAGAGGTTTATAGGTCCTCAGATCTGGTGGAGTTGGTGTCAGATTTCATTTCACAACCAGACCAGAGCACACCTATTTAAAACTCACCACAATCAGGCCAGGGACAAACATTGCCCAGTAGGCAAAGAGAGCGGCAGCAGATGAGTGGCATGAAGGATAGAGGAGCCCAAACACAACAGCAGAGTGCACACAGCACACACCAGAAACACTCTCTGAAGCACTGGGCCCTGGGTACTATATATCCTCTTCTTCATAAGGCCATTACATTCAGGAGCAGGGGACATAATTGGCTTTCTAACACAGAGAAGACAGGGACAAAATGCCAAGATGGAGAAATTTATTCCAAATGAAAGAACAAGATAGTGCCACAGACAGATATAAGTGAAACAGGTGTAAGAAACATTCCTGATGGATAATTTAAACCAAAAATCATAAGGATACTCACTGGGCTTTAGAAAAGAAGACATGAGGGTGACCCATACCAGAGAGATAAAAGAGTTAAAAAAAAAAAAGAATCAACCAGAGATGAAGAATACAATAAATAACATTAGAAACAGGTTTGATGCAATGAACGACAGGCTAGAAGAAGCAGAGGAACAAACTAGTGATCTAGAAGACAAAATAAAAGAAAATAATAAAGATGAAGAGAAAAGAGAAGGAACAATTATGCAACACAGTAATAGACTTAGGGAACTCAGTGACTCCACCAAACATAACAACATTCATATTACAGGAGTCCCAGGAGAAGAAGGAAGAGAAAAATGGACAGAAAATTAATTTTAAGAAATAGCAGAAAACTTACCTAATCTGGGGAAGGAAACAGACATGCAGATCCAGGAAGCACAGAGAACTCCCAACAAAATCAACAAAAGCAGGCCCACATCAAAACACACTGTAAACAAATTTATAAAATATAGCAATAAAGGAAAAGAAAATCCTAAAAGCAGCAAGACAAGAGAAGGCCTTAACTTTCAAGGGAAATCCCATGAGGCTACCTGGAAATTTCTTAACAGAAATTTGGCAAGCCACAACGGAGTGGTATGATACATTCAATGTGCTTAATGGAGAAAAAATCTACGGCCAAGAAGATTCTATCCAATAAGACTATAAGTCAGACCAGAAACAGAGATAAAGAGCTTCCCAGAAAACAAAAACTAAACAAGTTCATAACCACTAAAACAGCCTTACAAGAAATATTAAAGAAGACTCACTGAGTTCAAAGGAGACCAAAAGTGACAAAGACAAGAAAAGACCAGAGAAAATCTTCAGAAATAACAACAAAAGAAGAAAGAAAGTGGCAATAAATACATATCTATCAATAATTACCTTGAATGTAAATGGGCTAAGTGCTCCAACCAAAAGACACAGGGTGTCAAAATGAATTAAAAAAAAAAAAAGCAAGACCCATATATATGCTGCCTACAAGAGACTCGTTATAGACACCCACAGGTTGAAAAGAGGGAGTGGAGAAACATTTATCATACAAATGAATGTCAAAAGAAAGCCATAGTAGCAATATTTATATCAGAAAAACTAGACATTTAAAAAAAAATTAATGTTTATTTTTGAGAGACAGACTGAGAGACAGAGCATGAACAGGGGAGAGGCAGAGAGACAGGGAGACACAGAATCAAAGCAAGATCCAGGGTCCGAGCTGTCAGCACAGAGCCAGACATGGGACTCAATCTCACAAACCCCGAGATCATGACCTGAGGTGAAGTCGGACGCTCAAACTACTGAGCCACCAAGGCACCCCAGAAAAATTAGACTTTAAAACGAAATCTGTAAAAAGAGAAAAAATAGGCATTATATAATTCTAAAGGTGACAATCCAACAAAAAGTTACCACAATTATAAATATTTATGTCCCCAATATGAAAGCATCCAAATATATAAAACAGTAACAAAAATAAAGGATCTCATCAACAATAATACAATAATAGTAGGGGACTTTAACACCCACTTACATCAATGGACAGATCACCTAAACCAAAAATAAACAAGGAAATGATGGCTTTGAATGACACACTGAAACAGAGGGACTTAACATATACTGAGAACATTCCATATTAAATATCAGAATACACATTCTTTTCAAGTGCACATGGAACATTCACCAGAAGAGATCACTTATTAGACCACAAAACAGGCTTCAATAAATACAAAAATATTGAAATCATACCATGCAATTTTTGACCACATGCTGTGAGAATAGAAGTCAACGACAATAAAAAAAATTTGGAAAGACCGAAAATACAATGAGGTCAAACAACATACTACTAAAAAATGAATGGGACAACTAGGAAATCAAACAACAAAGTAAAAAGTACAAGGAAACAAATGAAAATAAAAACATAATTGTGCAAATCTTTGGGATGCATCAGAAGCAGTCTTAAGAGGGAAGTATATAGCAATACAAGTCTACCTCAAGAAACTAGAAAAATCACAAGAGAACCACAGCCCAATATCCCTGATGAATATGGATGCAAAATTTTCAGTAAGATACTAGCAAATCGAATTCAACAGCATACAAAAAGAATTATTCACCATGATCAAGTGGGATTCATTCCTAGGATGCAGGGCTGGTTCAACATTCACAAATCAATCAATGTGATACATCACATTAATAAAAGAACGATATGATCCTGTTAATCGATGCAGAAAAGGCCTTTGACAAAATTCAGCAACCTTTCTTAATAAAAACCCTCGAGAAAGTCGGGAGAGAAGGAACATACTTAAACATCATAAAAGCTATTTATGAAAAGCCCACAGCTAACATCATCCTCAATGGGGAAAAACTGAGAGCTTTTTCCCTGAGATCAGGAACACGACAGGGATGCCCACTCTCACAGCGGTTGTTTAACATAGTGTTGGAAGTTCTAGCATCAGCAATCAGACAACAAAAGGTAATCAAAGGCATCAAAATTGGCAAAGATGAAGTCAAGCTTTCACTTTTTGCAGATGACATGATATTATACATGGAAAATCCAATAGACTCCACCAAAAGTCTGCTAGAACTGATACATGAATTTAGCAAAGTTGCAGGATACAAAATCAATGTACAGAAATCAGTTGCATTCTTATACACTAATAGTGAAGCAACAGAAAGACAAATAAAGAAACTGATCCCATTCACAATTGTACCAAGAAGCATAAAATACCTAGGAATAAATCTAACCAAAGATGTAAAAGATCTGTATGCTGAAAACTATAGAAAACTTATGAAGGAAATTGAAGAAGATATAAAGAAATGGAAAAACATTCCGTGCTCATGGATTGGAAGAATAAATATTGTCAAAATGTCAATACTACCCAACGCTATCTACACATTCAATGCAATCCCAATCAAAATTGCACCAGCATTCTTCTCAAAACTAGAACAAGCAATCCTAAAATTCATATGGAACCACAAAAGGCCCCGAATAGCCAAAGTAATTTTGAAGAAGAAGACCAAAGCAGGAGGCATCACAATCCCAGACTTTAGCCTCTACTACAAAGCTGTCATCATCAAGACAGCATGGTATTGGCACAAAAACAGACACATAGACCAATGGAATAGAATAGAAACCCCAGAACTAGACCCACAAATGTATGGCCAACTCATCTTTGACAAAGCAGGAAAGAACATCCAATGGAAAAAAAAAAAAAACAGTCTCTTTAACAAATGGTGCTGGGAGAACTGGACAGCAACATGAAAAAGGTTGAAACTAGACCACTTTCTCACACCATTCACAAAAATAAACTCAAAATGGATGAAGGACCTGAATGTGAGACAGGAAACCATCAAAACCCTGAGGAGAAAGCAGGAAAAGACCTCTCTGACCTCAGCCGTAGCAATTTCTTTCTTGACACATCCCCAAAGGCAAGGGAATTAAAAACAAAAATGAACTACTGGGACCTTATGAAGATAAAAAGCTTCTGCACAGCAAAGGAAACAACCAACAAAACTAAAAGGCAACCAACGGAATGGGAAAAGATATTTGCAAGTGACATATCGGACAAAGGGCTAGTATCCAAAATCTATAAAGAGCTCACCAAACTCCAGACCTGAAAAACATAAACCCAGTAAAGAAATGGGCAGAAAACATGAATAGACACTTCTCTAAAGAAGACATCCGGATGGCCAGCAGGCACATGAAAAGATGCTCGACTCATCATCAGGGAAATACAAATCAAAACCACACTCAGATATAACCTCAAGCGAGTCAGAGTGGCCAAAATAAACAAATCAGGAGACTAAAGATCCTGGAGAGGATGTGGAGAAACTGGAACCTTCTTGCACTGTTGGTGGGAATGCAAATTGGTGCAGCCACTCTGGAAAACAGTGTGGAGGTTCCTCAGAAAATTAAAAATAGACCTACCCTATGACCCAGCAATAGCACTGCTAGGAATTTACCCAAGGGATACAGGAGTACTGATGCATAGGGGCACTTGTACCCCAATGTTTATAGCAGCACTCTCAACAATAGCCAAATTATGGAAAGAGCCTAAATGTCCATCAACTGATGAATGGATAAAGAAATTGTGGTTTATATACAGAATGGAGTACTACATGGCAATGAGAAAGAATGAAATATGGCCCTTTGTAGCAACGTGGATGGAACTGGAGAGTGTTATGCTAAGTGAAATAAGCCATACAGAGAAAGACAGATACCATATGGTTTCACTCTTATGTGGATCCTGAGAAACTTAACAGAAACTCATGGGGGAGGGGAAGGAAAAAAAAAAGAGGTTAGAGTGGGAGAGAGCCAAAGCATAAAAGACTCTTAAAAACTGAGAAAAAACTGGGGGTTGATGGGGGTGGGAAGTAGGGGAGGGTGGGTGATGAGTATTGAGGAGGGCACCTTTTGGAATGAGCACTGGGTGTTGTATGGAAACCAATTTGACAATAAACTTCATATACTGAAAAGAAAAAAGAAACTAGAAAAATCACAAATAAACAACCTAAGCTTATACCTAAAGGAGCTAGAAAAACAACAAAAGAAGTATAAAGCCAGCAGAAGGAAGGAAATCATAAAGACTAGAGAAGAAGTAAATGATACAGAAATTAAAACAACAGTAGAAAAGATCAATGAAACCAGAGCTGGCTCTTTGGAAAAAATTAATAAAATTGATAAACCCCTAGCCAGACTTATCAAACAGAAAAGAACCAAAATAAATAAAATCACAAATGAGAGGAGAAATACTGACATTACAGAAATACAATTATAAGAGAAAATTATTAAAAATTAAATGCCAACAAAAAGGATAACCTGGAAAAATGGGAGAAATTCCTAGGAACATATAAAGTACCAAAAGTGAAACAGGAAGAAATAGAAAACTAAATAGAACTAAATAAATAGAAATAAAAACTATTTAGAAATAAAAGAAATAGAAATAAAAACTAAATAGAACACACTTGATAACTGGCAAATAAATTGAATCAGTAACTTAAAAATTCCAACAAACCAAAGTTCAGGGCCAGATGGCTTCACAGGTGAATTCTACCAAACAGTGAAAGAAAAATTAATACCTAACCTTGTCAACATATTCCAAAGAATAGAAAAGGAAGAAAAACTTCCAAATTCATTCTATGAGGACAGCATTACCTGATACCAAAAGCAGATAAAAACTCTACTAAAAGGTGATGAACACTGATGCAGAAATTCTCTAAAATACTAGCAAACCGAATTCAACAATACATTAAAAAAATCATTCACCACAATCAAGTGGGATTTATTACTGAATTGCAAGTTCCCTTCGTTATTCATAAACCAATCAATAGATAATCATATTAATAACAGAAAGGGTAAGAACCATATGATCATTTCCATAGATGCAGAAAAAGCATTTGACAATGTACAACATCAATTCATGGTAAAAAACTCTCAACAAAAGGGTTAGAGAGAACATACTTCAACATAATAAAGCCATAATAAAAACCCACAGCTAATATCATCCTCAATGGGGAAAAACTGAGTGTTTTCCCACTCAGGATCTCATCAGGATCAAGATGGGGATGTCCATTTTCACCACTGATATCCTAGCTACAGCAATCAGACAACAAAACGAAATAAACACTTCCAAATCAGCAAGCAAGGAAGAATGAAAACTACCACTATTTGCAGATGACATGATGTTCTACATAGAAAATCTGAAGGATTCCACCAAAACAACTTCTAGAACTGATACACAATTTCACTAAAGTCACAGGATACAAAATCAACATACAGATATCAGTTGCATTTCTATACACTAATAATGAAGCAGCAGAAAGAGAAACCAAGGAATAAATCCCATTTGCAATGGCACCAAAAACCCTATGACACCTGTGAATAAAACGAATGAAAGAGGTGAAAGACCTGTACTCTGAAAACTAAAAACCACTGGTGAAAAATTTCAAAGATGACAAAATGAAATGGAAAAACATCCCATCCTCATAGGTTGGAAGAACAAATATTGCTAAAGTGTCTATACTACCCAAAGCAGTGTACACATTTAATGTAATCCCTATCAAAATATCAACAGCATTTTTCAAACATCTAGAACAAACAATTCAAAAATTTGTTTGGAACCACAAAAGAATCTGAATAGCCAAAGCTAACTTGAAAAAGCAAAGCAAAGCTGGAGGCAAAACAATCTCGGACTTCAGGTCATATTACAGACCTGTAGTAATCAAAACAGTAGGGTCATGGCCCAGAAACAGACACATAGATCAATAGAACAGAATAGAAAACCTAGAAATGAACCCACAACTATACGGTCAATTAATCTTTGACAAAACAAGAAAGAATATCCAATGGGAAAAAGCATCTTTAACAAATAAATTTGGGAAAACTGGACAGCAATATGCAAATGAATGAATCTGAACCACTTTCTTACACCAAACACAAAAATAAATTCAAAATGGATTAAAGGCCTAAATGTGAGCCTTGAAACCATAAACATTCTGGAGGAGAACACGGGCAGTAATCTCTGGCATTAGCCATAGCTACTTCTTTCTAGATATGTCTCCAAAAGCAAGGGAAACAAAAGCGAAAATAAACTATTGGGACTACAACAAAATAAAAATTCTTCTGCACAGCTAAGGAAACCAAGAAAACTAAGTCAACCTACAGAATAGGAGGAGATATTTGCAAATGACATATCCTATAAAGGATTAGTATCCAAAATAAAGAACTCAAAAAACCCAACACTCAAAAATGAATGATCCAAATAAAAAATGAGCAGAAGACATGAATAGATATTTTTCCAAAGAAGTCACCCTGATGGCCAACAGACCCATGGAAAAATGCTCAACATCACTAGTCATCAGGGAAATACAAATTAAAACTACAATGAGATATCACCTTACACCTGTCAGAGTGGTTAAAATGAACAATAACAAGAAATAAGAGGTGTTGTCAAGGATGTGAAGAAAGGGGAACTCTCTTGTACTGTTGGTGAGCATATAAACTGGCACAGACACTCTGGAAAACAGTATGGAGGTTCCTCAAAAAGGTAAAAATAGAACTACCCTATGATCCAGAAATTGTACTACTAGGTATTTACCCAAAGAATACAAAAATACTAATTCAAAGAGATACATGCAACACAATGTGTGTAGCAGCATTATTTACAATTGCCAAATTACGGAATGTTCCCAAGTATTCATCAATTGATGAATGGATAAAGAAGAACTGCATATACATATATGTATATGCATACATATATAATTTGTGTGTGTATACACACACACACACACACACACACACACACACACACAATGGAATATTACTCAGCCATAAAAAAGAATGAAATCTTGCCATATGCAAGGACATGGATGCAGTTAGAGAGAATTATGCTGAGTGAAATAAGTCAGAGAAAGGCAAATACCATATGATTTCAATCATATGTGGAATTTAAGAAACAAAACAAACAAGCAAAGGGAAAAAATAAGAGAGAGGGAGACAAATCAAGAAACAGACTCTTAATTACAGAGAACAAACTGCTGGCTACCAGAGAAGAGGGGGTTGGTGGGACAGGCTAAATAGATGATCAGGATTAAGGAGTTTACTTGTTGTGATACTCACAGGGTGATGTATGGAAGTGTTACACCACTATATTATACATGTGAAACTAATAAAACACTGTATGTTAACTGGAATTAAAATAAAATTCTGAAATAAAATAGAAAAAAATAAAAACCTATACTTCATCCATGATGCCTAGTAAGAATGTTTAATTCAAGATAATTACAGGATACCTAACATAATCTATGATAGCAAACTGTAGATGTATACTCTCTAAGGATAACATTACTTTGAAACTTCACACTTCATGCAGGTATAAAATGTAAAGAGGTAATAATCAAGAATGAATCAGGAATTAATATTCATCTTTAAGTGTAACAACATGATTATTTTAAGACTATTTTAAAACTCTTTGCCTAGTTAGTTAGTCCTAGTAAAATATGCTTATACATTAGCCAGTTAAAAATCTGTGAAATACATTTTAGATGTGAGATCATGGAATTAATTTTACAGGATAAGGGTAATAATTCTCACAATGAAAGATAAGATTTTTCTCATGATGATGTATTCTACTTCCTAGACAAAACTCTTAGTATTTGTGTGCAGATCTCTTTCTATTCTCTGTCATAAACCCACATAAATCTCCAGACCAACAAACTGGCTTATGTTCATACGGTACTGCCTCGCAGCTATGCACTCTAATTAGTCAAGGTCATTTAAATACATTTTGCATGAAGCACCTAAAGCTCAATGTGCCATTTTGTGTATTTATCAAATTACTAATCAATATGCTACACCACAGTTACCACCAGGCCTTCAGCTACCAGAGGATGCTACATGAATTAAAATTGTCCAAGCTGTCATCTGCATAAACAAAATTAGCTTGTGCCATTATTTCTCATGATAGAGGGCAATGGAATGCATTCTCAATAGAAACAAATCACCATCAGTATTTTACATAAGCTTAAAATGCTTTATTTTAAACTTTAAAAAACCTAGTATTAAAGTGGCTTCGATTTCACTTTCTCTCTTCAACATATTACCTCCACTCTACTGGTAAAGTAATTTATTCCATCCTCTGTGGAGAGACAGGATCTTATTTGCCAGCATATTTATCTTTTCTGCCACTGCACTGTCATTCATCTGCAATCTCCACAGAGGACCAGACCTGTGCAGAATTGCAATTAGGATTGATTCAACTAAATCCAGGCCACAGAACTGATGCTGACAGGGTGACCTCAAGAGAATTTAAGATGCTGGGTTAAAAAACACACAGCACATACACAAGCAAACACACACACACACACACACACACACACACTCCCTCTCTCTCTCTCTCTCTCTCTCTCTCTCCCCATCTCTCTCTCTCTTTCTCTCTCTCTCTCTCTCTCTCCCTTTCCCTCTCTCCAGTTCCATGATTCATTAGGTTTTGCCTGTACTTATTATCCTTTGGACCAGAACAGACATTTAAAAAATGTTTCGCACTACGATGAAAAAGTAAAGTCTTTCTCAGTTATTTGGAAAACCTAGCAAAAAGAGCTTGCATGGAAATTTCTCTGTGGAGGTTTAAGTGGCAGGTTGTAAAGAATAGAAACGTTATTTCCACTAAGGCTGTGTACCTTAAGCTTTCTCTTCCATCTCTGCAGAAGTGAAAAAGAATGCAAAGCAATACAGATAGAATTGCTCTGCGCTCACATTCTTGCTGTCACTGATCTTCAGCAGTTCCATCAGAATCACCAAAAGAGCATCACCTGTGTGTCAGTTAAATCACAATTTCCCAAATCATTCTTGGTTCAGTGGGACAGTTTCGTGGTTTCAAAAGGCAGTAGCTGCAAGCGCAAGCAATAAGCTGCGAGTTTCTCTGACCTATCATATATAACACGTCTTATCAATCCTGAGGTTCTGCACTTCGCATTAGGAGCCATCTATTATAGATGACCTGTCCTCGTTCTTATTACATAGTAGAAGGGAGCAAAGTTTGCCATCAGGGAATGAGTCAAACTTACTCTGTAAAGTAAAAAGGAAATTGGAAATGGATAATAACAGTAGCTGAGTAATCTTCTCTAAGTAGATTTTCTTTACATTTTTCTCTCAGGAGACAGAATTTTGCTCTCCCAAAGGGATAATGTTGGATGGGCAAGAACAATCTGATTTAATCTAATAAGGGAAATGAGAACATCGCAGAAAGCAAAATTCAATAAAGGAAAATCAAACTGAGCGAAGGAGAGGATTATGTAGTTTGGTTAATAGAATAGAGGATGAGGTGTCAAAACTCCCTCATTCTTTTTTCCTGCTTAACCAAATCACTTCAAGAAAAAGGTCAATAAAAGAAAAAGATCTCCTCCTCCCCCACAATATAGTCAAAGGCTATCAAAACATGTTATAATGGGCATTAAGATTTTAATTTTTTTAGAAAGTGTATTGCAATTAATTTTGTGAAAGAGATAATAATGAATTCCATTCTCTCCACATGAAGCCCAGATTTTTCCCTTCTTGAAGGAGAAACTGTAATAAGCATTCTATATTATCTTTTCCATTCTGGGCCAAGAAATCACTACAATGGCAGCTGACATTTTACATACAGTTCTCAGAAGTGTCCATAAGAATACAAGAAGGAAAAAGTTTTCATACAGTATCACTGAAGCTCTTTGAAAGTGGTTTACTGAAATTTTAGTTTTCAGACTAAAATGAGAAAATTTCTCATCTTCACAGCAGTATCATATATATAAATACTTGAGAATGATGAGCTAGATTGTCTATAAACTATATTGCTATTTGTACTAACTGAAAAGCATGATACTTCTTGTAATCATATTGCTTTTCATATTTTATCACTGATAATCAGAAGTGTCTATTAAGTACATGAAAAACTCTTTTCATATTATTGATCCTTTGGCCTATGAAGTAGCAAGAAGAGAAGGTATAAACTATCAGTGTGCTTTCATTCATAGTAGCAGTTGAAGAGATATTACATTCCTACTTAACAAAAGAAAACTATTTTCTGTACATCAAAAGGGAAAGAAAAAAAAAGGTTTCATGAAGTATTTGTGATGATAGGGGTACCACACAATCTGAGTTGGATTCTTAGTTTTATGTCACAGAAGCTGAGTTTTATTACCATGAGATTATTTTGAATGCAGGTAAGTGAATCACATTAACCAAACTCCTAAAACATTGATTCATACACCTGAATGTTATGCTTTTTAACTGAGAGTATGGGGCATGTATTTCCAGTTACCAAAATGAATCAATTTGTTTTCTATACGAGTGTCACCTCAAGAATAAGTTATTTAAAAAAAAAAAAACAAAATTTAGGATTATAAAGTAGTTATACATGTGTGAAGTCAGAACAAAGGTTGTTTACAATTTTACCTGTTATTTGATCCCATTTCTGGTAAATCTGGAAGAATTTGTAAATAGTGTTGATCAGATACAGCAGCCGAATAAATATTTGAAAGATCTCACTATTCATTTCCAATATTTGTTTTTACTCAACAATATCTTCTATTAGAACACTCTTATATAATAAACAAGTGTTCATTATAGAATAATTTTTTTATTAATTACACTTCAATTGTTGCCTTTTTTTCCCCACTGGCATACTTTAAATCTCTCATAAGATTAAAGAAGAAACTTTAGTCTAATCCAATCACAAGTATGAATTACTTTATGTTTTTTTCATGCTTCATAAGCTTTACATAGGTGGCTAATTTTATCTACTTTATATTAAGTACTTTTATTTTTAGCTTCTGCTATACTTTTTAAATTATGGGGTGTTTACCCTATTAAAACCTGCAGACTGCTAGGTACCAACTGACTCAAATATTATCTGTGTAGGCAGGAAAAATTCATAAAAAATGTTTATGCATCACTGATTTTTAAATAGCATTTATTATGTTATTATTGACTATAAAAGAAACTCATGTTCTATAAGTTTAAATATTTTTAAGTGTAGATAACAGAAAACCCATCTTAAATGGGCTTATGTGATATATAATAAGAGTATCTATTATTTCATATAAGAAGAAGTGCAGAGGAAGTATAATTCCAAGGCTGGTTTACTCACTGACTCGATGACATCATCAAGAACCCATGTATTTATGATCTTCCAGTTCAACCAACTTCATTATCAGTGCTATTCTGTCTGATGGTGGCCAGATAGATAAATACATAGACCTGGAATCATTTGCAATACATCAATAAGCCAGCCAAGAAAATATCCCATCTTGCACGTTATAAGAAAAAGAATATCTTTCCCAAAGGTTTTCTTAGCCTACTCCTCTCACATTTCATTGACTCATACTATATTTTGTGCCCGTATCTAAATCAATCACTAGCAAGGGCAATGACATCAAAATCGTTGCTTTAGGCAAACCAGTGATTTCCAAACTTTACTATGCAACAGAATTACCTAAAGGAATTATAAAAACACAGATCATGAGTTTCCACCACAATGTTTCACATTAGTTTGTCTTTAATGGGTAAGATACATTCCATGTTTATAAGTCCACAGGTGATACTAATGCTGTTGGTCCTGGAGCCAGACTTTGAGAAATGCTGCTCTAGTGTATACACTCAGTGATCATCTGAAAGACTATACATGAGTTCAAAAGTTCCCTTACAAAATCAGAAAGTAACTTTTGCATCAGAAGAATCAAATTCAATAACCATTACGGTATCATATGCACAGAAGTTTCAAAGCTAAGGTATATTAGGAAACTGAAACAAACTCGGCCCAAAACTAGAACTTAAAGAAAAGTTTCACTCTGAAAGATTATTGTGAAATTTTTGAATTTAAGTATTAGGAAAATGCCTTGCATTTTGAGCATGTGGTCAGGCTAAAACTGGGCCCTTTGGAAACTAGGAAATTTAAGAACAAATATAGTTTAAAAGCTACAACCATTTTTTTTTCTAGTTTACAAAAAGAAAACAATCTGTTGCAGACAAATAGTTGGCTTGGGCAACAAATCTTAATGGGTCATGTGAAAAATTTGCAATGCAAATGAAGTAAGAGAAGGAAATATAGGGAAAAATTAAATTGAGTCTTCCATGGACTCTACAGAATAGATAGGAATACCCAAATACCCCCCAGGACTTAAAACATAACCAGATAGACACAATTCAGGACAGAACTGCCACACAGTGCTTCTCAAACTTTAATATGCTTGCGTATCAATTGGGGATCTCATTAAAATGCAGAATGATTTAGGAGGTCTGCAGCAAGTCATGAGATTCCATTTTTCAAAAATTTTTTTTTTCAACGTTTTTAATTTATTTTTGGGACAGAGAGAGACAGAGCATGAACGGGGGAGGGGCAGAGACAGAGGGAGACACAGAAGCGGAAACAGGCTCCAGGCTCTGAGCCATCAGCCCAGAGCCTGACGCGGGGCTCGAACTCACGGACCGCGAGATCGTGACCTGGCTGAAGTCGGACGCTTAACCGACTGCGCCACCCAGGCGCCCCGAGATTCCATTTTTCTAACAAGTTTCTAGCTGTGGGAACCAGGACTTATTGTGGGTAGCAAGGTTTTACAGTCAAACAGCAGTCTAAGTAGACCTTGCTACAACTGGCCACACAGGAATTATCCAGGGAACTTACAAAATGGCACTGAGGAGCTAGTAAATTTCTCTAAGAAGGGAACTAAAGAATAGATTAGGGCATACAGATATCAGGGAAATTAGTAAAGAGAATACCTCAATAATCCATGAGAGAGCAGATGAAAGTCTCAACTAATCATGAAGCTGACAAGGAAGAATCATTTTTGAAAAGATAATTTTGGTTTATAATAAGGAGAAACTGGTAAATATAATTTATTATAAATAAATGTAAATGAAAGGCAGAAAAAATTATCTGATGTGGAATAAATGATCTACTAAATTGGTATTCACCAAGGTAAGGTAAAAAGAGGAAAAAGGAAAATGAGGTCATTTCCAAATGTGTTGAAGTTTTGGAACTTGAAAACTGTGTGTGGAAAAAGCCCAAATGTCCATCGATGGATGAATGGATAAAGAAGATGTGGTCTACACACACACACACACACACACACACACACACACACACACACAATGGCATATGACTCGGCAATCAAAAAGAATGAAATCTTGCCATTTGCAACTACATGGATGGAACTGGAGGGTATTATGCCAAGTTAAATTAGTCAGAGAAAAACAAAAATCATATGACTTCACTCATATGAGGAGTTTAAGAGACAAAACAGATGAACATAAGGGAAGGGAAACAAAAATAAGAAAAACAGGGAGGGGGACAAAACAGAAGAGACTCATAAATATGGAGAACAAACTGAGGGATGCGGAGGGGTTGTGGGAGGGGGGATGAGCTAAATGGGTAAAGGGCATTAAGGAATCTACTCCTGAAATCATTGTTTCACTATATGCTAACTAATTTGGACATAAATTTAAAAAAAATAAAGAAATAAAATTAAAAAAAAAACTGTGTGTGTGTGTGTGTATATATATATATACACATACATGGATATGTGTATATATATAAATATATATATATACACACACATACATAGATATAGATATATAGATATATATATACATACTCTTCCGAATATATATAATTATAATATACATGACATATTATAATATAATCCAGAAGAAAATTACATGGCTGGGTCTGGAGTAGGCTGAGATCAAGATTTTCAAAGTGTCACCTAATAGATGATAGTTAAAACCACGTGGGTTACTCGAACAATTAGAAAGTGAGATGGAAAGAGAAAGAGAAAGTCATAACCAATATTAGTACTTAAAGGGCCTATGGAGAAAAATCATCTAACAAAAAGGTACAGGAAACAATAATCAGAGAATTATGTTTAAAGTGAGTTAAAATGGATTGCAGGGCTCCTTGGTGGCTCATTCAGTTAAGTGTCCAACTCTTGATCTCAACTCAGGTCTTGATCTCAGGATCATGAGTTCAATCTCCACATTGGGCTTTGTGCTGGTCATGAAACCTACTTTAAAAAAAAATTATATATATATATATATATATATATATATGTATGTGTGTATATATACATATATATATATATATATATATATATATATATGTATATATATGGCAATTATTTGGAAGTGAGCAGTCAAAAGGACCCAGAGATCAACTAAGATAGGGACTGACTATAACTCATTGTATTGAGTTATTAGGAAATCACCACTGAACTGGCAGAGGAAAGAAAAAAAAAGGTAAGGAGTGGGATAAAAATATAAAGTAAGCTCTTTTAAAGAGGAAAATAGTGTGAGTAGGAAAAAATATGGTGGGCATTATACATAAAAAGGATTGTAACATCTACAGAGAAAGGCAATATGTGGTAGAGACCTAATGGATGAACTCAAGGGATGTATTTAACCTACTCTGAATTCTCAGGAGCAAGGAATTTAGCTAATAGTTCCACATTATCAGACCATTTGGATTTACATTTGAAAGTGTGCCAAGTAAAATAAAATAAAATAAAATAAATAAATAATAAAAACACCTAGAACTGCTAAGAATATTTTTGGTAAATCCACCAAGCTAAGATACTTCATGATAAAAGTCTGAAATAAGCTGCAAAAGCAGGGTACACAGTTAAAAAGATATTGTGAAATCGGAACTAGTCAGGAAATGAGACGATAGGTTTAAGTATTTGCCAAATTATTTGATTTCGAGGCAGAGAAGTGTTTTAATTGATGTGAGGAACAGCTGAGAACTTGCTAAAAATGTGGTTTAAGAACACCACAAGTCCTATGTAGTTAGAGCGTTCAGAATACTGACAAAATAATGTCATTCCATCACTGGGAGTAGGACAAGCAAGGGCACATTCATGCGGATTGTCCAAGTACAAGACGATACCAACAGGAGATACATAGGACCACATCAGCCTCCAACACCTGGTCGTAAAACTGAAAATGGAAAATATGGACTTCTAACACTGGCTCAGTAAAACAGAATTAAGTGGTCATATGAGAAGAGCAGAGTAAGAGAAAGGGAAGAGGGTAAAATGGAGCTTACACAGAAAATAATATTTACATTCAGAGACTGGAGCAATGCAAACACTGAAATTAGCTAAAAATAACCCAAGTTAGAGTGTGGGCCTGACTCCAAAAATATAATTATGTCATGCCCAGAAAGAAAACTTTTATTTTGTGAAGAAGAATGGGGAAACACCTAGGGAAATTGATGGTAAACTATAAATTCCCACAAATTCTTACAAACGTTAAAAAAAAAAAAGAAATAGAAAATGGAGCACTAGAAATAAAGGAATTAAAGAGAAGACCATGTAAACACACACACGCACACATGCACACACAAACAATTCTGTAGATTAAAAACCAAAACAGGAACATGTAAAATAGGTTAAACACACAGAAGGCTAAGGAAACTGCCTATGTAATTAAAGGAAGAACTGGAGAAACAGGAAGAAATGGATGGAATTAAGTCTATTGTTTTCATAAACCACTGGGATTTGATTGAATGCATAAATAAATTTGTTTTGCTTGCACAGTGTCAAGTTTAAGAATTGTAAATGAGTTGCATAGAATGGCATTTTTATTTTTAAAAATATACTATTGAAAATCAAAGGAGATAATGCAAGTGAAAGTGTTTTTGATGAAGTGCTCTACATGGAAAGTGTTATTATTATCTTTACCTTGTAATTCCAGTCCTGGTTTCCAGTCCTTATACCTCTCCTCACATCTAAGCAATTTGAATTCATTCTATGGCTAAGATGTCATTATGTTGTATCTAAGGCTCTACTAAATTCCAAATATATTTCATCTCACTGTGTACCTTCTGTTAACTCATTCACAAACCTATCCAGAAAATCCATCAATTTTTCTAGTTTGTCTTTTATTAGAATAAAAATAATCTTCCATGTACTCTTTTCAAAAAAGAGCATGCCTATTTTTAAAATATTTGTATTCCTATTTCAACAGGAAAAAAGAGAGGTTATACAACAAAGCTCTGTTTTAGTAGGTATAGAAATGCAAGTAAAATAAATCAGTATCACGCATTTTATAGTTCCGTTATAAATATTCCTACTAAAACACAACTCTGTCTCCCAGTTCATATTAAAAGTGATGAATGGAGAAGTGGTTTGGGTTTTAACTATATCTCTAACGTTCTATTTTTTTTCTTTTTTTTTTTTTACATTTATTTATTTTTGAGAGACAAGGAGAGACAGAGCACAAGTGGGGCAGGGGCAGAGAAAGACAGAGACACAGAATCTGAAGCAGGCTCCAGGCTCTGAACTGTCAGCAGAGAGCTCAATGTGGGGCTGGAACTCACAAACCGTGAAATCACAACCTGAGCCGAAGTCAGACATTTAACCGACTGAGCCAGTCAGGCACCCCTGACAGTCTATTTTTTTTTTCTTTTTCAAAAAAAGAAGTGAAAACAAGGCAAATGTTAAGTTGTTGTTGTTGTTGTTGTTGTTTTAAGTTGGATGCTGATAGTATGTATTTCATTTTCTTTGTCTACATTTTTCTACATTATGAACCTTTTCTTATTAAAAATAGAAACAGCAAAGGCAATAATTTTAAAAAGAAAGAAATTGTGTGATGTAATAAAGATTATAAGGATGGAATTACTTCACAGAAATATAAGACAATAAAAATCTAGTATACATATAAGTGCCACATTTCCCCTTTCCTTAAAAATTTATTTAGAAAATTTTCAGGCTGCTTACATGAAAAAAATGTTATAATTAAATCATATGAAATTGCCAGTGTTTGATTATGTTTTGGCCAAAAGAGTTTAAATTTCTTATGATTAACCTATACTAAATATCTCTGACATTTTCAAAAGTTTCATATTAATTACAACTCAAGATAAATCTGCAACCTCAAGTTTTTAATGTAATGGAAACAGTCTGTTAAAATTCTAAGATAACCACCTGATATATTTATATAGAATTTATTTCCAATGGATTTATTTATATTAGTTTATTCTTAGTGCTACCTGTCTTTATGACAACTTAGACATATTTTAATTTTATATGACAGACTCACCTTAAAAAGAAGTGAGGCTCAACAAGCATAGTACGAAACTTAAACCTTTTATTTTCTTTTTTAAATTTTTTTTAATGCTTATTCATTTTTGAGAGAGAGAAAAACAGAACACGTGCAGAAGAGGGGCGGAGAAAGAGGGAGACATAAAATACAAAGCAGGCTCCAGGCTCTGAGCTGTCAGCACAGAGCCTGATGCAGGGTTTGAACCCATGAACTGTGAGATCATGACCTAAGCTAAAGTCGGACGCTCAACCGACTGAGCCACCCAGGTGCCCCAGCCTTCGCTTTTCTTATCAACAGAGCTGATTTGTTAAATTTTGTGTATAACTTAAAAAGTTGCCTATGTATGGAAAAAAACCGCCATCCTAAAATTAGAAAATCTCAAAGGATTCTATGACTGGAACAAGTCAGAATTATCTAGATCATTTGCAGATGAATAAAAAAATGAGCACATTTAATGATTATGTTACTTCTTTTTTTTTTTAACGTTTATTTATTTTTGAGACAGAGAGAGAGATAGAGCATGAACAGGGGAGGAGCAGAGAGAGAGGGAGACACAGAATCGGAAGCAGGCTCCAGGCTCTGGGCCATCAGCCCAGAGCCCGACGCGGGGCTCGAACTCATGGACCGCGAGATCGTGACCTGGCTGAAGTCGGACGCTTAACCGACTGCGCCACCCAGGCGCCCCGATTATGTTACTTCTTAAGCAAATTTTGCACATCAAGCAAAGGTAGATGATTTGTCCTACAAATAAAAATAAGTGTATTATCAATTTTATGAACTTTCCACAAAGATGGAAATAATAATCTAATGGCCATTTGAAATTCCTTCAGAGCCATCTAAAATTCTTTTGAAAATGTTATCAAAGCCATATATGCAAGTTTATTTCATCATGCCCATCAATATTCCAGATATACAAGGCTGATTCGACATTGGAAAATCAATTAAAGTAACCTCCATATTAATAAGCTGATGAAGAAAAATCATACGCATTTTGAATTGACTCAAAAAAATTTAACAAAAGCCAACACCCATTTTCAGCAAGTTAGGAATAGAGAGGAATTATCTCAATTTGATAGAGACCATCTACATAAACTTGCAGCTAATGTCATACTAACGACTGAAAGACTGAATACATTTTTCCTAAAACAGGGATCAAGGCAAAAGGGTGTGCTTTCACTATTCTGAACAATGGAAATTCCAAGTGAGTGCAATAAGATGAAAAGGAAGACAAAGACAAAGATGAAGAAGAAGAAGAAAAAGAAGAAAGAAGAAAGAAGAAAGAAGAAAGAAGGAGTAAGAAAGAAGAAGAAACAAGAAAGAAGAAAGAAGAAATGGGTGGATTAGAAAAGAAGAAACGAGGGCACCTGGGTGGCTCAGGGAGTTGAGTGTCCAACTGTTGATTTTGGTCCGGTCATGATCCCAGGCTCTTTGGGCTTCATGTTGGGTGTACAGTCTACTTAAGATTTTCTCTCTCTCTCTGCCCCTCTCCTCTACTCACATGCTCTCTCTAAAATAAAATAAAATTAAAAAATAAAAAAACAGAGCGCCTGGGTGGCTCAGTTGGTTAACTGTCCGACTTTGGCTCACGTCATAATCTCACAGTATGTGAGTTCGAGCCCGGGATCAGGTTCTGTGCTGACAGCTCAGAGCCTGGAGCTTGCTTAGGAATCTGTGTCTCCCTCCCTCCTCCTCTCCCTCTCCCCCTCCCCCACTTGTGCTGTCTCTCTCTCTCTCTCAAAAATAAAGTATAAATTAAAAAAAAAGAAAAACTTAAGTAAAAAAAAAGAAAAGAAGAAATATAACTGATCTATTTGAAGATGACATAATTGTTCACATAAGAAAATCCCAATTTACCAAATAAAACAATACAAAAAACCCCAAAAACTTCCTATATCTAATAGGTGAGTGTAGCAATTTCACAGGATCAACACAAAAATCAATTGCATTTCTGTATACTAACAATGAGCACGTAGAAATTGAAATTAAAAACAGAACTATTTATAATCACTCTAAAGAAAATTAAATACTTAGGTATGCACTTAATAAAATATGTATAAGGACCTTTAATTTGGAAATTATAAAACGCTGATGAAAGAAGTCAAAGAACTAAATAAATAGAGAAATGTTTCTTGTTTATTGATTGGAAGATCCAACAGAGTAAAGATTTTGTTTCCCCCCATAGTGATTCATAGGTTTAATGAAATTTCTGCCAAAATTCCAGCAAAGTGTTTTGTTGACATTGACAAGTTAATTCCAGAATTTATCTGGAAAGGGACAGACCATTGACTGTACAGGGCCAAGACCAGCTAAAATAATATTAACAAAGCATATAAAGGAGGGAGCATTCTATTTGATATTAAGACTTACTATTTAGCCAAATTAATAAAAATAGTGTGGTATTGGTGGAGAGCTAGATACACTGATCAATAAGATACAATAAAGAACAGAGATATCATATCAATATGCCCAAGTGATTTTTCATAAAGATAGAAAAGCAATTCAATAAAGGAAAGAAAGACTTTTCAACAAGTCTAAAAAATTAGAAATCCATAGGCAAAAATATTAATTTTCATTTAAACTTCATATTTACTCAAAAATTAAATCAAAGTGATCATGATTCTAAATGTAAAATGTAAAACTACACAGCTTTTAGAAAAAATTCAAGAAAAAATCTTTGGGATCTAGGGCTAGTCAGAGTTTTTAGGTGACACAAAAAGTATTATCATTAAGGAAAAAATTGGTAAATTGGATCTCATCAAAATTAAAAATTTTACTCTGTAAAATCCTATGTCAAGAGAACGAAAACACAAGCTACAGAATTGTAGAAAATATTTGCATACTACCTATCTGGCAAAAGACAAGCATCTCAAGTATATTAAAACCTTTTACAATTTAACAGTAAAAACACAACCTGATAATAAAATAGGCAAAAATTACGAAGAGACAGTTTACTGAAAAATATATACAGATATACACAGCTCAAAAAATGCAAATAAAAACACAATGAAATATCACTGCATACCTATCACGAAATAGTAAATCATAAAAATATCAAAAAGCAGTGAAAAGACCAAAGATTCAGGGAAAATGACTATTCTTATATTGATGGTGAAAATGCAGAATGGTGCAATTACTATGGAAAACAGTTACAAAATTTCATATAAGCGTAAATAGGCAATCACCATTAAATCCAGCCATTGTACTCTGGGGCATTCACCCCAGAGAAATAAAACTTATGACAGCCAAAAACTTATAAATTAATATAGCAGTTTCATTCATAATAGTTTTATTCATAATATAATTCATAAAACCTGGATAGCTACATACTGGAAATATCAGATATCATTTAACATGTGACTTTAGAAACAACATGTGAATGATTAAACTATTACATATATGTCATGGAATACTACTCAGTAATAAAAACCAAATTACGGATGCAAGTAACAACTCTGAAGAATCTCCAGGGTATTACACTGAGTTAAGAGTGGGAATTCTAAAAGACTGCATGCTGTATGATTCCATTTGTATAACATTTTGAAATGACAAAATTTCACAAATAGTGGTTGCCAGGAGTTAGGTGACATGGTGGGTAAAGGCACAGGAAAGACAGGTGGGTGTAAATATCAAAGGATAAGAGCTACATGAGCAATCCTTGTTAGGAAACGACTCAGTATCTTGACTATGGTGATGAATAAATGTATCTATACATAGGACAAAATTACAGAGAACTAAATGTACAAACCCAATTTGAGATAAGTATAGGTAAATCTGGCAAATCTGAATTAGGTGAGTAAACTGTATCAATGTCAATACCCTGATGTGATATTCTGCTATAGTTTTTGCAAAATTTTACAATCATGGAACACTGGATGAAGAGCATAATGAGATATCTGTATTATTTTTTACAATGCATAGAATATTTACATTTGAAAGACAAAAAAACCCAATATATTTTCAATGGTATTGCCATTTTTTCCCAGCTTTATTTGTAAGACTCTTTTTAGGTCTTAATTTGCAAGATAATTTTATATTGGGTAATTTTACTTGGAGAAAATTATTTATACATAGGTACATATGCATTCACTGTATTAGGTGATAGATTATTATCACCTACAACGGACAACAAATTGTGTTATCACTGATTCCCATCAGCTATGACATAAACTCTACATTTTCATATATTAGGCCTTAACTTTTTTAGTATTTTATAGGCACCTAAAAACATTCCATCTGAAGAAAATCTTTCCTAAAAGACCATGTAGTAAAGTCAGACAGTTAGCTGGTACATCAGGCACCACCTTCGTGACAAGTGAAATTGCTGAGCATTGGAGTGAGTATATAAATGAGCCAGAGCTCTTGAAGGCAGTGCAATCAATCTCACTTTAAAATGAATGGGTTATCTTGATGATAGTTTTGTTTGTGTGTTTGGTACTCAACGGAATCCTTTTAGATAAGTAAAACTTGGAAGTAGTCATTCTGTCTCTTTTCTCTTAAACAATCAAACATCTATCGATAAGCTAGTTTTCAGAACTGAACTTAATTTGTTTAATCTCTTAACATCAAACTTATTTATAATGCATAGAAAGAAAAAAACAAAACAGTGAGGACTCTGCTCATCTCACTTCAGTTATGTTAAATTATGTATCCGCAGAATATCCACACCCTAGGCTTTGCAGACATAAGTCAGACTACACATGTCCCAAAAACCATCTCCTTTCTCTCCTCCTATAAATTCTAAGACCTTCACAACTAATATTGGTGGAAGGGAGTACTGGGTAATCTACAGCTTTTAATTATCTGTGCCATTGCTGCACTCCTATCATTAGCCTCGTGATAAGTAGACAAGTGGGGAAATCTATATTCATGATGAATGATATAGTCTGTATCTCTGGGAAAAGGGGATGAGCCAATTAACTTATTCAAGGGAGAGCCTTAGCCACAGTTAAGGCAATCTTAGCTAACCTTCCTACAGATCCACAACAACCATTGGCAAAGATTTGTTTTGGTGCCAAACACTTCAAGAAAGAGAAAATGAGTATTAATAGCTTGCAACTAGTTAGAGGAACTTAGCAGATAATTTGAAATAGAAAATATTTTTAATTAGCTAACGCTGAAGAACTTAAATGATAATAATAATAAATAAGGCCATACTGTGAGTAGCTTAACATTTCATTCCAAGTTTTTATTTTTCCTCACTTTGGCTAATTGGATCATTTCCACATGAATGAAATACATGCTAAATTATTTACAGATAATTACATGGCTATGCTGTTGCTAAAATATTAAGACACAGTTGTCCCACAGGAAACATTGCAACAGACATAGTCACATCAAGAAATGAATAGCCAAGGAGGTAATGAAGGGGAATTATAAGAAAAGGCTATGCAACTAGAGGTAGTATTAAAATTAATTTATTTTTAAAAATATTTTAGGCACTTATTATTTTTTTTCATCCCTCCACTTTTCTCTTCAAAAATAATGGCTCAAGTATCCACCCCTTAAATTTACTTGATCTGAAGACTTCCATCAGTGTGAGACAACAAATCCTTTTAAATAAGATTCATAACCAATATTCCACTCCCAATGAACATGCTATCAATCACAACTGTAGAAAGGAGAGGTTTTATTTTCTATAGTTTAACTAACATGAGCCAGCTTTTCATTTAATTATGCCATTATTAATATCTAAACAAAGTGTTGCAGATCACATTAGTGGACATTGAAACTGAGTGCATGTCGACTAATCACAAGTGGTAGTTTTAGGTTTTGCATTCCTCAGACACTGTGGGCACTAATTAAGTACATTTTTGCATCATTGATCTTTAGTTAACAGTTCATTTGATGCTATTTTTTGAGCTAAGAAATTGTGTATTAGGTCAGAAATGTAACCTAAGAAACAGCAATTCCTCACATTTTAAGTCATTATATGGGCAAATAAAATTTATTATATTACATGTCTGTAATCTATTCTTCCTACTATCCATCTCCAATTCCTAAAAACAATTCTGTTTCTCTCTGTTGACTTCACTGCATTCCTCCATCATTCAAGGGAGGTTTAATCAGCCTAGTTAAGGGACTTGTGTGATTTAGAATCAGTAGAAAGGAGAGGTACACAACCCTCTAAGCTGGGATGTAGGATTTTTCATAGATATGGATATTAGTATATTCCTATACTAAAATTTTTTTAAGTTGAAAAATTAAAAAAGAATTTAAACAGAACAAAAGGGGAGACAAAGTGGAGAAAAAAGAGCCTTAAATCTAAGTTTTCAGGAGAAATTTGGGGGTTATTATATTATCATTTTGTTTTCTATGTTATCAGTTATTAATTTGGGAGTAAAGCTTAAATATAGAGACTTCAGGGGCACCTGGGTGACTCAGTCAGTTAAGCGCCGACTTCAGCTCAGTTCAAGCCCAGCATCAGGCTCTATGCTGACAACTCAGAGGCGAGAGCCTCGAGCCTGCTTCAGATTCTGTCTCCCTCTCTCTCTGCTCCTTCTCCACTCAGGTTCTGTGTCCCTCTGTCTCTCAAAAATAAACAAAAAAATAAAAAATAAAAAATAAGAAAGAAAGAAAGAAAGAAAGAAAGAAAGAAAGAAAGAAAGAAAGAAAGAAAGAAAGAAAGAAAGAAAGAAAGAAAGAAAGAAAGAAAGAAAGAAAGAAAGAAAGACTTCAGCGAATCTGCAAGTTAAGAAAAGTACTGAAGTGGGGCGCCTGGGTGGCGCAGTCGGTTAAGCGTCCGACTTCAGCCAGGTCACGATCTCGCGGTCCGTGAGTTCGAGCCCCGCGTCAGGCTCTGGGCCGATGGCTCGGAGCCTGGAGCCTGTTTCCGATTCTGTGTCTCCCTCTCTCTCTGCCCCTCCCCCGTTCATGCTCTGTCTCTCTCTGTCCCAAAAATAAATAGAAAACGTTGAAAAAAAAATTAAAAAAAAAAAAAGTACTGAAGAGTAGGTGAAGAGAGCCCTTTTCAGGAAATAATACTATAGATTATGAATAGGCTTACTTTTGATCATTTCTTAGAGATGTCAGTAAACACTAAAATGATTTTTAAGTATTTTGGAGCAGAATAGTTATTTCCCACCTTATCGCCTTATCCTGCAACTTCTCTTTTGCCTAGAAATAGAAACATGAGTGGCCTCTTGAAATGAAAAGATTCCTCTCCTTCTTGATTTGCTTTGTAATTGTAGAAGTGCTCATCTCCTTCCTGCCCTTACTTCCAGACCCATCACTAGGAGATCACAAATCTTGGTTTTTCATGCCATACTCCAGCAAAAGGAATAATGTCCCTTGGAGAAAAAATTGACTCTAGGACTTGGGCAGGAAATATGCAAAATCTCCCTGGAGCATACTGTAGTTATGGTAAGTAAGAAAATGTTCTGATGATGATGATGATGATAATGATAATAATAATAATAATAAAAATAATAAAATGATGATAATAATAATAATAAATAAAAAATACACAATGATGGTAATATGTCAAAGAGAAGCAGGAGCCAACTAAAAAAGCTCCGAAGGACCAAAACTGGAATAATTACAGCAACAAAATACAGTACTGGATTATTATCCAAAGTATAACATAAATGTAGAGTCCATTCCAATAACACAATTAAAAAAGTGAAAAATTTAATAAATATGGGAGCAGAGGCAAATCTCCCACACAGAAAAATACAATTAATTTGTGTAGATACTTCAGAATTTAGGAGGTGAAGTATAACTCTCTACTCATTAAGTCAGAGCCACATATAATGATGTCTTTCCAAAGAGTACAGTATGGAAAGGAAAAAAAAAGAAACTTTACGGTGGAGAAACCTGACAACCTCTACTTCAGCCAGATGATTACAACAGTCACACACCATGTTGATAGAATGCACCTTTGATGGAGCATGAGGAAACGTCACTTTATCTTTGTGATCTTCTCCCCCCACCTAACTAACTACAACGTAACCATGAAAAAAACCATCAGACCAAATACCAACTGAGGGACACTCTCAAAACACCTGACTGTATAACTCTATACTTTCAAGGTTTTCAGAACCAAAGTCTGAGAAACTGTCACAGCCAAGAGAAACTTAAGGAGACACAACAACTAAAGGTAATAGAGTGTCGGAGGTGGGATCCTGCGACAGAAAAAAAGGAGAAGAGGAGTCATTAGGTATAAACTAAGGAAATATGAACAAAGTATGGGCTTTCCTGTGTAATAATGTATCTATATTGGTTCGTTATTATAAATGTAACATACTAATGTAGAAGACAAAAACGGAAACTAAGTGTGATGTATATGGAAACTCTGTACTATCTATATAATTTTTCTTTGAATCTAAAACTTTCTTTAAATCACAAAGTTTACTTAAAAAAATCACATGGCAAACTTCATAAAATATCTCCTATTGTTGTCACTTTTAAAAAAATAGCACATAATTACTATGACCCATGGCTTTCTATATTTTCCTTTCATATTTACCTGCAATACAGATAGAAACGTTAAGGTACAACTTCTGCCTTGCCACCAGGAGAAAACAGGCATCAACATACAGGACAATACATCAGGATGGGGAAGTAGAAACATGAGAAGAACCTGAATTCATGATAGTATTACTGAACTGCCTTTTTAACATCTGAACTTCCTATCTTCAGACTTCTTATATCCTGAAACAAATAAATGCCCATCTCTTTATGTGATGAATACTCCAAGGGACCAGCAAACGTACCCCACGAGAAGAAAGGCCAAGGACTATTGTTCCATCATAAACTTCATATTACAACAGTTCCCAATACATTTCCTTTTATCCCCCTCAACACAATCTCAAATGTCCAAATGCAGCAATTACCTCACACAGAAGAGGTAGAGCTAGGAAGGAGAAAGCAGCTGATCCTGCCTCCCAAACCACTGAAGGCTTTCTAAGGCTGCATCAAGCCTGGCTTGGGAGAGAGAAGAAAGTTTCATTTAGTGAGGTTGTCAGGAATTTTGTATTATAATGTACCACCTGGAGTTGTATTACACCAGACTACACTTTTGTGTTCTCGAAGTGATCTTTAGATTATCTCAAAGTTATGAGAAGGTTTTAGGATTTCCCCAAATTTTTATCCAAGAGAAGAGAAAGAGTGAGTCTCAGGAGCGGGACTGAAGAGGCATTGGGATCCCGTTTACAGTTGTTCACCAAAATTCTTAAGGAAAGCAGTAAGAAGAGCTTATGTATATACCTACTTGCGACAAAAGGGAGATGGTCTATATCTCAACAACAGCAACAATGACAAAAATTTCTAATGTGTTGGTATACAGTCAAGACTTAAAAATACTAAAAATAAAACCGTCTGAGCTCCTGCTTACCGAGTTTAATTTATAGATTGCTTCCTCTTCTGAATGATTTTATCACTAAAACCTTCTAATCTTTTTCTTCTACATACCTTAAAATTAGTATTCATTTCTTTCTGGTTTAATTTAATTTATTTAGATAGAAATAAAGGGTATCTCTAAGGGAGAGAGGGATAGATGAGTAAGACTCCTTGGTGATCCTGTCAATAGAAAAGCATCATAAGGGAAGCAAGTTAGCAAAGTAGCACTGATACAGACCACTTGGAGAATTTGACCATGATTTAGTAAATCTGAAACCATACTGAATTTGTTAAACTTTAGAATATTTTAATGAAACCTAAAGTATAATATCTTAAGATGTAAACTATCATTAAGAAACTACTACGAAGGAAACATAACTACCATATGATTCAGCAATTTCATTTCTGGGTATGCACCCAAAAGAAATGAAAATACTCCCATGTTTACTGCAGCATCATTCAAAATAGCCAAGGTATGGAAACAATTCAAGGGCTAATCAATGGATGGATGAATAGCAAAATATGTTCCATATATATACAATGCAATATTATTCAGCCAATGAGAAAGAGGGACCTCCTGCCATTTTCAACAACATGGGAAGACTTTGATCACATTATGCTAAGAAAATAAGTCAGACAGATGTAGACAATTACTCCACGATCTCTCTCATCTGTTGAATCTAAAAAAGCTAAACTTGTGAAAGCAGAGAGTAAAATGGTGGTTACCAGGGGATGGGGAATGGGGATTGTGTAGATGTTAAACATGTAATGTTATAAACTTACAGTGGGTAGTAAAAAATTGCTCGAGGCCTAATGCACAGTATAGTGAATATAGACAAAAATATTGTGTTATAATCATCAAGCTTGCTAAGAAACTAGAACTTAATTTCAATAAACAAAGAATTAATGGAAAAAAAAGAAAGAAAATCAGTCAATCTCTTTGAGACAAACTCTTAAGTAATGTATGGCATAAATGCCAAATGAAGAAATAAAGCCACAAATATGTTGTATGGGTGAACAATTCTGAAACTGTTCTACACATTTACTGGGTATAAATAATTACATAAATGGAAACTAGATGCCCGGATCCAAGTGTTTCACTGTCAGAAGGGAAAGTTGTAGAAAAGCATGAGTAAAAACCTACAATAAAATCTTTGGTACTAGATTAGATTTGGAGACATTACTATGAACTTGTGTTTAGCTCATATATACTAAAGCACATATATATTTGTATATATGTATATACATACATGTATACAAGTACATATATACTTGTATATATGTGTATATATACATATACATGTATATATATATATGTGCATATATATATGTATATGTATAGATGTTAAACATTTAAGGTTACAAACTTATAGTGGGTAGTAAATAATTGCTCAAGACCTAATGCACAGTATAGTGAATATAGACAAAAATATTGTATTATAATCATCAAACTTGCTAAGAGACTAGAACTTACTCTGTTAATATATATATATATATATATATATATATATATTACTCTAATAGTATATATATGTGTGTGTATATATATATATATTACTCTAATAGTATATATATGTATATATATATATTACTCTAATAGTATATATATGTGTGTGTGTATATACACATATGTATATATACACCTACACACACACACACACACACATACACACACACACACACACCCAGATTGGTAAATACAGAAATAAGCACAGATATGTCTGTGTATATATTTTGACATACATGCATGCACACACACACACATGCACGCACACATGCACACGCACACACACACAGTTTGTCTGTTCTGCTAGAGAGCCTATAAGCTTTGATACCTAGTAGCAATGAGCATACCCAGTGCCCAGCTCTTACTTGCTAAATACCATTCTTCAACTTTTTTTGAAAAATAGCTGATTATAGGCAAGGGTAGGGAAAAGACAAGATAAACCTGAAATATCCTGTAATACCAGAAAATAGAATTTTAAAAAAATAGAGGAATGGGGGCATGTGAAAGGAAATAAGAGCCACCCTCAAAGAGTTCCCAATGGCTACATCTGTTATAATTTGATCAATAAAAAAGTAGTAGTATTGAATTATAACTCACAGTATAAAATAAATATACATGAGTTATATTGATATAAAGAAGTAATTTGAAAGGGAGGTGAGCAGAGATAAATCTTCCTTATGAAAGAATTAAATATAATATATATTAAATATTATATTTGATATATATATAAATAAATATATATTTAATTCATACCCACACACACACACACACACACACACACCCCTACCCCCTGTAGGAGTTGGAGCTTAATTCTCCTTCATCCTGAGCGTGGGCTAAGCTTCACAACTTGCTTTCAAAATATGGAAAGAGAAAAATGTGGAAAGGGAAAATTAGTAACTTAACACTATTGGACAACCTAGAAGACAATACTTTATTCAAGTGATCAAGATTAAATAATCACATGTGCATAAAATGTGATGTGACATGATATGCAAGTCACTTTACCTCTGTGGTATTATTTCTAATAATCCTAACCCCTGTCCAGTGATGAGAAAAATATCGGACAAACCCAAACTGAGGAACATTCTACAAAATGGCTTGCCAGCACTCCTCAAACTTTCAAGACAATGGAAAAAAAACAAAAAAGAAAAAAGAAAAAAAATAAGTAAAGACTAAAAACACATCACAGACCACTGGAGACTAAGACATGACAAGCTAATGCAATATGGTATCCTGGGTTGCACCCTAAAACAGAAAAATGTAAATTTAAAAAAGGTGAAGCAATTTTAATTAAGCCTAGAATTTAACATAGTGTTGTTTATTTCTTAATTTTGATAAATGTACGATAGCAATGTAAGAAAATAACATCAGGGAAAACTGAGTCTAGGTGAGTAGTACTCTTGCAAGTTTCTTTAAAAATCTAAAAACTTTCCAAAATAAATTTTCAAAATAAAAAAAATATATGTAATTATATACATAATATTACAGTTTATTTATTTATCTATTTAAACCACAAGTATTTGACTAATAGGTAATTTATCCTAAAACCCCTTTTGGAGTAATTTACATATAGTTTCAGTGTGCTGGGGAGATTAGATACATACTGGGATTCCTTTTTCCTGCACATTATAGATTAGCATTGCCCAGTACGACTTTGTGATGCTGAAAATGTTCTTTACCTGTGCTTTCCGATATTGGAACCACTAACTACACATGATAATTGAGCACTTGAAATGTGAATAATGAGATTGAGAAAATGTAGTTAATTTTTATTTAACAACCACATGTGACTGACTAGTGGCTACTGTACTGGACGACACAATTCTGGATAATCCATCAGATGCATGTTCCCTCAAAGCAAGGAACCACCATCCTAATTAACTTTATATATTTTTAAAAATTTTTTAAATGCTTATTTATTTTTGAGAAACAGAACAGGGTGGGGGAGGGGCAGAGAGAGGAAGAGACACAGAATCCAAAGCACTCTCCAGGCTCCGAGCTGTCAGTACAGAGACCAACGCAGGACTCGAACTCATGAACTGTGAGATCATGACCTGAGCCAAAGTTGGACGTTCAACTGACTGAGCCACCCAGGTGCCCCTAATTTTACATTTTTAATGGAGCTGCTTAAGCATATTAAGCCAACAAATATTATGTTTGAGAAAGAGAAATGCTATCACTTTAACACATACAAACAGAGAGATGAACAACCATAATTGTTAGTAAATATGGCCATTTCAAATTGAAGTGTATCTGATACACAGAGAAGTGCATTTGATATCCAGATACATTACAGTTTTTCTCTAATCCTAAGAAGTTGCTGTTTTCTTGCTTCTGCGCTTCTGGATGAAGCAGGCTGTTTTGAGCTGGGTTATCTGATGTTCTCTGTTTTCTTGAGATACAGTCTGATGTGACCTGATGAAATGTGACATGCTTGTCACTTTTTGTTAGAAGTGAGTATAAATGGGCAAATATCCATGTAACTAGAATGTTTTCCCATTACTCGTTCCTGGCAGGTAATAGTCTACCAGCAGAGCTCTACATGAAAAAAGCATCAGCATTAAAAAGCAGCTGATGCCTAAACAAAAACAGTTAAAACATTAAATTCAGGAAAGAGACTGCTTCTACATTCTCAGGATTCTGTCTTGCTTCACCAGAGTCTTGTTTCAAAGGCTGAATAATAATTACTTCTTAAGCAAATGATCAGAATATATATATGGAATGAGATGAGGAAAAGATAGGACCAGATGAACTAAACGCCAGTATTGCTTTTTTGTGGAAAGCATATTTAGTGAAAAGGGACAGAAATTGTACAGTGTATGATGTATAACTAGAATTGTTTCTTATTAGAATACTTTTCTGACTTGTCCGGGAGGCATTATACTTTAAGCCATGTTCTTAGTGATGCAGAAAATTTCTACTTATAATGCCGTATGAATTCTACCTTCCACTATTATGAAAATGAGGAGTAACAGAAAGATCCTCCATTTTCTTTCTGTCACTCTCAAAAATATTAAGGTAATAATATGAAAAAGTATTTATCTAAATGGCCATCTTTTTTTAAGGTCCATGCAAGGCAAGAAAAAGCCCAATGCAATTTGATTTAATTTATACATGGTTGACAAAAGATAACATATGGCTGAAAAAATGTATTTTAGCTAGTAAGAGTAAAACTAGAAATGATTTCAAGGAGGCCAAATATTCTAGATTTACCTTTAACTGTCAGAGATAAAAAGGATTAATTAATGAAGTCTGCATTCAATAGATAAAGGGCTCCATCAGTACTTTGTTAATTTTCTTAAAAGAAAAAGATAGTCCAGGTTGAATTTCCTCTTTAGCTTGAAATGGATTCCAGCTCTTCTTAATATCAGGAGAAACAGAAAAAAGCAGAATATAAAAGCTAAAAATTAATCACAAATATTACATCAGTAGCATCCTTTAAAAACTGCCTAAATATGTAATGTATATTTAAAGTCATGAATCTCGGGGCGCCTGGGTGGCGCAGTCGGTTGGGCGTCCGACTTCAGCCAGGTCACGATCTCACGATCCGTGAGTTCGAGCCCCGCGTCAGGCTCTGGGCTGATGGCTCGGAGCCTGGAGCCTGCTTCCGGTTCTGTGTCTCCCTCTCTCTCTGCCCCTCCCCCGTTCATGCTCTGTCTCTCTCTGTCCCAAAAATAAATAAAAAAACGTTGAAAAAAAAAATAAATAAAGTCATGAATCTCATATATGTCACAAGAAATCATCTAGAACTTTTTTTTAAAAATTTGAAGAATCTGAAACCTGTTATAGTTCATATGATTTATGGCACAAAAGAATATTAACACTATACAGTGCTACATTAGTCAAATTAGATTCCATGCACATAATGATTGAATACAATCTCTTATATTATTTATTCATTTTATTTTTCAGTAGAAACAATGTAAATTTACCATTTACTTTAAATGTCTTCTCAACATTGCGTGAGACAACTTTAATGGCACTTATGATGTAGGTAGAACTTACATAAAGGATAAAATAGTTATATGCATCAAAGGAAATAACATACAACTTTGGAAAGATTCACTAAGAAATAGTCTTACAGATGTTATGAAAATGTCAGAGCCCACAATAACAAATGACGACCCATAAATGAGATTTGAGGTTTGACCAAAAAAAAAAAAAAATGAAGATTAACCACCCCCCAAAATGCTATAAGAATTTCAAGTGGTTCCTATCAAATGTGTTAAAAAATAAGCGGTTATTAAAAACATGAAAAAATTATTTTTAAAGTTAAATTGTTTTCTCAGAAGATGTAGATATTTCTGCATGATCAAATTAAGATTCTGACAACACCTCCACAATTTCTCAGGATTAAAAAAAAATGTTGTTTGGACATTGGACAGTGAAAATATGATAACTGGGGAGGAAATAACAGAGGAAAAAGAAAAGAAATAGAATGGGATTGATCAAATTCTAAAAGAGGGTAAAAGCAGGACCGCAGATACAAATTTACATATTGACCCACGTACACAGTGAATGTATAATGCATCTTCAAAAATGATGCAATCTTGATATTTAAAAGGACCATTAAGGATTACGGTGAGGTAACAGAAATAAACCATGACAAAAGATCCACATGCCTGATAATGTTCCCTTCCATTCTGTCCACTGTCCAACTCCCCAGATCCTAAACTGAACCAAAAGTGAAGAGCCCTCCTGCTCTACCCACTTCAGCAGAAAAGTCCTATGGATGGGCATCCGTCCACTTCAGTTCCTCTGGGCAATGATGGCTAGGTCGGAAACATACCCACACAACCCTCCCATAATCCAGATCCTCAGCTGTACAGCCCACAATGTGACATGTGATACATGGGACTCTCTGGACAAGCTTTCTATAGAAACAACAAAATGAACATGTATGCATATATAGCAGGAACATATGTACATATATATACGTATATCTTATATATATATACACATATAGCAGGAATAAATTATTAATAAATTCAGCCAATTAATATTCAAATATTAGAGGTCACTACCTGCCAGAGGCTCAGTATTTTAAGGGCCTAAATGGGGAAGCATCCTTGAATATCAACTCCTACTGAGAATAATAGTAGCTAGAGTACTCTGAAGAAAGAAAGAGATTCTGGGTTTGGTGCTACTATGCAAGGAAAGAGTAAAGATACAAAGGGAAGGAGGGAGGGAGGGAGGGAGGGTGGAAGGAAGGAAAGGGGGGGGAAGAAGCAAAAAACTAACATATTATAACTCTAACCATGTGCAAATTTCAAGAACCTTAGAGAAGGGAAAGCCAAATCACTAAGCAATAAAAACTAACTTATGTTCACTAGCAACCTGACATACAGAATCAGGAAGAAGACTTCCTTCCATTGATTCCCTGGCTTAATACAATTGATGGATAGAGCTTAAGTGACAAATTTTTACATTTTTTAACTAGTTTAATCAATGGAAGAATGTCATATATAAGACACCACATACAACAAAGGCATAACTGAATAAAGCTAATTTTGTTAGAAAAAAAAAATAACTACATTAACAGCTTTTTAAGTGCCAGCTACATTATGGATGCCTTACTGAGTGATATAACTCATAACAGAGGTGAAGAAAATAAATTCAGAAATGTGAA
This sequence comes from Neofelis nebulosa, assembly GCF_028018385.1. NCBI lineage: Eukaryota > Metazoa > Chordata > Mammalia > Carnivora > Felidae > Neofelis > Neofelis nebulosa. The sequence continues at coordinate 79,382,167 of NC_080788.1, forward strand.
TTAACTTCCAAAGTCAAAGAGGTGGTCTTTTCATCCAGGTCTATTTGAAATCAAAATTCAAGTGCTTTTTCTTTGCTGTAATTGACTCTCTTTCCACAAACTTGATTGATGTTCCATTTCACTGTGAACATAATCTGAACTTAATTTCTCATTAAAAAGCTGACTGCATTCTTCTAGAGGCAAGTCCAAATATATATGTGGAATATTGATCCATTAATTAGTACTTAAGCATTACAACTCAAATTTTTCAATCATGAGAGTTGTCTGCACTTTTTTTTTTCCAATTTCTGCACTCTCATTCTCTAGTACTCTAATCAGAATATATCTCTCCCCACTCTACAAAACTTTGCTAAATCCAATAGTTAATTCTTAATCACATCTTAATTTACCTGTTAATAGTAACTGACAGTTGATTCTCTCCTTCATGAAACAGTTTCACTTGTGTTTCTTTCTCAGTCTTTGTTCCTTCTCATCTCCTCAACTTTAAATATTGGCGTAACTTAGGGCTCATTCTTTGGTCTTTTTTTCTCCACTCACACGCTTTGGTCTTTTTCTTCTCCACTCCTCAGGGTATATATGTGTTTATGTGTGTTTATATATGCACACATACAAACGCATACACTCTATATATTTGAGAATTTCTCTCAAATTTATATATCCAGTGTGGATTTCTCTTCTTACCATCAGAGTCATGGATCCAAATCATCAATTAGATGTTTAATAGGTATCTCAAATATGTACCTTAATGTACCCAAAAATAAACTCTTGATCTACACCCCCCAAACTTGCTCTTCTCAAAGACTTGCATCCCCAGTTTCTACTGTCTCAGGAAATGGCAACTCTCTTGAGTTGCTTCACAAACCTAGTGTTCTCCTTGACTTATTTTCAGATAAGGCATTCAATCTATCAGCAAATTCTGCTTCCAATAGTATAGAGAATACAAACACATATCTCCACCTCCATTACTATCATCATCTCTGTCTTAAGTTACTGAAATAATAACTGGTCTCTCTCCTTTATCACCTGATATATATTCCATTCTCAATACATGTAATGCTTCTAATGCATAAAGTACATTCTATCACATCTCTCTTCAAAATTTTCCAGTGGCTTCTCAAATGCAAAACCCCAAATCCTTATGATGGCTCATAACCACTTACATATTTAAGTACCCGACTCTTCTCTGGTCTCATTTTCTAGTATTTCTTTTTTATCCATCTGCTTCAGATACAACTCTGGACTGCTCCTCGAAAATAGGAAGCATCTTCCTTTTCCTTTACTGCTCTGCCTGAAATGATTTTCCCCCAGATATCCTACATGGCTTGTTGCATTACCAACTTTGGATTTCTTATAAATATCACTTTATCCATCATACCTTTCCCTTTAAAGTTTTTTTTTTTTTTTGGTTTTTTTGAGAGAGAGAGAGAGAGAGAAGAGCAGAGAAAGAGCAAGAGAGAACGCAAGTCCCAGTCGGGCTCTGCACTGTCAGCACAGAGCCTGATGTGGGACCTGAACTCACGAACCATAAAATCATAACCTGAACCAAACAATCAGATGCTTAACCAACTGAGACACACAGGCACCCCTATCCATCATATCTCTCTTGATGACAATTTTAAAAACAGTATCTCACATTCTCTATCCCCCTTCTCTGCTTTATTTTTCATTATAGTACTTATTACATATTTTTAGTTGCTATTTCTCTGAATAAAATATAAGTTATTTAAAGAGAAATTTTTATCTCTCTTATTAACCATTCTATCCCCAGTTCTTCCAATACATGCCAGTTACGTGGGTGCTCAATATATTTCTGATGACTAAGTACTTGATATGTGAATAACAAATAGCCATTTGATTATAATTTGGCTTACCTAAGATACCACATACCTACTGTGGTTTCTTCAGCCAGTTGCATATTTAAACTTCTGATTCAAAATCTACAGTGCAATGATCATGTTTGCCTGTGGCATTTTAATTTCTTTTTTTTTTAATTTTTTTAATGTTTTATTTATTTTTGAGACAGAGACAGAGCATAAACGGGGAAGGGCCAGAGAGAGAGGGAGACACAGAATCTGAAACAGGCTCCAGGCTCTGAGCTGCCAGCACAGAGCCCGAAGCGGGCCTCAAACTCACGAACCGTGAGATCATGACCTGAGCCGAAGTCGGACACTTAACCGACCGAGCCACCCAGGCGCTCCTGTGGCATTTTATTTTCAAGAAAGTCAGCCAATGTTTGTTTGTTCCACTATACAAAATCACTGTGCTAAGTATTCTGGAATAAAAATGTAAGAAAAACATGTCTTTGCTCTCAAAGAACTTATTTTTCAATGAAAAATACAGACCAAGCATCATTTACCTTATAGATAAATGGAAGGAAACACATGTATGAACTCTATTATTAACATCTCTTCATAGATAGACAGCATGGGTAGGGAATATAGTCATTGTTAGTACATGCTAGCTTTAAGACTTACATTATACGTTTACAGGAACGCATGCTTAGAATGTAATGATTGAAAGCTGTGATCAGAACTTTAAATACTATGGAGTACATAATGCATGATATAAACATTAAACTTTGTGAGGTGCAATTTAGCATAGTAATTCCAAAATTCTATTTCTTCTAAACACATTGTAGATCAAATCAAGTACAGAAAGAAAAATCATACAAAGACCAAATGTACCACAGGGCCCAGGAACAACCAATTTGTGATTTCTGATCCAAAGGAATTATAGCATACTGAGGTTTTTCTTCTTTGTCGTTAACCATCTTTTTTTTTAAAAGAGTGATAGTTGAGAAATGGTTTACATGAGATACAAAAAAAAAAAAGTGTGGACAAGGATCAAAAATTTTTCAATATTTATCTACCTCTATCATGGGGAAGAAGGAACTGTGGGTCTAAACAAGTCTAATTTTGAAGGAGGAAACAATGTTATGGAGTAGTATAATTTATCTAATTGCTTTACCTTGAGATTAATAAAAGGAGAGGGGAGAGGAGAAGGGGTGAGAAGAGAGAAGTAAAAGAAGAGGAAGAAGGCAAAGATGATCCCAATAAACTTTCATTCCCTTTGTTCTTCAACTCTTGTCACCACATATGGCAATAAAGTGGTTTGTGGTTTGCAAGCACTAATAAGTAATGCTACTTTTCATTTTTTTTATTAATTCATTCAACAGATAATTTTCAGTACTTGCTACGCGCAAGGCATTGTGCCCACCTCTAGAGAATATTACACATACTTCCTGCCTTCATGTAACAATGTAGTAGACCTTCTCCCAAGGAAGGTATGCCCAATCCCAAATGCTAAATGATGACCTGTGTTTTAAACCAAGTATTTATTTTCTGATGAAAATAAATGACATCGATTTATCAAGCATCAGTTGCTTATAAAGTCATTTAATGATAATCAGTTACATGTAGTCAGATTACTCCTAGATAAAAAATAAATAAAGTCTTATTTCTAGAAAAACAGCTCAATGCATCTGTTGGGAAAACTTGGCCCATAACAGTCCTAACCAAGCACTGTCATGCTTTGAGAACTGACTAGATGATTTATTTTTTTTAATCCTTAAAAATATGTTATTTATTTTTGAGAGACAGAAAGAGAGAGAGCATGAGCTGGGGAGGGACAGAGAAAGAGGGAGACACAGAATCCGAAGTAGGCTCCAGGCTGTGAACTGTCAGCACAGAGCCCCACGTGGGGCTGGAATCCATTAGCCGTAAGATCATGATCTGAGCCAAACAAAATCAGATGCTTAACCAACTGAGCCACTCAGATGCCCCCTGACCAGAGCTGTTTTAATCCCTCTTTGTTCTGTCTTCCTTTCAAATGCTACATATAATATATGTGTATTTTAAAACCTATGGACACAGTAGGTAAGTTACGAGTTTGGATTAGTTGTGAAGATGAGAAAAATTCACTTGAGAGAGAACAGCTAGAGTGGACTAGACAAGCACTTGATACGAAGAAAGGTGGTGTCTTTCTAGGATAGAAAGCAACATGACAAAAAGGCACTGCCTTACATGGACATGATGCAGGGTCTGAAGTGGCATAGCACAGCCCGTGTATGGGAGCTATGATTAGATGCTAGGAATGAGTCTATATTCTGCAGGATTTGGGATGTCATTTAAGAGAATTACATGGAGAGCAGTCACGGTGATTTTTAATACAAAGTGGCAATAATAAGCAGAATAAATTAGGTGAGCAACTGATTAAACAGAGGATAGCTGATCAAGACAGCCAACTAATTCTCTGAAAGCCATTTTCCTAAAGGACACTTTTCTGGCAGAAACAGATGCAGTTTGCCAAATGACCAATTCACTTAATGACCAATTCACCAAATTGTTTTAGCCCTCCCCCCGCTAAATGGATTTTATTGATTACTAACAAAATGCACAAGAATATCTGTTGTAGTGGAAGGTTTCAACAGGCTTTACAAATATTTTCCTCCCAGATATTTGGTTTTCCTATAGTCATTTTGCTCAGCTTTTTTTTGTTCCAGTTATTCTATCAGAAAGATCATTACATGATTTGCTTTTCCGTAGTTACTATTTCTTAAATAAAATGGACCAGTCTCTTCCAGACATTTTTAATTCATGTACGATCTTCCTCCCTTAATAGAGAGATTTTTAAATGAATCTATCAAATTAATTGTTCATATTTTTCCTATCTCACAAATCTTGTGCATACCATTCAGTATCATATACATAAAATGGTAAATTTGTGCAAGTGAAATGTAATAGCTGTTTAATTTTCTGTTTACATAATTTGTCAGTCAGCAAACAAATTTTATGTGTACATGTTCATTTTCACATATCACTGTTAACTTTCTCATTTGTCAAAATTCTTAACCCATGAGAGTTGTACTCCAAATAAGACACATACTCCATGTAAATTAGTACAGACATAAATTCACAAAAATAGAGAAAACAATCAACTGTACTCAAGTGAAAGTCTACCAATTTTCATTTAAAATGTTGATTATTCAAGAAGTGCTCAGAAGTGACATTGCCAAGATGGCAACGTAGGTTGTTCCCAACTTCACTCTACCTCACAGAAGAACAGTGAACAACTATTCATAGACAAGACAGCACTGACAGAATTCTAGAATATGGGAGTGAGGCTCCCACACAATATGGGAGTGAAGTACTCCCTGCATCACAGAGACCAAAACAGGCCACATTAGAAGGGTAAAAGGACATGCTGATCACCTTGATGCTCCCCCAGGCCAGTGCAGTACCACACTGAGAGGTCCCCCTGATCCTACAGTTCCTCCACAGGGAAAAGAGGTTCTAGGGTGGATATCAAAGTCCCCAGCATTGTGGGTCACTTCTTGGGAGGTCCTACTCTGGTCTTGCTCCATGGGGATTGTGAGGAAATCTGCATGGCTTGACCACTGGGAAACTGTGAGATGTGGTGGGGAAGAGAAGTAAAAGTGTAAAATTTAGGAATTCTGTTAAGGATATTTTACGTGGGCGCCTGGGTGGCGCAGTCGGTTAAGCGTCCGACTTCAGCCAGGTCACGATCTCGCGGTCCGTGAGTTCGAGCCCCGCATGAGGCTCTGGGCCGATGGCTCGGAGCCTGGAGCCTGTTTCCGATTCTGTGTCTCCCTCTCTCTCTGCCCCTCCCCCGTTCATGCTCTGTCTCTCTCTGTCCCAAAAATAAATAAAAAACGTTGGAAAAAAAAAATTTAAAAAAAAAAAAAAAAAAAAAAAGGATATTTTACGTAAGCTTCATGGTAACCACAAGAGAAAAACCTATTGTAATTAGATAAAAGTCAATGTTAAAAAAAAGCCAAAACATATGATACGAAAGGACATCAAAACATAAGAAAAACAAGAACAAAGTAAGAGATAAGGAACAATGTATCTAGAAAACATCCCCCAAATAACTAACTAAATGACAATAGTAAGTCCTGTGACCTATCAATAATTACTGTAAACACAAATAGATTAAATTATACTCAAAAAATATAGAATGGCTTAATGACTTTAAAAAATCAGATCCCCTCATATGCTGCCTACAATATAATCACTGTAGTTCTAAACATACAAATAAATGTAAAGTGAAGGGACAGAAAAACATATTTCAAACAAGTGATATCCAAAACAAATGACAACAACAAAAGCAGAGGTAGCTCTACTTATGTCAGACAGAAAAAAACTTTAACCTAAAAATGGTAAAAAGAAACAAAGAGGGTCATTATATCATTAATGATAAAGATGTCAATTCATCAAGATTTAAAAATCTATACACATAACATGGAAACACACAAATACATCAAGTGAAAGTGAAGAGAGCTAAATGGAGAAATAAACAGCCATAAATAACAATTGGGTGCTTTAAAACCCCATTCTCAATAATATATAGTAGCATTTTATAAGGAAGAAAGGAAATGGTGGATTTGAACAATACTATAGACAAACTGTATCTAGCAGACATGTACAGAACATTCTAATTCAAAACCTCAGAATACACATTATACTCAAGTGTACATGAACATTTTCTAAAATCATATGTTAGGCCAAAAACAATGTCTTAGAAAATTAAAAATTAAAAATTTTGAAATAATACCAACCATCTCCTCTTACCACATTGGTATAAAAATAGGAGTCATTATTAGCAGGAGGAAAACTGGCAATTCAGGAAGACATAGAAATTAAGCAATGCTCTCCAGAATGACCAACGAATAAAAATGAAATTCAAAGGGAAATAAAGTACCTTGAGTAAAACAAAAAATGAAAACACAACATACCAAACTAGTAAAAGGAAGCAAAAGCAGTTGTAAAAGATAAGTTCTTATACCATAGAAAATGCCTATACTAAGAAACAAGAAAAAACAAAACAAAAAAAAAAGGCAAAAACAAAAACCCTAACTCTACAGCTCAAGAAATGAACTAGAAAAGAACAAACTGAGCCCAAATTTAGAAGAAACTAATAAAGATTAAAGCATAAATAAAATATATAACAGAAAAACAATAGAAAAAAATAATATAACTAAGAATTCATTCTATGAAAAGATAAACATTCATAACCCTTTTGCTAGACTAATGAAGGAAAACAGAGAGAGGATGCAAAGCAACACAATTATGGATGAAAAAGGAGACATTACAACTGATAATTCAGAAATCCAAAGGATCATTAGAGGCTACTGTGAACAATTAAATACCAATAACCTGGACAACTTAGAAGAAATGGAACAATTCTCAGAAACATTTAAATTACCAAGATTGAATCAGGAAGAAGTAAAAATAAGGACAGTCCAATTACTAGCAAGGAGACTTACAGGATATAAAAAGTCTTCCACTAAAGAAAAGGCCAGGACTATATGGCTTCACTGATAAATATTACTAAACATTTAAAGAATTAACACTAGTCCTTTCCAAACTCTTCCAAAAAAGTTAAGGAGGAGGGAGTACTCCCAAACTCATTTTACAAGGGCAGAATTACCCTATTACCAAAGCCAGAAAAGTACACTACAAGAAAAGAAAACCACAAGCCACCATCTCTGATGAAATGGATGCAAAAATTCTCAATAAAATACTAAAAAACTGAATTCAGCAGCCCATGAGAAAGATAATTCAGCAGGACCAAGTGAAATTTACCCCTAGGATGCAAGAGTGGTTCAACATAACAAATTAATCAATGTGATACATCATGCTAGTAAAACGAAAAAAAAAATCGTATGATCATCTAAACAGAAAAAAAAATGTTTTTGACAAAATTCAGCATCGATTTATTGTAAAAATCCTTAACAAATTAAGTATAGAAAGATTACAAGTAAGTTAATAAAGGACATATGACAAGCCCATAGCTACCATTACATTCAATGGTGAAAGGTTGAAAGGTTTTTCTCTAGGACTGGGAACAAAACAGGGTGCCTATTCCCAACACTTCTATTCAAAATAGTACTGGAAATTCCAGCCAGAGCAATCAAGCAAGAAAAAGAAGAAAAGACATTATAATTGGAAAGGAAAAAGTAAAATTATCTCTATTTACAGGTGATGTAATTTTATGTACAGCAAAATCTAAAGACAGCCCTGAAAAACTCTTAGATCTAATCAATGAATTCAGTAAGGTTCAAGGAAACAAAATTAACAGAGAAAAGTTAGTAGCATTTTATAAGACTAAAAAGACAATAGAAAAGATAAAGTAGACTAAGATCTATTTTTTTTTAAGGATAAACAAAATTGACAAACTCTTGGCTAGACTCATGAAAAAAAAAAGGGAGGACTGGAATAAAATTAGAAATCAAAGAGGAGACATTACAAATGATGTCAGAGAAATATAAAAGTTCATGAGACTAACAATTACACATCCACAAATTAGACAACCTAAATAAATGGTTAAATCTCTAGAAACATATGGCCTATCAAGACTGACTCATAAAGAAATAGACAATATTAACAATTACTAGTAAGGGCATCAAATCAGTAATCAATAACCTCCCAAAAAACAAAAGTCCAAGACCAGATGGCATCACTAATGAATTCTCCCAAAATTCAAAAAAGAATGCATACCAATCTCCTAAAACTCTTCCAAAAAACAGAAGAGGAAGAATATTTCCTAACTTATTTTATGAGTACAGCATTACCCTGTTAACAAAATGAGACAAAGATGCCGTAAGAAAGTAAAATTATAGGTCAATATTCTTTACAAACATAGACACAAAATCCTTAATAAAATACTAACAAACCAAATTCAATAATACATTTAAAAAAATCATATGCCATGACCAAGTGGAGTTTATTCCAAGGATATAAGGATGGTACAACATGGGCCAGTCAATAAATGTGACACGCTGTATTAACAAAATTAATAGCAAAAATCACATCATTTCAATAGATGCAGAAAAAACATTTGAAAAATTCAACATCCATTTGTGATTAAAAACTCTCAACAAAGTGGGTATAGAGGAAACATAACTCAATATAAAAAAGGCCACATATAACAAGTCCACAGTTAACATCATAGTCAACAGTGAAAATCTGCAAGCTTTTCCTCTAAGATCACAAACAAAACAAGGGTAACACTATCTCCACTTTTATTCAACACAGTAGTGGAAATCCTAGGCAAAGCAATTAGGCAAGAAAAAGAACTAAAATGACCCAAATCAGAAATGAAGAAGTAAAACTGTCACTGTTTGTAAGTAACTTAATATTACATATAGAAACTATTCAAGACTCCACCAAGAAATTGTTAGAATAAATGTTTCAGTAAAGTTGGAGAACACAAAATCAATATAAAAATTTTGCTGTGTTTTTATATAGTAATAATGAACTATCCAAAGAGAAATTAAGAAAAAAGCTCATTTATAATCTTATCAAAAAGATAATACCTAGGAATAAATTTAACTAAAGAGGTGAAAGACACTATAACCTATACACTAAAAATATTGATTAAAGAAACTGAAGAAGACACAAAGAAATGGAAAGATATTCCATGTTCACGGATTGGAAGAATTAGTATTGTTAAAATGTCCCAACAACCAAAAGCACTCAATAAATTCAATGCAATCCCTATCATAATTCCCATGGCATTTATTTCACAGGAGTAGAAGAAACAGACCTCAAATTTGTATGGAACTACAAAAGACCCTGAATAACCAAAGCCATCCTCAGAAAGGAAAACAAAGCAGGAGGTATCATGCTTCCTAATTTCAAGCTATATTACCAAACCATTGTAAATTAAAACAGTATGGTACTAGCATTAAAATAGGCATATAGATCAATGGAGCAGAATCAAGAGCTCAGAAATAAACCCATGCATATATGGTCAACTAATATTTGAGAAGGGATCCAAGACTCTTCAAAAGGGAAAAGACAATACTCTCAATCAACAGTGCTGGGAAAATTGGATATTCACAATGTAAAAGAATGAAACTAGAGCTCTATCTTATACCACTCACAAAAATTAACATAAAATGAATTATAGGCTTAAAAAGTAAGACTTAAAATGATAAAACTCCTTTAAAAAGCCTTGGTGATAAAAAGTTCCATGCAATTGATCTTGGCAATGATTTTTTTCTGGATATGACACTTATTGCACAACAAGAAAATGAAAAATAAACCAGTGGTTCTACAACAAATAGCTTCTGCACAGCAAGAGAAATGATCAGCAAAATGAAAAGATACCCTATGGAATTGGAAAAAAAAATTACAAGACATATATCTGATAAACGGTTGATATTCGAAATATGTAAAAACTCATACAAGTCAATCACCAAAAAATAATGAAATAATCCAATTACAAATGGGCAAAGGCCTGAATAGACCTTTTTCCAAAGACAATATATGAGTAGCCAACAGCCTGCATGAAAAGGTGTTTTACATCACCAATCATTAGGGAAATGCAAATCAACAGCACAAGGAGATATCCTCTCACACCTGTTAGAATAACTATCATCAAAAAGACTAAAGATAACAATCCCTAGCAAGAATGTAGAGAAAAGGAAACCCTTGTGCACTGTTGATAGGATTTAAAATGGGTACAGTCACTATGGAAAAAGTATAGAAATTGACCACAAAATTAAAAATAGAAATAACATGATCTAGCAATTTCACTTCTGAATATTTATCCAAATGAAGTGAAAATACTGTCGAGGGTATATCTGTACCACCTGTTTACAGCACCATTATTTATAATAGTCAAGAAATGGAAACAATCTAAGTGTCCATTGATGGATGAATAAAGAAAATGTAGTATACATAAACAATGGAATCCTATTCATCCATAAAAAGAAGGAAATTTTGCCACTTGTGACAACATGGATGGACCTTGAGGGCATTATGTTACATGAAATAAAATAAGTCAGAGAGAAAAAGAGAAATACTATATGAACTTAATATGTCAAATCTAAAAATATAGACAAGAAAGGAAAAACCACTCATAGAAAAAAAGATCAGTTTTTTGGTTACCAGAGGCAAGGGGTATGAGGAAGGGGAATAAGATCAAGGTGGTGAAGAAATACAAACTTTTAGTTGTAAGATAAGTACTAGAATGGAACGTACAATGTAAGTACGATAGCACTGCTATATGGTATACATGAAAGATGTTAAGAAAGCAGACACTGAATTCTCATCCCAACATTTTGTTTTCTTAAAAAAACGAGAAAGAGGGGCGCCTGGGTGGCTCAGTCGGTTAAGCGTCCGACTTTGGCTCAGGTCACGATCTCGCGGTCCGGGAGTTCGAGCCCCGCGTCGGGCTCTGTGCTGACTGCTCGGAGCCCAGAGCCTGCTTCCGATTCTGTGTCTCCCTCTCTCTCTGACCCTCCCCTGTTCGTGCTCTGTCTCTCTCTGTCTCAAAAATAAATAAACGTTAAAAAAAATTAAAAAAAAAAAAAAACGAGAAAGAGAGGTGGAGGCGTTGCCTGGGTGGCCCAGTCGGTTGGGCGTCCAACTTTGGCTCAGGTCATAGTCTCATGTTCCGTGAGTTCAAGCACATTGGGCCCCGTGCTGACAGCTTAGAGCTTGGAGCCTGCTTTGGATTCTATGTCTCCCTCTCTCTCTGCCCCTCCTCTGCTCATGTCTCTCTCGTTCTTAAAAATAAACATTTAAAAAATTTAAAAAGAGAGAGAGAGAGAGAAGTGACCCGTGTCTGAATTTAAGGATTTGTTTAAAACCGCTTTTCATTGAACTGAACTCACATAAATTAAAAACAAATAGAAACATCAGGGCACTGGATTGAAAATGTGATGGAAGTGAAATAATCCACCCCATTATTCATCAACTTATTATTTGAGATACATGTATCTAAAATTTAAAGTATTAGTATTTCTTGTTCCAATACTAAATGCTCAAAATTCATTGAAGCAGGCCATGGGGAAAAAAAACTGATATAAACTTTTTAGACACATGAAAAAAATTGGAGGGGTGTAATTATATATTGTAGAACTAGGCATTTTGTAAAGTTGTCAAGTTAAAAGGATTTTTAAATATTACCAAGAAAATATAATAGGCTCTTGAATTATGTTTGAAGCAATGAAAATGAGTACTAGAAAGCCTGTTAACAGAGCCTGGTGTACTGATTGGAGACATTTGTTGAGGAAGAACAGTTAATAGATTTTGCTCCTAGGTCACTGAGAGGTCAAAGGTACTTTTATCAAAGGTTCAAACAACAACAAAAAAATGTTTTCTCAGGAAAGCTTATGAGAAATTAAGGGCACATGGAGTATGACATGTTGGAAGAACATGGTCAGATACCCATCAAACAATAAAAAATCTGATCCCTAGAGCTCCTAATAAAATTTATCAGAATAATTAGAGAAGAAGAACATAATTAACTAATATTAACTAAATAGCTACAATGTATCAGGTGCTAAGGCAAGCATTTTAAATACATATACTGATTAACTGTCGAAGCAAACCTTGCTGAGTGACTATTGATATCCTCAATTTATCCTCAATGAATTAACCAAGACTAAAAAAACCATACAGGGGCACCTGGGTGATTCAGTCAGTTGAGCAGCCAACTTCACCTCAGGTCATGATCTCATGCTGAGTTCGAGCCCCACATTGAGCCTGCTGCTGTCAGTGTAGGGCCCGTTTTAGATCTTCTGTCCCACCCTCTCTCTCTGCCCCTCCCAAGCTTGCACACTCTCTCTCTCTCAAAAACAAGTAAGCATTTTAAAAAGCACCCAAAAAAGTACAATTGTTGGGGTATAATTTTTATAGATTCCACTATTGTTTTCAGTTTTATGCTTCCTTTCCAGTGGAAGAGTTCTATATCCCTGCCTCTTGTCATGTGATTTACTACACCTCTGGAAGGAAGGAGGATATTTCTGCAGATCAGGAACATCATGCTTATCTATGTGACTCCCTCTAGACATATACGCATGCTATATTTAATTAGAAACTTCAAGAATGATCACACAAATTTGTTACTTTCTTTTTCCTTTTTCCAAAAAACAGGATCTTCTTCTTCACCTTGGATCCAGTAGAAAGAAGGCATATAAAACAAGAGACAATATTTGATATAAAATATAAGCAAAGAGAAAAAAATTATGTTGTAATCTACTAAAACCAGAGAGTTGTTTTTTTATGCAACTTATCCTAGTAAAAGTCAACTACTACAGTAATAAGTCATGGAGCTCAAATTCAAAGTAAATTCTATGTGGCTTTAAATCCCATGCATAATCTACAACATCACTCTCCTTCTCAAGATGCGGTATGTAAAGCCATATGTAGATGATATATTTCAGAAATAAGGGTAAATGTTTAAGGACAATCTTGGGAAATCTCTATTTTAACAATACACAAAATATGAGGAGATGGAAGTAGACTAAGAAAAAGTATATAAATGCAATGGTAGAATAGTTAGTGCAGGAAGAAATTTCAATAAGGGAGTAATCTGCAACACGAAATATTGCAGAGAATGGAAAGGATGAGGACTAAGAAGAATTTAAGAAGAGATTTCTGGTTTTAGAAATCAAATTATTCATCATCTTCAAAGTTTGCCTGACATCTTTGAAGAACTAAGATGTCAAGGTAAGGCAAGTATTTATAACCTCAGTCCAAGAACCCTTTGGTATGGATCCTTGGACTACATGAATATGAATCATTAAATATACAGATCTTATATTGTTTATGTAACAAGTTACCACTAAACTAGTTTAAAACAACACGAATTTATTAGCTCACAGTTTCTATGGGTCATAATTGTGACAAAGGACTCACTGGGCTAAAGTTAAGATATGAACCAAACTATGTGAGTCAAGAATTCATTTCCAAGCTCATTCAAGCTTTGGCCAAATTCATTTCCTTACAGCTGTACGATTCAGGACCACTGCCTTGCTAGCTGTCATCAAGAAACTGTCATTAACTCCTAAAGACTTTTTATGGTCATTGTACATGGCCCCCTACATCTCAGAACCAGTAAGGCACATCCCAGCCTTCTAATGTTTGAAATCTCTCCTACCTTCCCCTTTTCAATCTCTTTTGCCTTATTCTTCTAGCCCATCTCCGAGTCTTGCTTTCCTTTTTCTACTTTTATAGGTTTATGTAATTAGAGTGATTAGGCTCACTCTTATAATTCAAGATAATATATTTGAAGTCAGCTGACTAGTAACCACAGTTCCATCTGCAGAGTCTCCTCCCAGAAGTACCTAAGTTAGTGTTAAATTGAATAAACAGAACACAGGAAAGGAGTGGAAATTTTTAGAGTTCTATGGCACCAAGGACATTTATTAAAAAATGTAAATTCCTAAGGCTCTCCTCCAAAGTTTTGCGAACAAAATTCTAGGATAAGACAGTGGTTTACATTTAAATGAGCCATTTAGGTAATTCTTTTGCAGATTAAAACTTAAAAATAACTTATCTACAAGGTCTATGGTGAGCTTCATTATACCTAATATCAGAAATTTTATGAAAAACATTTTCATCATGTGCTTTTTTGCAGAGTTAGTTTACCTAAGTTTTTTTTTTTTTAACATTTTTTATTTATTTTTGGGACAGAGAGAGACAGAGCATGAACGGGGAAGGAGCAGAGAGAGAGGGAGACACAGAATCGGAAACAGACTCCAGGCTCTGAGCCATCAGCCCAGAGCCCGATGCGGGGCTCGAACCCACGGACCGCGAGATCGTGACCTGGCTGAAGTCGGACACTTAACCGACTGCGCCACCCAGGCGCCCCAGTTTACCTAAGTTTTAAAGGCTCTAAGGGTTCTGTGGCCCACAATACTTAAGACTAACTAATTTAAGGAATGGGTGAATATGCAAAGGATGAAAGAGAGTAGCTGACACTTGACAACCTTGACAGCAAAGTAAAGGAAATGGATGGGATGGTAGTTTTAGAAGGAGGCCTGTTTGAGGGATTTTTTGTTTGTTTGTTTAGGATAGTTAAGAATTGGGCATTTGGAAGGAAGATAATTCATAGGTGGGGGCATTCGAAAGCACAATGAAGACACCTGAAGTAGCAAATTACCTACAGCTATGAGATTAAGATAACAGCTGGAAATTTTAATTTTGTGATAGAAAAGAGAAACATTTGTCTCTAAAAGACAAGAAAAAGAGGGCAAATAAAGAAGCAGAGAAACTCTAAGACCTACTTTCCTTGGGGATTAGAGGGCGTGGCCGGTGTGGGATAAGTTAGGAAAGAAGAGCTGAGAAAAAACCTAAAGATTAGCAAAGGATGAAAACAAAACAAATGTACCTTCAGTGCTGCCTATTATATAATCCATATAATATGGATTTGAACAGAAACTTTTCAAATAATAAAATCATTTGCTTTTTATTTCAACATTTCTCTGCTGTGGTGATATAATTCCAATAACTAGAATATGAAAAACATCTAGTATATAAAAGCTATTACTAAATTAACTATTTAGATCATATTTATTAGGACACTAGCTATGGCGAGATGCAAAAGTCCTGTATTTAAATCTCAAATTTAGTATCAGGTTTGTTAAGTAACTGTGCACAAATAAGTTTATTTTAATCTGTTTCAGCTTTTTCATTTATCAAACGAGGATAGTACTGTTTCTCGTGTAATCCACAAGGTAATTTAGGGAAGAAAATAAGAGAACTGTCATGTTTTATAATTAATTTAATTTTTTAGCATTTTTAACATTAAAAGATAAATGAACCACACCTTACAGATTTATTGCTAGCTGTGAGGAGCACCAAAAAATAGGGTGTTAGTATAACACCAGATACCTTTCTGCACTAGCAACCAAACAGAAGCTTTTTTGAATATAGAAAAAGGTCCTAATGTTGAAAGAAAAAAAAGTGTTCTGTACCTCAACTCCCAATTCCAGCAATATGGAAGACAGCATAATTTTGAATGCCCCTGTTTCATTCACCAAAAATTGTGGAGGAAATATGAAAACACTCATCATCTCTGGTGAAATAGTTTCCAAATGGCTGCACTCAAAGAAACATCTTAAATTTATAGAAGTAGACTTATAATTTGCTTCATTAAAGAGGAAAAGAGTATCATTTAAATGCAAAAATAGGAAAACCCTACAAAACTGAGAAACAATAAAAAAAAGACTTCCCATTAACTATCATTAGGTTTATCCATTCAACCAAGAAAATAACTATCACAGAATCTTAGAAACAATAAACAAAAAGAACAGTTAACTATCTAATTGTATTTTTCTAAAATGAAGGAAAGCACGTATATAATTTTTTAATTGGCCAAAATTGCACATAAAAACATTACAATTTAAATCCTTTATATTCACTCTCAATGTACTGAAAATTATAGACTTTCATTTGGTTTAACTCCTGCAAGTCTTTTGTATTTCCTTGGCTTTCAAAAATCCTATACTTCACCTAATCCTAATTTTTTTTTGTTAATCAGAAAAGTCTAACAAAAAATATATTTTTAAAAGACTCAGTGCTAAATATATGTATATGATGGCATACTATATGTATTTAGTAAAAATATTAATTTTGCAAAATGAAGTGCCTTATTCTCAAATATGGTAGTCAGGAATAATATCCTTAAACACCTGCCCATCCTCACTTAAAAACTGTATCTAAGTGACATTTGCTCATAAACTTTGTCCACTATGTATGTCCTCTTTCTCTAGTTCCATTTCCATGTAGCACTCCAAGGGAAAAGTACATTTTGTTAAGAAGAAATGTCTAACCGGGGCGCCTGGGTGGCTCGGTAGGTTAAGCGGCCGACTTCGGCTCAGGTCATGATCTCGCGGTCCATGAGTTCGAGCCCCGCGTCTGGCTCTGTGCTGACTGCTCAGAGCCTGGAGCCTGTTTCAGATTCTGTGTCTCCCTCTCTCTCTGCCCCTCCCCTGTTCATGCTCTGTCTCTCTCTGTCTCAAAAATAAATAAACGTTAAAAAAAATTTTTTTAAATAAAAAAAAAAGAAGAAATGTCTAACCTAGTAGGAAAAAAAAAGAAGTATTTATAAGTGAAGAGCATTTGGATTTTTAATGGCCAAAATAAACCCCTAAATATTCACCATTATAGGTTCAGTGGAGTCTCAAACATATATATGTAAAGAATCCAAAACTAAATTAACATGAGCTATAATTAATATGAATTAATATGAATTGCCAAATAAATTCTCTATGGCCATTAAAACTTCAAAAATAGTATCCAATTTTTTTTTACATATATAAAGCACATTTTAAATGTTTTAGAGTTTACAAATTAAATTGTGAAAACTGTCCACAGATTGTGGACAACAAACAACAATGTGGGCACTACGATACTGTAATTTAAAATGCAGTTATAGGGGCACTTGGGTGGCTCAGTATGTAAGAATCAGACTTCAGCTCAAGTCATGGTCTCACGGTTTGTGAGTCAAGCCCCACATCAGGCTCTGTGTGGACAGCTCAGAGCCTGGAGCCTGCTTCAGATTCTGTGTCTCTCCCTCTCTGCCCCTCCTTTGCTTGCTCTCAGTCTTTGCCTCTCTCTCTCAAAACTGAATCAACATTAAAAAATTTAAAAAAACACAAAAATAAAATAAAATGCAGTTCTAGATCTTTCCTTAGAATATTATTAACAAAATAATTTTGTGGCAACATGTTTGTTTCCTGTCAACACTTTTTATGGCACCTCCAGTGAAAGTATAAAGTAAAATTTTCCCAGAATGAAAACATTTTATCTTTCAAAACCATACCTGAGCCTTCTCTGAAAATGTAATTATAGTCCAGTTATCATCCTTCAGGCACATTGTCTTAATCTTTCCACTTGTAAGAATAGATGTGTGTGTATACGTATCTACATATATATGTATACAAACACATCTGCAAATGTAAAATTCCTGTGTAAAAGTCAAACTGCATGAAGGTGACAACTATCTAATCAGACTCCCTATGTTCACAATGATGGAATTTGTTGCACACTGTAGACTTAAGTAGTGTTGAAGAGAAGTAAATACACCAGGGAAAAGGAACAGTATGATACACTGGATTCATGGTTTGTGGCAGAGGAAGCATAAATGGGCTTGAGTATATTATGAACGAACACTAAGCCCTATTTTATAATGAAAATGAAAACATTACAAAAGGCTCTTTGGGATTTTTAGCATACCTGTGATGTTGCTGCTAAAGTAGTAAGCTCTTAAGGACTGAATCAATAGCTTCAAAGCAGTTGGAAACTCACATATGGCAAATGTAAATAATAAGATTGATTTTTACAGCAGAAATCTATGTATCAAGCAGGTTCACTGGAAACAAATGATAAAATGAATATAGTTCTAGAAAGGGAGTACTCAAGACGGTGTGCTATCCGCTGAGGTGACATACATTATAAAAGACAACTTAGGTGCCAACCAATGGAAGGAGAATCAATCTTCCTGATGGTATACAGTGACTCATCTGTTGCCTCTTTAATATACTATCAAATAAGCAAAAAATATTGTTAGTCTGTGAAATTTTTGGACCAGTAGCAGTATTGCAAAAATCACCAATAATTGCCTTTTTCCAACATGTTTCAAGTGTAGAAATCTAACCAGCAAACCAATTTCTTCCTCTAACATGATTAATCATTAATACAAATGCACAAAGACAGCACCTTTTCTGACTCTTATAATGTCTTTAATTTCGACATAAGGGAGGATGAATTTAACTTTCCAGTTTAATCCTATAATCAGAATATTCTTCATTTTATAATTATAACAGAACAAAATCAAAATTTTTATAAGGCATCAGTCTTTACCTGAAAGCTGTCCTCTTACTCTTAGATAGGAAACCTTCAGTTAAGTGTGTGATAATGTGTTCTGAAGGTCATACATTTGTGGGCTGTTTTCTAGCTTTATTTTTTCCCTTTCTTTAAATAACTAATGACAAATAAATCACGTATAGTCAAAGAAACCGGCATACTAATTTCAGAGCAAAGTTTTTTTCTTTTGTAATCAATTTTTGAAAAGTGGAAATCAGAGTATTCCGCAATTGAGAAATGTAAAGGCAATCGCACCATTAAGTCCCCATTGTCTTTTAAGATAGCAATCTACATTCTATATGGAATGACTTTTTTTTTATTACAGAAGTTCCCAGCCTCTACAATTTATCAATAAGCCAATATTATAAAAATGTTCTTTATCACCTTCTGTCTAAAACTGTAAAGTCAAGATTCTTTTCCAGCATTTTGATTTCTTTCAATTTAGAAGCAGAATTTCATGGCAAGCTTTTGCTACTACGTTTGCTCACCAGTAATCAAAAGCATACACTGACTTGAGGACAAGTTACTGAAACCAGTAAATGTATCTTTCATTACATAAATCTGAGGTGTTTATAGAAATCTATATTTGTTTACAAAATGTAAACTATCCTCAGATATCAATTTTCCTATATAGAAATCACAACATCAATTCTCCAAAGTTAATTCCTAATGACAATGGCAATATAAGCCAAGATGTTTCTCAGATAATCCATAGATTTAGAAGAGAATTATGCTATTATAATTTTTAGTCTCCCTTAAGCCTGGTACTTATTTCTTAATGGTTAAAGGCCAATTCCGTTTGTTGAGAAAGCTCTTATGGTGTTCCAACTGACATTAGATTCTCCCAAAAGAGTTCAAGTTCACTGAGGAACGGCAATATGGTTAAGTTTTCCAAATCTATGAACCATGATTTTTTTTTTTTTACTTAACTAAAACAAAACTTTTTGACTTCATAACTGCGTGGGGTGCCTGGGTGACTCAGTCAGCTGCGTGTCCAACCTCGGCTCAGGTCATGATCTCACAGTTCATGAGTTTGCATCGGCCTCTGTGCTGACAGCTCAGAGCCTGGAGCCTGCTTCAGATTCTGTGTTTCCCTCTCTTTCTGCCCACACCCCACTCTCTGTCTCAAAAAAAATAAAACATTAAAAAAAATTTTAATTTCCTAACTGTGAAGGATGCTGGAAAAAACAAACCAATATTACCTTTTAGTTCAAAGTATTTGAAATAAATTCAACTCTGTCACCAAATTAAGAAAAACTAAAAATAGATTGAGTTAATAAAGAGGTTTATAATTGCAGAATCCTCTCATATTTATAACACAGTCCCCACTGTCATTAGTCGTGGCATTCACACATCACAGAAAGGAGAAAAGTGGAGATTTTATTATACCATTGAAAGTTTGTTTGTCTTCTGTCAGTTCATAATTCCTTTGCCAAGTACTGCATCTAGACTCCATCTGGTGCATTCACCACCTCAATTTAAAATCTGCAGAAAGATTCCAGCTAATGATGAGAAATCAAGAGATTTAGTATTTGTTTTACTTCATTTTAAGCATGATGGTCATTACCAGAAATTCCTGATTGTCAGTTTTCTGAGGCTACAAATAGATTGCATATTGCAGAAGTCCTACATTTTTCTGGAGTTCAAAAAAAAGAAGGTGTGCACTTTAAAGCTAAAATTCATGGTAATATAATGAGCATGCTGTTACAGGATATTTTCAAACAGTGGTTTTATGGCCATCTGTTGGAACCTCTGCACTGGGTTGCATGTTTTTCACTACCTAAAAATCTAAAGTAACTTCTATAAAAGACTCAAGAATTATAATGAAAGAGGCATCCCTGACTCTTAACAATGTTGGGGCAAAACACATGAAAGAAATTGCCTGAAATACAAGGGACTATTAAAATACAAAGTTTTCTAAACGACTAAGTTTTTAGTTGGCTTTCATAATAAACACTATTATTAAGCATCAGTTATCTGTCATCTAAATGCGCAAATAGCATATTGTTCCATTTTAGGATTTTTACTACTAAAGCCAACCAATGAGGAAGAAAGATCTTTTAAGGAAAAGGGAACCTATCTGTGGAATGGTGTGAGTATGGAAGACAATCTTAGTGGCAGAATGAGTACAAGTTATAAAGGTGAAAACAGTATATTCAGGAGACCACGAGTAGCCGCCTGTCCCCACACTAGAGGTTGAGAGTTCATGTACAGCGAGAGATAATTGCAGCAGACGAAATACGCAAACACTTTCCTTTCTGTTTCATCAAATTTTCCAACAAAAGACTTTAATCGGCTCAAGAGACATTCCTGGGGTAACAAAAAGAAGATCTATTTAAAAAGCGTGGGCACACAGGGTGTGTGGGTGGCTCAGTCAGTCGAGTGCCTGACTCGTGGTTTCAGCTCAGCTCATGATCTCACAATTTGTGGGATCGAGCCCTGTATCAGCCTTTGCGGAGCCTACTTGGAATTCACCCTCTCTCTATCTCTCTCTCTCTCTCTCTCTCTCTCTCTCACTCCTCCCTCACTCATGCTGTCACTCTCAAATAAATAAACCTTAAACATATACCCACACACAAAACCAACAAAACATAAAGCCAACCAATCTTAGGAATTGAAGTTACTTGACCCTGCACTCAGTGGACCCTGTATCCTGATTAAGCAGCTGGTGTGCAATAACCTGTGCACCAAAAAAAGGAAAAGAACAGAAAGAAAAAAGAAAAAAGCCAACCATAGATGGTTAAATTCAAGATCCGCAATTCTCTATTCCCCTAGGTAGAATGAAGTACCATCTTCCACTAGGTGATATAGTGCAACAAACATCACACCTCGCAGACATCTGTTTTCCAGCTGACAATGGGCCAAAATAACACTTCAGACTTCGGGAAAAAAAATGCCTTCCTCTCAGAGCAGTGCTGACATAAATCCTAATGACCTGATACTTTTAACTACCTCCTTTTAACAACCTCTTGTACTATGCTCCAGCAAGGTCTCCAAATGACCGACGAGTAAAATGCTACCCACGGCACTTAAATCAGACATGGGACCTAATAACAGCTTTTTTTCTCAAGCTCCTTTTTCTACTCTGTCTTCCTAATTATTGTCATCGGTGTGCACTTTTTTTTTCCTTTAGAGGAAATATTGACATTTTTGGAGTGAAATATTGAAATGGTGCATTTGTTTTATTGATGATTTTGCAGCAGTTAACATTCACGGAACTAAAGGTTGCCAAACTTTGTGGATGAGGTCAAAAACTTAGGAGCAAATTACACAAAGCAGTAAAAACGGATGTTAAAATTAGTTAGCAGATTTTTTCCTAATCTTTCCTGCATGAGAATATAAGTGTATAAAATAAATCTTGATGTATGGTACTCATTAGGGTTTCAAGTTACCAAACAAAACTACAAAAAACTTAACTCTTTATTTATATGCATTAATGTGTTTTTAGAAACTTCTGCGCCTAAAAGAGTTGTTAATTTTTATAAACATGGGCAAGCTTTTAACGGCGCAGCTTCCCCCTCCTCTGTCAGATCAATGAACAAGCTTCAAAGAAGGAAATATGGTAAGGTACGTTTTAAAAGATATTTAGAAGACCCATTAGCCTTCTGCAGCCTATATACGTCAATGTCTTAGGCAATGTCCTTTAATGCTAACATTGCTATGATGGTCTTGCATTTCCAAATATCCTGACATAATCCATATAATAAATACCGAAACTAAACTTGTTCATGTAAAACCTCTCACAACCCTCAACTTGCCCCAGCTTCTTGGTGTTGCCAAGATTTCTGTAACGTTGCAGCAGTTACTTAATATTCCTGATCTTGCCTACCTCAGGGCTTAGGTAACCTGTTTTATTGTATCTGGGTAAACTGGTCCTATCACATCATAATCCATACTTCCTACAAAAGTTAAGTTTGATCTAGTGTGTTCATAACCAAGTGGAATCATATTAATAACAGGTGTTCATTTACCATAATAAGGGAAGTTTATTTCTGTTTGCTCTTCAAAAAAGAACACTGGAATAATTCTTTTCACTGTAGGCATTAAAAATGCCACAGTAGGAATCCAACTATCATTTAAAACCATTCCTTTTCAAACTATCCTATTTCCAATTAGAGTTTTACTCCTTATAACACCCCATAGAAAATGCTCTTAATATAAACCTGTTTTTGGATTTCAGAGCTACCCCTCCTAAGTCCCCTTTTGAACAGCTGCCTAAAAGAAAGCCTGATCAACTCCTCAGGAAAATCTCTTCTCAATATGGTTTCCCATGAGAGGTAGTCATTTCATCTCCAAATCTCTCTATAATGATGGGTTTAAGGACTGAAGTGAGGAAAGATCTATCAATACTACCTCCAAATTGTCAACCTACTATATGGCTGAAGTTTCATTCAAAGTGCCTTTCAGGTAACTATTCAGGTTCCGACTCCTTTTAGGGAACTCAGTCTTGATTAAAATCACTGTGCCTTTAGATCTTACAAGTTAGAACCATTAGATGCAAAATTTCTCTTTATTCCACTGTTCAATCTACTGAGGGAGGAAGATGTGAAACAGGGAATATTAAATGTCTGATGTGAACTGATGCAGAAGGGAAGTAAATAATTCCTTGGAAAAGTAAACATTTATCATGGTAAAGTCATAGATAAGATGGAAGGTTGGCAGCCAGTGTCTTTATTTATAAAGACACAAAAGCACCCCTTTTAGTTTCCCTCAGAAGGAAAACAGTTTTTTGCAAATGCTTAGGGATTTTTTTAAGCCTGTTTTCTACTACTCTCCCCCTACAGTCTTTGGGGACAATTTTATATGTATGTATGTATGTACTCGGAGCATCTTAAAGTATATTCGTGATCTTTTCCAATGGAGAAAGGGCACCTTTCTCAAAGGAAAGAGAATGGCATCTTCCCCCACTCTTTCTCTACCTCTATGTATGGAGGGATGTTCATGTTCTTTTCACGGCAGCATTCTTAAAAGGAGAACAGCACTTAAATTGCCACAGAACATGAAAAGGATGTCATGTTTAAAAAAAATTCTTGCTGGAAAAACATCCTAAAAATTACAGTCATCTAAGATCTGCTGAGTCAGAATCCCTGGCATAAAAGGCTCAGAAATCCCTCATACAAATAAGAATCCAGGTGATTGAGGACATCGATAGTGATGTCATATTAACAGTATGTAACTCTGATGTGATGTGGTGAAAATGGCACTTCGTGTTTGTGATCTCCTTCCCAAAATTTGTAACTCCAGTCCATCCTGACTAGAACATCAGGCAATTCCCAAATGAAGGACATTCTACAAAGGTATCTGTCACATACTCCTCAAAACTGTCAGGGTCATCAAAAACAAGGACAATCTGAGAAACTGTCATCTCCAAATAGGAGCATACGGAAACAAAGCAATTACATGTGAATGTAGTGTCTTGGATGGATCTTGAGACAGAAAGTGGCCATTAGGTAAAACTAAGAAAAACCAAATCAAGTATGGACTTCAGTTACTAACAATAGATTGATATTGCTTCACTAATTGTAACTAATATACTATAGTTATGCAAAATGTAAATACTAGGGAGAAGTGAATAAGGGATATATGAGAACTCTCTGTGCCATCTTAACAAATTTTCTGTAAATTTAAAATTGTTCAAAAAATAAAGTATATTAAAAGTTATATAAAAAAAGAATTCACACAACATCAGAGATCAAAAGTAAAAGGAGTACCAAGTAAGTATTTAAGAAAAAAAATCCCATGGTTCAGTCAAGAGTGAGGGAACTAGATACTAGAAGCTGAGACTGTAACGCACATTTTTGTAGCATATCCTCTCAAGTCAGTCACAAAATCACAAAATGTTATCACAAGTCCTCAGCTCTCTCCTTTCTTCTAGCCTTCAGCAGCTTAGGTGTGATGTGATGTCATTTCCAAAGTGTTGCCAGTGGTCTGTACTGCCTCAGCTCCTCTGTCTCCTCATCATATTCGTCTAAACAAACTAAATCACTCTAGCTGCCCACTTTCTCTAAATCTACTCTGAATTAGCTAAGCTCAGCAACAACAACAACAACAGAGAAAAACCTAAATGGACTACCAGAATGGTGCACCTTCTTTGCTGCCTCCCCGACACACCTCTCATTTGCAGTGTCTCAGCAAAAATATATTTACTTCCTCGGTATCTGTCAAAAATCTCACTTTTCACCTTCTCTACAGTAACCACTCTAGGGCAAACTACTATATCATCATCACTCATCAGCAACTATGTACTATCTATGCACATTCTCTATTGTTCATTCAATCCATTTGTCACATGGGAGCCAAAATAATCCATTTGAAATGTAGGTTGAATTTCTTTCTCTCTCTTTTCTTTTCTTCCTTTTCTGTTTTATTCTGTCTATGTCTCTCTCTCTCTCTCTCTTTCTACTCATTACCACCACAACCACTTATATCTTTATTGGCTTTTCATTACTTTTAAGATTAAGATATGACTCAATTATGTGATTTACAAGCATCAGTATATTTTGGACCTTACTCGTTTCTCCACATGAAATTTGCTTCTACCATAAGACATTGAATATGAATATCTAAGTTGTATCATTATATATATATATATATATATATATATATATATATGTGTGTGTATATATATATATATCTTTGTTATATCATTAAATAGATATCATTATATACATATATATGTATGTATAAGTTATATCATTAAATAATGACATACATACAAAAAAATAAAAGAAATTTATCCTGCAAGAAGATTTAGGTGTCAGTACAATATAAGAATGTGGGATATATTCTTAATCCAAACAGAAAAGGTGAAAATTATTTTTTTACAGTAGGTCACTTTTAACATATAAAACTCAAGTTGGGACAGTAAAAGATAGCTAAACAAAATATAGGCAGTTGTTTTGGAAATATATATTGATAATACAGAATGTTCATTGGAAATGTTAAGATCTATTATATGAAAAATGTTCAAATTGCAAAAATGGGACCAAAACGGGGAAAAAAAAAACAATAATGGGCAAATGCCACAGCAAAATAAGTGAGAAAATTCAAATGGCCCAAAACAGGAAAACATGACATTCTTGAAAATCCCATAATCAGGGAAATGTAAATTAAGTAGGAATAAGAAACATTTGCACATATTGGCCTCACTAACATGTTAAAATGCATTCCTATAAATTGTGGGAGATGTGGACAAAAGAAACTCTCATTACTGAAGAAAATATGAATTATTAGTATTTCTATCAAAAGCAATCCAGGGGCACCTGGCTGGCTCACTTGGTTAAGTGTTCGACTTTGGTTCAGGTCATGATCTCGCAATATGTGCTGATAGCTCAGAGCCTGGAGACTGCTTCCAATTCTGTGTCTTCTGCTGTCTCTGCCTCCCTCTCTCTCAAAAATAAACATTAATTTTAAAAAAAAGCAATCCAGAAATATCTATTGAAATTGAAAATACACATACCCTTCAGCCCATAGAAATCACTCGTAAGAATGCATTTCATACTAATGAATCATTAAAAATTAGGGTAATTATGTAAAACAATGAAGCTTTTTTATTTATTTTTTTTCAAGATATGAAATTTATTGTCAAAATGGTTTCCATACAACACCCAGTGCTCATCCCAAAAGGGGTCCTCCTCAATACCCATCACCCACCCTCCCCTCAATCCCACCCCCCATCAACCCTCAGTTTGTTTTCAGTTTTTAAGGGTCTCTCAGGCTTTGGCTCTCTCCCACTCTAACCTCTTTTTTTTTTCCTTCCCCTCCCCCATGGGTTTCTGTCAAGTTTCTCCGGATCCACATAAGAGGGAAAACATATGGTATCTGTCTTTCTCTGTATGGCTTATTTCACTTAGCATCACACTCTCCAGTTCCATCCACGTTGCTACAAAGGGCCATATTTCGTTCTTTCTCGTTGCCACGTAGTACTCCATTGTGTATATAAACCACAATTTCTTTATCCATTCATCAGTTGATGGACATTTAGGCTCTTTCCATAATTTGGCTATTGTTGAGAGTGCTGCTATAAACATTGGGGTACAAGTGCCCCTATGCATCAGTACTCCTGTATCCCTTGGGTAAATTCCTAGCAGTGCTATTGCTGGGTCATAGGGTAGGTCTACTTCTAATTTTCTGAGGAACCTCCACACTGCTTTCCAGAGCGGCTACACCAATTTGCATTCCCACCAACAGTGCAAGAGGGTTCCCGTCTCTCCACATCCTCTCCAGCATCTATAGTCTCCTGATTGGTTCATTTTGGCCACTCTGACTGGCGTGAGGTGATATCTGAGTGTGGTTTTGATTTGTATTTCCCTGATAAGGAGCGACGTTGAGCATCTTTTCATGTGCCTGTTGGCCATCTGGATGTCTTCTTTAGAGAAGTGTCTATTCATGTTTTTTGCCCATTTCTTCAGTGGCTATTTGTTTTTCGGGTGTGGAGTTTGGTGAGCTCTTTATAGATTTTGGATACTAGCCCTTTGTCCGATATGTCATTTGCAAATATCTTTTCCCATTCCGTTGGTTGCCTTTAGTTTTGCTGGTTGTTTCCTTTGCTGTGCAGAAGCTTTTTATCTTCATAAGGTCGCAGTAATTCATTTTTGCTTTTAATTCCCTTGCCTTTGGGGATGTGTCAAGTAAGAGATTGCTACGGCTGAGGTCAGAGAGGTCTTTTCCTGCCTTCTCCTCTAGGGTTTTGATGGTTTCCTGTCTCACATTCAGGTCCTTTATCCATTTTGAGTTTATTTTTGTGAATGGTGTGAGAAAGTGGTCTAGTTTCAACCTTCTGCATGTTGCTGTCCAGTTTTCCCAGCACCATTTGTTAAAGAGACTGTCTTTTTTCCATTGGATGTTCTTTCCTGATTTGTCAAAGATTAGTTGGCCATACGTTTGTGGGTCTAGTTCTGGGGTTTCTATTCTATTCCATTGGTCTATGTGTCTGTTTTTGTGCCAATACCATGCTGTCTTGATGATGACAGCTTTGTAGTAGAGGCTAAAGTCTGGGATTGTGATGCCTCCTGCTTTGGTCTTCTTCTTCAAAATTACTTTGGCTATTTGGGGCCTTTTGTGGTTCCATACACATTTTAGGATTGCTTGTTCCAGCTTCGAGAAGAATGCTGGTGCAATTTTCATTGGGATTGCATTGAATGTGTAGATAGATTTGGGTAGTACTGACATTTCGACAATATTTATTTTTCCAATCCATGAGCACAGAATGTTTTTCCATTTCTTTTTATCTTCTTCAATTTCCTTCATAAGCTTTCTATAGTTTTCAGCATACAGATCTTTTACATCTTTGGTTAGATTTATTCTTAGGTATTTTATGGTTCTTGGTGCAATTGTGAATGGGATCAGTTTCTTTATTTGTCTTTCTGTTGCTTCATTGTTAGTGTATAAGACTGCAACTGATTTCTGTTCATTGATTTTGTATCCTGCAACTTTGCTAAACTCATGTATCAGTTCTAGCAGACTTCTGGTGGAGTCTATCGGATTTTCCATGTATAGTATCATGTCATCCGCAAAAAGCGAAAGCTTGACTTCATCTTTGCCAATTTGGATGCCTTTGATTTCCTTTTGTTGTCTGATTGCTGATGCTAGAACTTCCAGCACTATGTTAAACAACAGCGGTGAGAGTGGGCATCCCTGTCGTGTTCCTGATCTCAGGGAAAAAGCTCTCAGTTTTTCCCCATTGAGGTTGATGTTAGCTGTGGGCTTTTCATAAATGGCTTTTATGATCTTTAAGTATGTTCCTTCTATCCCGACTTTCTTGAGGGTTTTTATGAAGAAAGGGTGCTAGATTTTGTCAAAGGTCTTTTCTGCATCGATTGACAGGATCATATGGTTCTTTTCTTTTTTTTTTGTTAATGTGATGTATCACGTTGATTGATTTGCGAATGTTGAACCAGCCCTGCATCCCAGGAATGAATTCCACTTGATCATGGTGAATAATTCTTTTTATATGCTGTTGAATTCGATTTGCTAGTATCTTATTGAGAATTTTTGCATCCATATTCATCAGGGATATTGGCCTGTAGTTCTTTTTTTACTGGGTCTCTGTCTGGTTTAGGAATCCAAGTAATACAAGCTTCATAGAATGAGTCTGGAAGTTTTCCTTCCCTTTCTATTTCTTGGAATAACTTGAGAAGGATAGGTATTATCTCTGCTTTAAACGTCTGGTAGAACTCCCCTGGGAAGCCGTCTGGTCCTGGACTCTTATTTGTTGGGAGATTTTTGATAACCGATTCAATTTCTTCGCTGGTTATGGGTCTGTTCAAGCTTTCTATTTCCTCATGATTGAGTTTTGGAAGAGTGTGGGTGTTTAGGAATTTGTCCATTTCTTTCAGGTTGTCCAATTTGTTGGCATATAATTTTTCATAGTATTCCCTGATAATTGTTTGTATCTCTGAGGGATTGGTTGTAATAATTCCATTTTCATTCATGATTTTATCTATTTGGGTCATCTCCCTTTTCTTTTTGAGAAGCCTGGCTAGAGGTTGGTCAATTTTGTTTATTTTTTCAAAAAACCAACTCTTGGTTTCGTTGATCTGCTCTACAGTTTTTTTAGATTCTATATTGTTTATTTCTGCTCTGATCTTTATTATTTCTCTTCTTCTGCTGGGTTTAGGGTGCCTTTGCTGTTCTGCTTCTATTTCCTTTAGGTGTGCTGTTAGATTTTGTATTTGGGATTTTTCTTGTTTCTTGAGGTAGGCCTGGATTGCAATGTATTTTCCTCTCAATACTGCCTTTGCCTCATCCCAAAGCCTTTGGATGGTTGTATTTTCATTTTCATTTGTTTCCATATATTTTTTAATTTCTTCTCTAATTGCCTGGTTGACCCACTCATTCTTTAGTAGGGTGTTCTTTAACCTCCATGCTTTTGGAGGTTTTCCAGACTTTTTCTTGTGGTTGATTTCAAGCTTCATAGCATTGTGGTCTGAAAGTATGCATGGTATAATTTCAATTCTTGTATACTTATGAAGGGCTGTTTTGTGACCCAGTATATGATCTATCTTGGAGAATGTTCCATGTGCACTCGAGAAGAAAGTATATTCTGTTGCTTTGGGATGCAGAGTTCTAAATATATCTGTCAAGTCCATCTGATCCAATGTATCATTCAGGGCCACTGTTTATTGACCATGTGTCTAGATGATCTATCCATTTCTGTAAGTGGGGTGTGAAAGTCCCCTGCAATTACCACATTCTTATCAATAAGGTTGCTTATGTTTGTGATTGTTTTATATATTTGGGGGCTCTCATATTCGGCACATAGACATTTATAATTGTTAGCTCTTCCTGACAGACAGACCCTGTGATTATTATATAATGCCCTTCTTCATCTCTTGTTACAGCCTTTAATTTAAAGTCTAGTTTGTCTGATATAAGTATGGCTACTCCAGCTTTCTTTTGGTTTCCAGTAGCATGATAAATAGTTCTCCATCTCCTCACTCTCAATCTAAAGCTGTCCTCAGATCTAAAATGAGTCTCTTGTAGACAGCAAATAGATGGGTCTTGTTTTTTTATCCATTCTGATACCCTATGTCTTTTGGTTGGCGCATTTAGTCCATTTACATTCAGTGTTATTATAGAAAGATACGGGTTTAGAGTCATTGTGATGTCTGTATGTTTTATGCTTGTAGCAATGTCTCTGGTACTTTGTCTCACAGGATTCCCCTTAGGATCTCTTGTAGGGCTGGTTTAGTGGTGACAAATTCCTTCAGTTTTTGTTTGTTTGGGAAGACCTTTATCTCTCCTTCTATTCTAAATGACAGACTTGCTGCATAAAGGATTCTCGGCTGCATATTTTTTTCTGTTCATCACATTGAAGATCTCCTGCCATGCCTTTCTGGCCTGCCAAGTTTCAAAAGAGAGATCAGTCACGAGTCTTATAGGTCTCCCTTTATATGTGAGGGCACGTTTATCCCTTGCTGCTTTCAGAATTTTCTCTTTATCCTTGTATTTTGCCAGTTTCACTATGATATGTCGTGCAGAAGATCGATTCAAGTTACGTCTGAAGGGAGTTCTCTGTGCCTCTTGGATTTCAATGCCTTTTTCCTTCCCCAGTTCAGGGAAGTTCTCAGCTATTATTTCTTCAAGCACCCCTTCAGCACTTTTCCTTCTCTCTTCCTCCTCTGGGATACCAATTATGCGTATATTATTTCTTTTTAGTGTATCACTTAGTTCTCTAATTTTCCCCTCGTAGTCCTGGATTTTTTTATCCCTCTTTTTCTCCACTTCCTCTTTTTCCATAACTTTATCTTCTAGTTCACCTATTCTCTCCTCTGCCTCTTCAATCCGAGCTGTCGTCGTTTCCATTTTATTTTGCATCTCGTTTAAAGCATTTTTCAGTTCTTCCTGACTGTTCCTTAGTCCCTTGATCTCTGTAGCAAGAGATTCTCTGCTGTCCTCTATACTGTTTTCAAGCCCAGGGATTAATTTTATGACTATTATTCTAAATTCACTTTCTGTTATATAATTTAAATCCTTTTTGATCAGTTCATTCGCTGTTGTTATTTCCTGGAGATTCTCTGAGGGGAATTCTTCCTTTTGGTCATTTTGGATAGTCCCTAGAGTGGTGAGGATCTGCAGGGCACTTCCCCTGTGCTGTGGTGTATAACTGGAGTTGGTGGGTGGGGCCGCAGTCCGACCTGACGTCTGCCCCCAGCCCACAGCTGGGGCCACAGTAGGACTGGTGTGTGCCTTCTCTTCCCCTCTCCTAGGGGCGGCATTCACTGTAGGGTGGCGTGGCCCGTCTGGGCTGTTTGCACACTGCCAGGCTTGTGGTGCTAGTGATCTGGCGTATTAGTTGGGGTGGGTAGGCAAGGTGCATGGGGGCAGGAGGGGCAGGCTTAGTTTGCTTCTCCTTAGGTGATCCCCTTCAGGAGGGGCCCTGTGGCAGCGGTAGGGAGTCAGATCCGCTGCCGGAGGGGTGGCTCTGCAGAAGCACAGCATTTAGTGTTTGAGGGGAGCAAGCAATTTCCCTGGCAGGAACTGGTTCTCTTTGGGATTTTGGCTGGGGGATGGGCGGGGGAGATGGCGCTGGCGAGCGCCTTTGTTCCCCGCCAAGCTGAGCTCTGCCGTCTGGGGCTCAGCAGCTCTCCCTCCCTTTGTCCTCCAGCCTTCCCACTTTCTGAGCAGAGCTGTTAACTTATGACCTCCCAGACACTAAGTCGTGCTTGCTGTCGGAACACAGTCCGTCAGGCCCCTCCGCTTTTGCCAGCCCGACTCGGGGGCTCTGCTTGGCCGGCGAGCCGCCCCTCCGCCCCGGCTCCCTCCCGCCAGTCCGTGGAGCCCGCACCGCCTCGCCGCCCTTCCTACCCTCTTCCGTGGGCCTCTCGTCTGCGCTTGGCTCCGGAGACTCCGTTCTGCTAATCCTCTGGCGGTTTTCTGGGTTCTTTAGGCAGGTGTAGGTGGAATCTAAGTGATCAGCAGGACGCACAGTGAGCCCAGTATCCTCCTATGCCGCCATCTTCCTCTCTGTCTGAAGCTTTTTTTTTTTAGTTTCAAGTTTTTATTTAAATGCCAGCTAGTTCACATATAGTGTAATATTAGTTTCAGGAAGAGAATTTAGTGATTCATCACTTACATATAACATCCAGTGATCATCACAAGTGCCTTCCTTAATACCCATCACCCATTTAACCCATTCTCCCACACACCACCTCTCCATGAACCCTCATTTTTTTCCTTACAGTTAAGAATCTATTTTATGGTTTGCCTCTTTTTTCCCCTCTATGTTCATCTGTTTTGTTCCTTAGATTCTACATGAGTGAAATCACATGGTATTTGTCTTTCTCTGACCTTTCACTTAGCATAACACTCTAGCTCCATCCACATTGTTACAAGTGGCAAAATTTCATACTTTTTTATGGATGAGTAGTATTCCAGTGTGTGTGTGTGTGTGTGTGTGTGTGTGTGTGTGTGTGTAGTGGTGGGGGGGTGGGTTGTATAACAACTTCTTTATCCATTCATCAGATGGACATTTGGGCTCTTTCCATAATTTGTCTATTGTTCGTAATGCCATTATAAACAATGGGGTGCATGTATCCCTTTGGATCAGTATTTTTCTATCCTTTGGGTAAATACCTAGAAGCTTTTTTATAGTGGGAAAAACAACTGGATATAAAGTAAATGCTAGCCATTTACAAGTGACTGAATATATTACATTTGTACCATGAAATATTTTGTATCCATTGAAAGAATTATATCTAGATTAATCAATTTAGAGAATTTTTCATGACATAGTATTGACAGAAAAAAAAAACTGTAGAAACTGAAATACCCCATTTTTGTGAAACAATGCTACAAGCCGTCAACATATATATTTATAAATTAATGGTGGAAAATAATTAAAAGTACATAACTTATTTTTAACACTGGGTTTCTGGGACCGGGAATATTGATGGAGAATGTGTAAGATCAAACTAAAATAAAGCTAAAATACAAAATCACATAAAATATAAATGAATATACCTTTGTAAAGATAGTTTTATGACTCTATCACATTCAGACATTTACGAAAATATTCATTATGTATGTGGGTAAAAACTAAAAATATCTGGAGCCTGTTTCCGATTCTGTGTCTCCCTCTCTCTCTGCCCCTCCCCCGTTCATGATCTGTCTCTCTCTGTCCCAAAAATAAAAGTAAAAAACGTTGAAAAAAAAATTAAAAAAAAAAAAACTAAAAATATCTAACAAGAAACATCGAATGGATGGTTGAAAATCTGATCTTTACCATCCTATCATATTATACCCTACCTCTGAGTGCAGAGGCCATACTGGTAATGGTTTATCTCCCCATCTGGGAAGAAGAGAGACCTTATTTCAGTCATCTTACCTCAAAGCACCCTAAACAGTCTTAGTACATAAATCTCTGCTCCAATTAAGAGCATAAGGGAATATACTGAATATATTTTAAATCAAATTCACCCAGTAATTTATATTGAGTGACAAATCAGTAGGTATAGCATTAGGCCTTGAAAAAATAGAAACAAATAGAGATACATTAGAATAATATAAAATAAATAGAAATGAAAATTAAGTCAGGAGTCAGTGGAGAATCCAGAGGAAATAAAATAAAAATAAATGCAAAAAAAATAAAATCATAAAAATGACTTTAGAAAAGATGACAGGTATGGAAAATGTGACTGAAGAGGTTGCTAGTGCTACAGAAAAAAAAAAAAAAAACCAAAAGAGAAAAATACTCTAAAATAAAAGAAGAAAACTTTCTTAAAACAAAGACCTAAATCTGCCCATTGAAAGGAAGTGCTGTGCTGCTTGAAAAATTAACACAAAATAATCAATACCAAGCTCTAGCCCAGTGAAGTTCCACAAATATATGAGCATCCAAATAAAAGCATTGAATCACTTATAAGGACTGGAGAAAGAGATCACACTGTCTTAAGAATTTTCCAGAGCAGTCTTGAAGGCAAGAAGACAGAAATCCATGTCTGCACATTCTGATATAATCCAAAAGTATAATTAATACACCACCAAATAATACTGCAATTATAACAACAGCAAAAAGATAGCTTTGAGAATATAAGAGCTTCAGGAAGAGGCACCTTGTAAAACAAAAACAAATTATAACAGCCAAAAACATTCGCTGAAATGCAAACAAAATAAAATCAATATAGAGAATGCAGGGGTGGAGAGACTGTTGGTACAGTAATGGAGACAAAAATTAAATAAGGTTAAGTATTTGTGAGATATACATCTATGGTCAGATGAAGTGAAATCAACTGTGATAATGATGGTTTCACAGCTAAAAGCAAGCAACAGAGAAATTCTTAAAGGAGACTACATAAATTATGAGAATTTTAGTGTAACTTTTGCTTGCACCTGCTCTAGGCTAATGCTGGCCTAGGTACCGCGACTCAGGAAATCATATTGGTGTCTTGCATTGTCTAATCACAACAGCATGTTAAGTTGCTTCCCTATTGGACTCAACTATCATCTGTTCCTCTCTAAGATATATATTTTTAATTAAGTACCAGACATGGTGTCCAACTCATGGGAAGAACTAAGTGTTACTCCAATGGGAATAACACAAATGCACCACTCTGAAATGAATGAACTAAGCACTTTTAATGTCCAAGGTCTAGATGCTATTAATAAAAGTACAGTGATAAAGTAGAAGGCAGTGATAACATCTTACATTCCTTCTTCTCCCTACCTTGTTCCCAAGGTAAGACACAATGTTCATGGGATGTGAGTCCTCATTATTTTGTGTTTTGCTGGGTAAAGCCAAGGAACAGATAACACAAAATAAAAGGACAGAATAGTATTCAGACGTAGCAATCAATTTTTGAGGAGGAATAAAAGAAACACATTGCATATCCAGAAAATATCTTTAAAAAGATGTGTAATGAACTGGTAATAAAAATCACTTCCAAAAAAGAGACTGCAGATTAAAGAAAGTGATGAAAAAAGACTGTTTTTATTCTACATAGTTTTTTTTTATTTTTAATAATTTACCATGTCCATATATTAACTATTCAAATGAAGTAATAACTCAAATAACCTGAACAAGCAACAGACACTCCAGAATATTCCTTTATGTAAAAGTTTATTTAAAAGAGAAAAAGAACTGTTGCAGACAATAGGACCGACAATAGGAAACAAAGAAGACATGAGAACTAAATGTTATTTGGTATCCTGGATTGGATCTTGAAATGGAAAAAATACACTAGCGAATAACCTTCTGAAATTCAAATCAAGCCTGGAGTTTAGTTTTGGGAGTGGGGGTGGGGGTGGGAAGGAATTACAAAGTACTGTTTTTTTTCTGACTGTCAAGTCAATTTACATCTTATTGGAGGTGTCCCTGCTTTGTTTTGAATGAATACACAGCTTAAAATAAAAAGATAAAGGTCTCAGAAGAAATGATCTCAAATTTATTGCAAAAGATAAAGGTCTGAACTTATCCAGTTTCAACTCCAATGTGTCTATTTTTAAAGTCATACCTTCATTCTTCCAACATGAAAAAGGCTAAACAAAGTGAAAATCACCCGATGAGAAAATCAAGGCCAAAAGGTAAACTGCCACCATGAAGTTTGGAGAAAAAGGTGAATACCGAGAATCACAGCTAAGACAGTCTTGACTGCAGCAAAAGCTACTAGAGCCACAGACTTAGGGAACACTTAAATGGTAGTTCTACAAATTTCTGGAGGTTGGACACTGGGAAATTCCTATGGCCCAGTCATAGGTTAGCCCTCACACTTTTATGGAGTTTACCTCCAGGAATCTAACCAGACTCTCAAAGAGCCAAAAACAAAAAACAAAAACAAAAACAAAACAACAACAACAAAAAAAAAACCTTCTATTTTTAGCAAGAGAAGGGGAAAGGTAACCCTTTATGCCTAGGGCATCATCCATAACAAAGAGCTACTCTGTAGGGAGAAAAAATAATTGTAAGACCCATATCTTCCTGGAAGAAAAGGAGCTAGCAAATACAGCATGCTCTAGCCTTCTTCTCTCACCTAGGAGGTGGGAAGAAAAAGGCTAAGAAACGTTTTAAAATTAATAGTCCAGGTACTTAAATCCATTAAAAAAGTCCAAGATGTACTCAGAAGATTATACAACACTAAACAAACCTTTCCAACACATCAGTAAGACTCTAAAATCACAACAGTAGGTTACAATTTAAAAAGTTTCAAGAAACAGAACCTAGTGAGGAATAATTCCTTAGGAAAACCCAAAGACAATAAAGTGGGGAAAGAGGGCATTAACGAAATCTGACATTGCTAGTACCCGCAGCTACAGCAAACAGAAGTATGGTCTAGTTCTCAGCCATATTAACATTAAATCTCATACTAAAGACCTATTTACCTCAACTTCTATTACCTTATGTATCATGTCCTGATGCCAGCAAAAAAGTAATAATAATAATTAAAATTATTATTTTAATTAAAATAATTAAATTAAATTAAAATTTAATTTAATTTAATTTTAAATTAATTAATTAAATTAATTATTAGCAATTATAATCAGAAAATTAAAAATGTAGCCTAAAAAGGCAAAGCCAGCAAAATTGGACTTGGATATGACAGAGATTTTTGAAATATCAGAGATTAAAGTAATGATGATTAACATGGTAAGGGCTAAAATGGAAAAGTAAACAACATACAAAAACAGAGAAGGTAAGCAATGAAATAATTAAGAAAAAAAATTTAAATGCTAGAAATCAAGAACACTGTAACAGAAATAATGTGTTTGTCCAGGTACCTGGGTGGCTCAGTCGGCTAAGGGTCCAACTTTGGCTCAGGTCAGGATCTCCCGGTTTGAGTTCAAGACTAGCGTCAGGCTCAGAACCTAGAGCCTACTTCAGATTCTTCTCCCTCTCTCTCTGTCCATCCCCTATTCACACTCTGTCTCTTGTTCTCTCTCAAAAATAAGTGAACTTTAAATTTTTTTTTAAATAAATAAAAAATAAATTAAAAAAAATAATGTGTTTGATAGGCTCATCAGAAGACTAGACGCAGCATAAGAATCACTAAACTTAATAGAAATTTCCCAAACTGAAATGCACAGAAAAAGAAAGGGGAAAAAGAACATAAAGTCCAACAACTACGGGATGATTACAAAAAAGTGTAACATACTTGCATTAGAATACCAGAGGAACCTAAACCCAAAGCACCGTACACATTTAATGTAATCTCTATCAAAATACACCAGGATTTTTCAGAGCTAGAACAATCCTAAAATTTGTATGGAACCAAAGAAGACCCCAAAGAGCCAAAGCAATCCTGAAAAAGAAAAGCAAAGCTGGAGTATCATGATGCTGGACTTCAAGCTACATTACAAAGCTGTAGTCATGAAGACAGTATGGTACTGGCACAAAAATTAGACACATAGGTCAATGGAACAGAAGAGAAAACCCAGAAATGACCCCACAACTACATGTTCAACTATTCTTCAACAAAGCAGAAAAGAATATCAAATGGAAAAAGACAATCTCTTCAACAAATGGTGTTGTAAAAACTGGACAGCAACGTGCAGAAGAATGAAATGAAATTGGACCACTTACACCATACACAAAATAAATTCAAAATGGATTAAAGATCTAAAGTGAGACAAGAAAGCATCAAAATCCTAGAGGAGAACAAAGGCAGCAACCTCTTTGACCTCGGCCACAGGAACTTCTTACTAGACCCATCTCTGGAGGCAAGGGAAGCAAAAACAAAAATGAACCTTTGGGACTTCATCAAGGTAAAAAGCTTCTGCACAGCAAAGCAAACAATCAAAAAAGAAACTGAAAGGCTATGGAATGGGAGAAGATATTTGCAAATGACATATCTGATAAAGGGTTAGTATCCAAAATCTATAAAGAACTTATCAAACTCGACACCACCAAAACAAATAATCCAGTGAAGAAATGGGCAGAAGACATGAATAGACATTTTTCCAAAGAAGACATCCAGAAGGCTAACAGACACATGAAAAGGTGCCACACATCACTCATCATCAAGGAACTACAAATCAAAGCTATGATGAAATACTACCATACACCTGTCAGAATGGCTAAATGAACAACACAGGAAAAAACAGATGTAGCAAGGATGGGGAGAAAGGGAAACCCTCTCACACTGCTGGTGGGAATGCAAACTGGCGTAGCCACTCTGGAAAACAGTATGGAAACTCCTCAAAAAGTTAAAAATAGAACCACCTTACAAGCCAGAAATTGCACTAAGTATTTACCCAAAGGAGACAAAAATACTGATTCGAAGGGCAGCATTATCAACAACAGCCAAATTATGGAAAGAGCCCCAATGTCCATCTACTGACAAAGGGATAAAGAAGAACACACACACACACACACACACACACACACACACACACACACACATGCATACACAGTGGATTATTACTCAGCCACCAAGAATGTAATCTTGTCATTTGCAACAAAATGGGCAGAGCTAGAGTGTATTATACTAAGTGAAATAAGTCAGAGAAAGACAAATACCATATGATTTCACTCATAAGTAGAATTTAAGAAACAAAATAGATGAGCATAGGGGAAGGGGGAAAAAAGACAGGGAGGCAAACCGTAAGAGACTCTTAACTATAGAAAAACAGGACTGCTGGAAGGCAGGTGGGCCAGGGATGGGCTAAATGGGTGATGGGTATTGAGGAGGGCATT
The DNA here is from genome assembly GCF_028018385.1 of Neofelis nebulosa. Taxonomy (NCBI): domain Eukaryota; kingdom Metazoa; phylum Chordata; class Mammalia; order Carnivora; family Felidae; genus Neofelis; species Neofelis nebulosa. The sequence continues at coordinate 79,420,921 of NC_080788.1, forward strand.
TGTTGTGATGAGCGCTGGGTGTTATATCTAAGTGATGAATCACTAAATTCTACTCCTAAAACCAATATTATATCACATGCTAACCATCTAGAATTTAAGTAAAAACTTGTAAAATAAAAAGGAAATACTTATACATTTGTGAATATACATGAGTTAATATACACAAGTATATTTCTTTGATCTGTTACCTGAGAGGGACTGAAAGAAACAACACCCAGTAGCAAAAAAAACTGCCTAGCTCCCAGATCTTGGTTTCTAGTACAATTCTCCAGTAAAAGGATAAAGGGGTCTTTGGAGAAATGGCTGATTCTAACGCCTTGCAGGGAATATACAATATAAACCCGGAACATCCTGAAATGCCAGAAGTTAATTAAGTGCTTAAACACACACACACACACACACACACACACACACACACACACACACACTCTCACACACTGATGAGAGTATGTCAAAGGGCACAGGAACCAAGCACAAGAATTCCCAAACGCCTAAACTGGAAAAATATGAACAACAAAATAATGAAACTAGTATTGGCTTAAATTTTAAGGTATAAAATACCCATGAGCCTATACTGATATAAATAAATGATTGATAAATTAGCAAATGGGGAAGTAGAGACAAATATCCTATGCAAAGGAATTCCAAAGAAATTAAATAGATACCCCCACCCTCATAGAAGAGAAGCATGACTTGTCACTCTTTTTAAATGTACTGCACATATGACTCCCTTCCAAAGAAAATTCCGGGGATTACATTAAGGCAGAAACTTTACAGTGGAGAAACCTGACAAACTCTAGTTAAACCAGGCAATCAACATCAACACCAAAAGTCAGAAATCACGTTGATGGTAGGTACTCTTGGTATGATGTGATGAAAATGGCACTTAATCTCTGTGATCTTCCTCTTGAAAAACCCATAGCCCCAGTCTGAGGAAAGCATCAGAAAAATTTTAACAGAAAAACAGACACCTACAATATATCTGACTTGTACTCATTAAATTGTCAAGATCATCAAAAACAAGGAAACAAGGAATGTCTAAGAATCTCTTACAGCCAAGAGCTTAAGGAGACAAGACAATCAAATGTAGTGTGGTATCTGGGATGGGACCCTGGAGGAGAAAAGGGACATCAGGTAAAAATGAAAGAAACATCAATAAAATATGGACTTTACTTAATAATAATGTATCAGTATTAGCTTATAATTTTAACAAATGTACCATACTAATGTAAGATGTCTAATCATTGTAGAAACTGTCCTTGAGGAAGGAGTATATATAAGACATTTTTACTCAATTTTCCTGTGATATACAACTCTTATAAAATTAAACTATTAATAAAACTAAAAGATAAAAATATGAAAGAAATGATCACTGGTTTGGAAAATAATCTGTTTAGTGTAGAAATCTATGGAAGACTGAGGAGTTAACAACTCAAAGAGCAGGGCACCTGGGTGGCTCAGTCAGTTAAGCATCTGACTTCAGCTCAGGTCATTATATCACGGTTTGTGGGTTGGAGCCCCAGGTCGGGCTCTGTGTTGACAACGTGGAGCCTAGAGCCTGCTTCGGATTCTGTATCTCCCTCTCTCTCTGTCCTTCCCCCACCCCCCCCCCACACACACACTGTCTGTCTTTCTCTCTCTCTCTCTCTCTCTAAAATAAATAACATTTAAAAAAATTTTTTTAAAAACTCAGAGATCTATTATTTGACAAAGCCAGAGAATGGGGATTTCTGGATGGTCACATATGATATATACACATGAAGTATCTATTTGTACTTTAAGTACTGGGGCACTTGGGTGGCTCCATCAGCGGAACATCTGACTCTTGATTTCAGCTATGGTCAGGATCCCCATGTCATGGAATTGAGCCCTGTGTCAGACTCCATGCTGAGCAGCTGAGCATACAGCCTGCTTGGGATTCCCCCTCTCCCTCTCTCCCCTTCTCCTGTACCCTAGTCATGCCCCCCCCCTAAATTAAAAAAAAAAAAAAGATATGAAGAAGAGCCATCATAGTTGCCACTATTATGTATGGTCTCTGTTATTCACAGCTAAACTCTACTGATTCCAGATACTGGATACCTTCTTGTAAAGCCCACCAATGCTGATGCTGAAAATTGGGTGTATCATCTGCTAAGCTTGCCAGTATAGACTCTGTGCAGAATCTGCCTCTTTCGGTCACCAGTTTCTGAATCAGATACTTGTGACTGGTAGAACCTATGTCATGTGGGGCGCCTGCGTGGCTCAGTCAGTTGGGCGGCCAACTTCGGTTCAGGTCATGATCTCGCGGTCTGTGGGTTCAAGCCCCGCATCAGGCTGTGTGCTGATGGCTCAGAGCCTGGAGCCTATTTCAGATTCTGTGTCTCCCTCTCTCTGACCCTCCCCCGTTCATGCTTTGTCTCTCTGTCTCAAAAATAAATAAACGTTAAAAAAAAAAAAAAAAGAACCTACATCATGTGATGATGCTTTAGCCACAGAGGAGGTTGAGAGATTTTTTTTTGGCTTTCATAATATGGAGCTGGGACTTGAATAAGGGGGGATTTTCCAAACACAGGAAGAACACTTGGAGATTTTCAAAAGCTATAAAAAGTGTTTGTTACAGTGATTACTATGAGGAAAATCCCCCACTGAACAAGAATAACCACCAGATGTCTTGAGTTTACTATTTAAAATACATTTTTATATTAATTTTGTAAAGCTTAGAACTGATCATTCAAGATGTTCTTTTCATAGTACATAGTGACGGAAATCACATCATCTGCCAAAAAGGCAGCCATAAAATTGTATTTTCTTTGTAATGTGAATTGATGTGAAATGACTCATTATAACAAGATGTATTGATAATCGTATTTTTGCCTCACCACACTAAAAGTGCTTAGCCCTCTGATTAAAAGAGGTCCTTAGTACACTTCCTCTACCCTAGACACCTAGTAACCCTATAACCTAACAACCCAGTCTAACACAAATCTATCCCTGTAGCCCTAGAAGAGAAAATTACTGGACAAAAAGCAAAGTAAGAAAGAAGTACATATTGTGCATTATTCTATATAGTACATGGATAATAATTAGAACACAGGTGATATAGGTAAAAGGGATGCTCTGTTCATCTCCTATTCTGTTTCTCTTTCTTTCACACACACACACACACACACACACACACACACACACTGCCTGACACTTTTAAGGGTCTGAGCTTGAAAAATGATATTGTATGATGTTGCATCTTCTTGCAGTCTAAGAAGTAACACCTGAGTCCTGGGGACAAAGGGCTTATCAGTTTCCCTTGGGCTCTTCCAGAAAGACAAAGTGGCCATTTCTACACAAGCTTCTTCCATTGTTTGGATTTCAACCAAGGCTTGGAACATGTCTGGCCTTAACCTAAGTTATTTCCATAAAAGCCAATGAAGAAATCCAGAAAATCAATTAAGTCCATCTCCTCTCTACTTCTGTAGGACTTCAGTAACTGAAAATCCTGGGTTTTCTTGTTAGTAAAATTAGAAAGCCTTTTCTTCATAGGATCGCCATGTGAATTAAATGAGGTAACAGATGTAAAGAGCACAGTCCAGAATACAGTACTTTATGCTGTTGTTTCCAACTTGCTCTCCTCTCCCTCCTTGAGCCTCTCTTTTCTTGATCAAAACAAAGTTTCTGTTTCTAAAAGTTTTGTTTGTTTGTGCTTCATCAGTAAACACTATCTCTTACAGGCTCACTGCAGTGAGTACTTTGGGATAATTTTTAAATACCATGAAGAGCTAAAGAACTTTTCTGTTATTGTTCTTTATCCTTAGTATGTTTGTTATTTTACATACTAATAATTTTTCAAATGTGTGTAAAATGAATTCAGTTTCTCTACAATATGTCAATAGAACAGCTAATTCATATGGCCAGTGTGGAGGATCTATGGTCTGAGTCCTTGTAATTTATAGTAACAGTGACTGTGAAATATATGCCAAGCACTTTACTAAGAGTTTTAGGAAATTGTACTGACATATGCTAATCCTCTTAATAAGCTAAATATTTGCTATTATCATCATCATGACTTTCTCAGTTATGCAATTTAAAATTTTCATGTGATGTGACCTCCCCAAGAATAATAATTAGAACAGGCATTCCAACCTACATATATCTGAAATCGAAGTCCAGCACAGACTCGATAATAAAGTCACAAAAGCTAAGCCTAAAGCTGTCTGTGCTTTCTGTGAAACTTTTCTCAAGAATGTAGAACAATAACCCTGAGAATTCCAGAATCAATCTAAAAAGTAATGTCTCCCGTCTTCCCGAGTGGCTGCTTTCACAACATATAGCTAATGGTGCCCATTATAGCAGCAGAGACAGAGAGAGCCAACAGTAAATCTTTCTTTTACAGCTGGCTCTGGTTTAGGAAGATTTACTTTTATAACAGCTGTGAAGACTTCTACCTTATCAACCTCTACTCCTTTAATACCTTTCTCCCAAACCTTTTTTTACAGGCTCTCCTAGTAATGATAGGTCCTAAGGGTCAGAACTAAAAATACCTTCTCTGTAACTCTAAAAGTGTTTGATATTGACAAGTTACTTTTATTGTCTTAGCTCAGTTTTGGAATACCCTTGATTTTACTTTGAAAAGTTTTTACAGTGTGGATTCTGGCATGTGAAATTAGAATGATTTTTAACTTTGCTTGTGACAGTAAATCTCTCATTTCCTTATAGGTTCTATTGTTTATATCAATGCAGATCTCTTTCCTTCTACAGTCTAAATTCATGGGTCATATGTCATCTAAATCTCTTAATCTGGTGAAAGATTAATTCTAATTCCACAACTTGAGCTGGGTCATATTCTTTTCCCTTCAATAAGTGTCACTTCATTGAGAGATAAAAGTCTATAAAAAAAAACACTTTGCAGGGATAAAAAGAGGCTCCTCAAAGTGGTGAGAGGACTTAAGGGTTTCAATTTCTTACACATCCAACTAGAGCTTACTGCAGCATAGAAGGAAGATAAGGAGGTGACAGAAAACCAGAAGAGAGGTCATGCTTTTTACTGCCTATAAAAGTATGTGTGCTATAGGTTTGGGACATGCCCTATTGGTCTAGTGTCCTGAAAATATAATTGCAACATCCTTCTCAGTGGACTAGTTGGGCAAAGACCCTATTTTTACTAACAATAGCCAGAATATAAAATAGCCTTATTTTTACTAGCAAGAGCCTAATCATGTTCACAGTAAGCAAGGGTTTAGCACACCAATGATTACCAGATATACAGGACTGAGCACCACAGGAAAAATAAACCATCAAGCCTATCCAAATATATGGCTTGAAACCCACCACCCACATACATTTTGACCCACAGCAGCAGTAATAAATGAGAAAGGATATATTATAATCAATTTCTTTGTATCTATGGCCTATAGCCTTTAAATAACTTACAGAATTTTAAGTCCTAATCTACTTTAACTACTTTAAGTATTTTAGTAATAAAGAACAAATTTCTTATTACAAAGTACTATTTTCTTGGAAGAGTATAATCCAAAGGAAGATGATCCCAAGGATACCTTAGCAAGACTTAAAGCATTAAAAACGTGTCTAATTGTTCGCCAGTATGCATTTATTTTCCACTCCTTAAGAGGATAAAAACTTTTTATTTTTTTTTTTATCAACATTATAGAAGAAGAGATTAGAACAACCCAACAGAATGCAATCGACGATTCTGAACAATGCCTAATGACAGCATTTATGCATTATGATGTTATTATGACCAAGATAAAATAACACCATAACCTCAAAATTTTTAATATTAAAAATAAAAAATAAATGCACATTAAAATACAGTAAATATATTTAAGTAGTAATATTATTCCATCAGCCCACCCATTTAATAAAATACTTCGGGCACCTGGGTGGTTCAGTCGGTTGAGCGTCTGACTCTTGATTTCGGCTCAGCTCATGACATCATGGTTCATGAGATTTAGCCCCATGTCAGGCTCTGTGTTGACAGCCTGGACCCTTCTTGGGCTTCTCTCTCTCTCCCTCTTTGTCTCTGCCCCTCCCCTACTTGCAAGCATGTACACGCTCTCTCTCTCATAATAAGTAAATAAACATTAAAAATGTGCTTTAAAAAATACTCAATTTAGAAATAGGTTGTAGATGCTAAATGTAAGTTTGAAATGTTCTGGCTTTTTATTTTATTTATGTATTTATTTATTTATTTATGAGAATGAGTGATGGAGCACAAGCAGGTTTGGGACAGAGGGGCAGGGAGAGAGAAAATCTTAAGCAGGTTCCACATCCAGTATGGACCCAGACACTAGACTGATCTCAGGACTGTGATATCATGACCTGAGTAGAAAACAAGAGTTGGACTCCCAACTGACTGAACTACTCAGGCACCCTGTATTGGCTTTTTTTAATTTAAATAAATGACTTTGTGTGACGCTTTTTTTCAAAGTTCCCAACTTTAAAAGTTAATATAAATGTTTAACAATTTAGCCTGACACTTACATTAGTAGATTAGTTCTTGTTTATAAATCACTTTGAAGACCTAATTTGTTTAGTACTTCAGTTTATAATTATATATATAAGCCTGGAGGTCAGTGTCCATAAGAAATCTTCCATTCTCTTAATTCTAGAAAATACAGAGCACAGAGAAAATGAAAAGACACCATGTTTCAGGCAAATTTTGGGGGAAAATGACATTTACAGTCAGCAACCTTTCTCAAAAGACCTCAGACTGCCCGGAGTTTACTTGGAAACAAACCACACACATATGTCTCTGAATGTACTACCCATTGTATCAAACGTCCTTCTAATACCGTATCTGTGCCACTCATACACGGTTTCCACAGCTTAGGATTCTCACATCATCCACATTCTTTACTTAGCAAACTCTGTTAAGTTCCTATTACTTCTACATATTCCTCTGAGCTTCGTTCACTGAGTTAAGCATTCTCTTCTCTACACTACCTCAATACTTTCTACAGAACCATTTTAAGATACTTCAGTATTTGTCAATTCAGTCTACCTTACTGTAACATCTGTTGTATTAGAACATGGATTTGGATGCTGAGACAGCATGGTCTGTGACTGGGAAAAAAAAAAAAAACATCAGTTTTCTATGAACCAAGCCAACCTAGGCATTTTACAGTCATTACTTCATTGAACCCCCACAACAAATATATGATGTTAATGATATGAATTGCACTTAAGAGATGAGGGAACAGCCTAAGCAAGGTGAAGCAAACTGTCTAACTTTACACAGTGTGAAACAGGGATGATTAGGTACATCTATTTGCAGAGCCTGTACACCTCACCCAGTGGTGTCCGAGAAAACATTGACTACTGGTTCCTGCCACCTCTGAGAAGGAAAAAAGGAAAAGAGGGGGGAAAACCCTCTTCTGTATCATTTGCTTATTGTCACCATGTTTCCGCTACCACCAATTTTAAGACACCGGTAAGTTGTTGTTGTACATGGCTTTCAGAAGACACAGTTGGCCACCATGAGCCAGTACAAGCTGGCTTTGGCACATCGTTATCAGAGCAGTATGTTCTTTGCTTCTAATTTGTATTTTCACTCTGCCTCAAGCTTTGTACTATGTCTACCATCAAATAAGTGCTCAAAACTCCGTGTTAATAAATAAATCCACTTACACTTATAAATTCGCTGGGACATGGATAATACACACAAACCTTGGTAAAATAACTTCCTGATGTTTGACATTTTTAATCTCTGAAAAAGGGTCGCTGATAGTTAATCATTTAGTGGAATAAACAAATAGAATTTTAAAATAAAATAGAGCAATATAGTCTAAGCAGTGATTAGTTTTTAAAATGGAAGACTTTTTCCTTTTAGTTCTTGCATCCTGACAAAACTAAATGGAGACTTTCATAATTAATCAGATAGTTCAATAAATGCTGACTAACAAGGTTCATATATTAGTTCAAACTTTCCTGTTCTTCTCATCTTTCTTCATATTATGGAAATTTAGCCAATATATCCAAATACAGTAAATCCATCAAATCTCCATATTACTTTCATCATAATTAAAATGCTTTCCATAATACCTAAGTCATTTAAATAAATCTAAATGTCTACAAAGAGTGAGTGAGTTATAAAGACCAAGCCCCCACTTCTAAGAACAAATACATTTTTAGCAGCAACGTAGTTTCTATAATTACAAGTAAAAGCATCTGGAAATTACAGGAAATTTTATTTAAACTTGTGACATTTTTTAGAAAATGTGTTTTCTGTTCAGGTGTTTCAACATTTAGTTTATCCAAAACTAAGCCAAACAATAGTTTTTCGTTAAACTTAAAAATGTCATCATACTTTTCTGTTCCACTACCCTACATAAAATTAATTATAGCTTGTGAATGTGAAGAACTACATATTTTCTTTTGTATTTTCTTTTCAAAAATTGGATGATGAGCTTTGAGACATATACTAAATGGAAAATGTTCAAGAAAAGCACTCTAAACATGAGAGGATTTTCAATGTCAAAGTAATTATTTTCTGAAGTTAAAATTATTAACGTTTTCAGCGCCTTTGTCTTTTATTCTTTACTTTCTGTGTATGTTCATTCGTTGGTGTAAAACTTTTATTTTGATCCTTTGAAGGCATTCCTCAACACTCATTAGTACAAGATCCTCAAGTGTTAGTGGGTAATAAAAGCAAACCCCAAAATACACCTTTGTCCTAATCCAAGGGAATACTCTAGTAGCACAAGAAAATTAGTTGCCTTTATTGAATCATATGGGCTTTGATCTGACTGCACTATTAAGCGGAGTCACAATTTATGGTGTGATCAGGACACTGATGTAAGGAAACAACCACAAGTAAAATGATGGATAAAATGACCTGGTAAATCTATTCCTCGACTAAACTGTAGGATTCCCATGGAATGACACTATAATTACATGGAAAGTAATTGTCATATATTTGCCAAGAAATTACATGGTTGACAGTACTCTTTGAAAATTGTTCTGCATTTCTAGTGCCAACAGCTATGTTAGCAGAAAATGAAATTAGAAACAACCACAGGAGGTGTTTTCTTCTCATTTAGAAAACTATTTCATTTACGAAGTAAAATTTAATTTACAAGTAAATATTATAAAACTAAAAATAAAATGGAATGACTTAGAAACGTTCCTAAAAGTTATTGTTATTTGGTATAATGTTGGCTTTATTGGGGGGGGGGGGGGGGAAAGTCATTTACTACATGTCAAGCTAATTATATATTCTACTTTGCAAGTGCCAGTACTCTAAAACCATCTTTCCCAGGTTATTCCTTACAAACAAATGAATGTGTTAGATTCCAAGAGGCCCAGATAGAAAAAAACTATGTTTTTTAAAGTCTATAACATCTTTCCCAAAATAACGTAAAACACTTCTTTTAAGAATTAGGAGTTAATACCTTAAGATAAGAACAGTTTTTAATCCAGAACTATTTTCAAATTAGCAAATGAGTGGTTTTTTGTTCTCCCATGTTGTGGCATAAATGAGGACCTCTTAGAAACCAAAAGCACCAACTAAGACTAAGACAGTTTGCAAGTAATCATTTTCCCCCAAAATGCCATAACTGTTAGTTGGCAAAAATCTTGACTTATTAGTTATACAAACCCAACATAAACAAAGCACACTTAAAACCAATTTCTTACTACATATATCTGGTCCCTTAAACTTTAGCACTACTCTAAATTCTCACCTACATGACAAAATTCAAAACAAAGAGATATTTAAACATGCTCTCAACAATTTACTTCAGGTTATTTAATGAATTATATTCTCTAGCCAGGGCATTTAATTAATAAGTTATATACTACCCCCATATAAACATATTCCCTTTGTTGGTTAAGTCAAAATATATGGCAACCAAGTAAAGTATTTAGTGTCAAAGAAATAAAGCTTCCTTCTCACTTTTGACTTTACATTTCACTCAAGACATTAATTTTATTGCCAAAAGTAAGATAAAATGCTATTATGCTGCAAATAAAGCAGTGTACAAAGTATTATTTTTAGGGACAGTTGGGTGGCTCACTTGGTTAGTTGTCTGACTCTTGATTTTGGCTCAGGTCATGATTTCATGGTCATGAGATCAAGCCTCACATTGGACTCAGCTTTGGGCATGGAGCAAGCTTAAGATTCTCTCTTCTTTCTCTGGCCCACCCTCCTGTCTCTCAAATAAATAAATAAATAAATAAATAAATAAATAAATAAATAAATAAACAGTGTATAATTTATAGTAGCTAGCATTTTTTTTAAAGAAAAGAGATATAAAGAGGATTATGTTTAGAAACATTTACCTCCATATACATAACACATAAAAAGGTTTATATAAGAAATTAGAAATGCTGATTATCTCTAGGAAGGATTACTGAATAATTGAGACACAGGAGTGAGGAAGAGCTTTAAATTTCATGAAGTTTTTTTTTTTTACAACTTTTTTAAAAGTTTATTTATTTTGAGATAGAGAGCAAGGATGGGAGGAACAGAGAGAGAGGGAGAGGGAGGGAGAGAGGGAAGGGGAGAGAGACAGAGACAGAGAGAAAATCTGAAGCAGACTACATACTGTCAGCACAGAGCCCAGTTTGGGGCTTGAACTCACAAACCATGAGTCATGACCTGAGCCAAAATCAAGAGTCAAACGCTTAGCTGACTGAGCCACCCAGATATCCCCACAACTTTTAAATTTTATACCATGCCCATAAATTATTTACTTCAAAATAAATTTTAAAAAGGAATCAAATATATGCGGCTTTCTCTTTAGTGAAGGGACTGCAGAACTGAGATCAAACTCTGAAATCAGAAAACTATAGGACTAAGGTGCCTGGGTGGCTCAGTCAGTTAAGCATCCCACTCTTGATTTTGGCTCAGGTCATGATCTCACAGTTACTGAGTTTGAGCCCCATATAGGGCTTTGTGCGGACGGTAGGAGCAAACTGCTTGGATTCTTTCTGTCCTCTCTCTCTGCCCCTCCCCCTGCTCATTCTCACACATGTGCTCTCTCTCTGTCAAAATAAATAAAATTTATTTAAATTTTTTAAATGAAGTTTATTGTCAAATTGGTTTCCATACAACACCCAGTGCTCATCCCAACAGGTGCCCTCCTCAATGCTCATCACCCACTTTCCACTCCCCCCCACCCCCCATCAACCCTGAGTTTGTTCTCAGTTTTTAAGAGTGTCTTATGATTTGCCTCCTTCCCTCTCTGTAACTTTTTTTATTCCCCTTTCCCCTCCCCACTGGTCTTCTGTTGAGTTTCTCAGAATCCACATACGAGTGAAAACATATGGTATCTTTCTCTGCCTGACTTATTTCACTTAGCATAACACTCTCCAGTTCCATCCATGTCGCTACAAATGGCCAAATTTCATTCTTTCTCATTGCCAAGTAGTATTCCATTGTATATATAAACCACATCTTCTTTACCTATTTGTCAGTTGATGGACATTTAGGCTCTTTCCATAATTGGCTATTGTTGAAAGTGCTGCTATAAACAAGCAGGAGTACAAGTGCCCCTATGCATCAGCACTCCTATATCCCTTGGGTAAATTTCTAGCAGTGCTATTGCTGGGTCATAGGGTAGATCCATTTTTAATTTTTTTTAATTTTTTTAATGTTTATTTATTATTGAGAGAGTGAGACAGAGCATGAGCATAGGAGGGGCAGACAGAGGAGGAGACACAGAATTTCAAGCAGGCTCCAGGCTCTGAGCTGTCAGCACAGACCCCGACACAGGGCTCGAACCCACCAACTGGGAGATCATGACCTGCGAGATTGTGAGCAGAAGTTGGACCCCTAACTGACTGAGCCACCCAGGCGCCCCTTAAAGTTTGAGGAACTCCACACTGTTTTCCAGAGAAGCTGCACCAGTTTGCATTCCCACCAACAGTGCAAGAGGGTTCCCGTTTCTCCACATCCTCACCAGCATCTATAGTCTCCTGATTTGTTCATTTTAGCTACTCTGACAAGCATGAGGTAGTATCTCAGTGTGGTTTTGATTTGTATTTCCCTAATGAGGAGTGACATTGAGCATTTTTTCATGTGTCTGTTGGCCATCTGGATGTCTTTAGAAAAGTGTCTATTCATGTCTTCTGCCCATTTCTTCACTGGATTATTTGTTTTTGGGGTGTGGAGTTTGGTGAGTTCTTTGTAGATTTTGGATACTATCCCTTTATCCCATATGTCATTTGCAAATATCTTTTCCCATTCCGTCAGCTGCTTTTTAGTTTTGTTGATTGTTTCCTTTGCAGTGCAGAAGCTTTTTACCTTGATGAGGTCCCAATAATTTTTGATTCTAATTTCCTTGCCTATGGAAATGTGTCAAGTAAGAAATTGCTGCGGCTGAGGTCGGAGAGGTTTTTTCCTGCTTTCTCCTCTAGGGTTTTGATGGTTTCCTGTCTCACATTCTGGCCCTTCATCCATTTTGAGTTTATCTTTGTGAATGGTGTAAGAAAGTGGTCTAGTTTCATTCTTCTACGTGTTGCTATCCAATTCTCCCAGCACCATTTGTTAAAGAGATTGTCTTTTTTTCCATCGGATATTCTTTCCTGCTTTGTCCAAGATTAGTTAGCCATACATTTGTGGGTCCAATTCTGGAGTCTCTATTCTATTCCATTGGTCTATGTGTCTGTTCTTGTGCCAATACCATGCTGTCTTGATGATTACAGCTTTGTAGAAGAGGTTAAAGTCTGGGATTGTGATGCCTCCTGCTTTGGTATTCTTCTTCAATATTACTCTGGTTTTTCGGGGTCTTTTGTGGTTCCATACAAATTTGAGGATTGCTTGTTCTAGCTTCAAGAAGAATGCTGGTGCAATTTTGATTGGGATTGCACTGAATGTGTAGATTGCTTTGGGCAAGATAGATAAACTTTTTAAAAAAAAATTTAAAAAGATGACTGTAGGACTATGAAAAAGAAAAAAATCCTTCTTTGGATTATAAGGAAAATTGTCACTTCTCATTTTGCAGAATATAATAAAAACAACAACAAATTTTCTAAGGGTGCATAAGCAATTTTAAAATCAAGTCCTTGAAAGAGAAAGTGTCATCTAAGTCCAGAACCACACAGAATAAAGATGAACTTGGAATATCAACAAAGAGGATGGGTAGCAAATGTTTGACTTAGGAAAAAAAAGAGATTGGGTTCACGACAACCATATAAGAAGATTCTGAGCTCACACCCTCCCACGGATACAAGAAGTATACAACTTCATATGGAATAATTTCCTCTGAAAAAGCCTCGAAAATTGAATGAACACAGTCTTCACACCAAAGGAAGAAAAGGAGAACATCACGACAGGTAAGAGAGGCAGAGACACTATCTCACCAAAATTCTCAACCCCAGGCATGGCAATCCACCAGCAAGAGGGAATCTAAAAATAGAGAACTTTCCTCTGAGACATGAGGGGTTTGTGATCTACATCAGAAACTCTTCAGATACTACACAAGAGAGAGGAGCCCCTAAACACTGGGCTTTAAAAACCAACAGGAATTATATCCAACAACCATGGAAATGTAATGAATGGAGAATCTGTTCAATGGCTGACCAAAAAAAAGCTCACTTATCCAGGAACCCAGTGAAAAACAAAAACAAGTTAACACCAGTTTGAAAAGTACTTACATCATATATGGAAGAGACTCACTTACTACTCTTAAAGCATCTACTGGGGAGACAGCAAACTGCTTGGATTTTCTCTGAGTGACAGAGACCCTGGCAGGTGCCATATTTTCAATTTCATTTTACCTTACTAAGATTGGTCTGGCAAGCACCATATTTAAACTATTCCTCTAAATTGCCTAAAGCATGTGGGCATACCAGCTGAGAAATTCACCTACACATACAGAGCAACAAACCCTTGTAACTGAGATTGGCAACAGTCCAGCCCACTTCCATGCACCAGCACAGCAATGTGTCACAGCTGGGCTGGGTATCAGTCTTGCCTACCCCCACACTGTATCATACCACAGCCAGTCTGGTGCAACCCCACTCAGTGCAGCTGCATGGTGCAGGAGCACCAACCCCAGTCCTGCCTACCACTGTGTCACAGACATGCCCCACCATAGTAGCCCACACAGAAGATGTCTCTTGATCATCTAGCTTTGGTGGTCAGATGGATGGGATTGGATTTCTGGGCTCCATGTGACATCTACATTGGTCTCTTCAAGACTGAGAGAGGTAGTTCGATTGCCTAATACATAGAAACAGAGGGCCAGGCAAAATGAGGAGACAGAGGAATGTGTTCCAAATAGAAAAACAAAATATCAGAAAAAGACATTAATGAAATGGAAATAATCAATCTACTTGATAAAAAATTCAAAGTAATGGTCATAAAGATGCTCACCAAACTTGAAAGAAGATGCACATGAGAGATCCTCAACAAAGAGATAGAAAAAACATGGAAGATTCAAACAGCAGTTACAGAGTTGAAGAAAACAATAACTGAAACAAAAAATACACTATAGGGATTCAACAGCAGACTAGATGAAGCTGTAGATTGGATCAGCAAGCTGGAAGACAAAGAAATAGAACTCACCCAAACAAAGCAACAGAAAGAAAAGAAAATTTAAAACAACAACAACAACAAACAACAACTTAAAGGACCTTTGGGAAAACATCAAGCAGAACAGATTTGCTTAATACGGGTCACAGTAGGAGAAGAGAGAAAAAGTCCAGGAAAAGTACTTAAAGAAATATTAGCTGAAAATATCCCTAATGTGGAGAAGGAAACAGACATATAGATTTAGGAATCCCAGAGAGTTCCAAAAAGATGAACCCAAAGAGATCCACACCAAAACACAAGATGATTAAGGTAATAAAAGTTAAAAGTAGCAAGAGAAAAGGAACATAACACATACAAGGGAAAACCCATAAGGCTATGGGCAAATTTCTTAGCAGAAATTTTCCAACCCAGAAGAGAGTGGCATAACATATTCAAATTACTGAAAGGAAAAACTTCCAACCAAGAATTCTCTATACTACAAGGTTATCAGTTAGAATTGAAAAAGAGACTAAGAGTTTTCCAGATAAGTAAAAGCTAAAGGAGCTCTTCACCACTAAACTGTCCTAGAAGAAATGCTAAAGGGACTTCTCTAAACTGAAAAGAAATGGTATTGATAACAGGAAAACATACACAAGTAAAAATTTCATTGGAAATGAAAAATAGTAAAGTAGTTGATCA
The DNA here is from genome assembly GCF_028018385.1 of Neofelis nebulosa. Lineage (NCBI taxonomy): Eukaryota > Metazoa > Chordata > Mammalia > Carnivora > Felidae > Neofelis > Neofelis nebulosa. The sequence goes on from NC_080788.1 coordinate 79,436,066, forward strand.
ATAACTAATAAAGTAAGTATGAAGTTAAAAGACAAAGAAAGAAGAATTAACCCAAACTACAATAATTAGGTAAGGGAAGCATAAAATAACAAGGTGAATATGTGACATCAAAACATAAAACACAGTAAGGGGAGAAAGAAAGTGAAGTTTTGTGATATGTACAAAATTAAGTTGCTATCACTCAAAATGTACTGGCAAATACACAGGAAATTTTCTATGAACCCCACACTAATTACAAAGCAAAAGCTTACAGTAAAAACAAAAAAAAAAATTAGAAAGGAATATAAACATAGCACTATGGAAAACCATCAAACCAGAAGAGAAAGAAGAGAGAGGAACTATGGAAACAACTGGAAAACAATTATCAAAATATCAGTGAGTACTTAATTATCAAAAGTTACTTTAGATGAAAATGGACTAAATTCTCTAGTCAAAAGACAAAGAGTAGATAAATGGATTTAAAAAAAATAACAAAAACAAAAACAAGACCCATCTATATGCATCCTACAAAGACTCACTTTAGAATTAAGGACACAGAGGGGCCCCTGGGTGTCTCCATTGGTTGAGCATCTAACTTCAGCTCAGGTCATGATCTCATGGTTCCTGAGTTCGAGCCTCACTTTGGGCTTGCTGCTATCAGCACAGAGCCCACTTTGTATCCTCTTTCCCCCACCCCTCTGTTCCTCCCCAACTTGTGCCCTCTCTCTCAAAAATAAATTGAAAAAAAAACATTTAAAACATAAAAATTAAATTTGAGAAGGACACAGACTCAAAGTGAAGGGTTGGAAAAAGACATTTCATGCAAACAGATATTAAAAGAAAGCCAATGTTGGGGCAGCTGGGTGACTCAGTTGGTCAAGTGTCCAACTTCAGCTCAGATCATGATCTCATGGTTTGTGAGTTTGAGCCCTGCATCAGGCTCTGTGCTGACAGTGCAGAGCCTGGAGCCTGCTTTGGATTCTGTGTCTCCCCCTGTCTCTCCACCTCTCATGCTCATGCTCTCTGTTTCTCAATAATAAATAAACATTAAATTTTTTTTTAATTTTTTTTAAATAAGGGAAAATTGGCCTTAAATGACACATTAGACTAGATAGACTTAGTAGATATTATAGAACATTCCCTCCAAAAGAAACAAAATAAGCATTCTTTTTTCCTAATGTTTATTTATTTTGAGAGAGAGAGAGAGAGAGAGAGAGAGAGAGAGAGAGAGAGGGAGAGAGAAAGCACCTGTGAGGGAGAAGGGCAGAGGGAAAGAAAGAAAGAAAATCACACACAGGCTCCATGCTTAGCATGTTGCCTAATGCTGGGCTTGCTCCCCCCATGTGAGATCATGACCTGAGCTGAAATCAAGAGTCAGATGCTTAACCGATTGAGCCACCCAGGTGCCCACAAATATGCACTCTCAAATGCACATGGAACATCCTCCAGGGTAGAGCACGTAGTAGGCCACAAAGCAAGTCTCAATAAACTCAAGATTAAAATTATATCAAGTAACCTCTCCCACCACAATGGTACAAAACTATAAATCAATTACAAGAAAACTTGAGAGACCACGAAAACACAGGGATTAAGCAACATGCTAGTGAGCAACCAATGACTCACCAAGATATCAAAGAAGAAATCAAACTATACCTAGGAACAAATAAAACTGAAGTACAACATACAAAAATCTTTGGAATACTACAAAAGTAGTTTTATGAGGGAAGATCATGTGAGGCACCCGGGTGGCACTGACAGTGCAGAGCCTGCTTAGAACTCTCTCTCTGCCCCTCCCCCTGCTTGTGCACTGCTCTCTCTCAAGATAAAATAAAAATAATAAAATAAAATAAAAAGGAAATGTCATAGCAATACAGGCCTACCTCAAAAGTAAATCTCAAATAAATAATCTAGACTAACACCTTAAGAAGCCAGAAAAAGAAGAAAAAATAAAGTTCAAAGTCAGTAGAAGAAAATAATAAAGATCACGGTGGAAGCAAATGAAATAGAAAAAGATTAAGAAAATTTTTCTAAAATACAAAGTGTCAACTAAAGTATGAGATAGTTCTTTGAAAAGATAAACAAAATTAACAAACCTTTACCTAAACTAACCAAGAAAAAAAGAGAAATGGCTCTAATAAACAAATTCAGAAATAAAAGAGAAGTAACTGACAACCATAGAAATAAAATTATAAGCGACTACTACAATTATACACCAACAAATTGGACAACATAGAAGAAATTAATAAATGCCTAGAAACATACAGTCTTCCAGAAGTGAATCAGAAACAAACAAAAAATATCAACATAAATTACTAGTAAAGATAAGGAACCAGTAACAAAAAACCTTCCAGAAAACAAAAGTCTAGAACCAGATGGCTTCACTGGTGCATTCTACCAAACATTCAAAGATTTATTATCTACCCTTCTCAAATTCTTCAAAAAAACTGAAAAGGAAGGAATACTTCCAAACTGGTTTCATGAGGCCAGCATTACTCTGATGCCCAAACTTGACAAGGACACCACAAAAAAAAGAAAGAAAGAAAATCACAAGCCAGCATTACTCCTAAACATTGATAAAAAAAAAAATCCTCAATAAAATATTAGCAAACCATATTTATCCATACAAAGTTTCAAACACTATGATCAAGTGGAATTTATTCCAGGGATGCAAGACTGATTCAACATCCACAAATCAATCAACATGATACACCACACTAACAAAATGAAGGGTAAAAATTATAGGATCCTCTCAATAGATGCAGAAACTTCTTTTCACAAAATTAATATCCACTTGAGATAAAAAATAAACTCTCAACAAAGTGGTTATGTAGGCAATGTACCTAAATATAATAAAGTCTTCATATAACAATCCAACAGCTGACATCATACTCAATGATAAAAACTTGAAAGCTTTTACTCTAAGATCAGGTACAAGACAAGGATGCCCACAGGGTATTGGAAGTCCTAGCCATAGCAATCAGGCAGTAAAAACAAATAAGAAGCATCCAAGTCAGACAGGAAGAAGTAAATCTTCCTGTAAATTGCAAATAGCATGATACTGTATAAAGAAAACCCAAAGGAGTCAATCAAAAGATTGTTAAAACTAAGAATGAGTTTAATAAAGTAGCAGAATATAAAAGCCAACATACAGAAATCTACGTCACTTCTACACACAAATAAATTATCAGAAAGAGAAATCAAAAAAGCAATCCCTGGGGCGCCTGGCTGGCGCAGTCGGTTAAGCGTCCGACTTCAGCCAGGTCACGATCTCGCGGTCCGTGAGTTCGAGCCCCGCGTCAGGCTCTGGGCTGATGGCTCGGAGCCTGGAGCCTGTTTCCGATTCTGTGTCTCCCTCTCTCTCTGCCCCTTCCCCGTTCATGCTCTGTCTCTCTCTGTCCCAAAAATAAATAAAAAACGTTGGGAAAAAAAAAAAAGCAATCCCATTTATGATTACATAAAAATAATAAAATACCTAAGAATAAAATTAGCCAAGAAGGTCAAAGACCTCTACACTATTAAGTATGATGCTGATTAAAGAAATTGAAGACACGAATGAATGGAAACATATTTTTTCATGCTCATGGAGTGGAAGAATATTGTTAAAATGTTCATACTACCCAAAGCAATTTACAGATTTGATGCAATTCCTATCAAAATTCCAAAAGGATTTTAAACAAAAATAAAACAAGTAATTCTAAATATTGTGTGGAACAATAAAAAATCCCAAATAGCCAAAGACATCTTGAGAAAGAAGAGCAAAGCTGAAGACAGCATGCTCCGTGACTTTAAACTATACTTTAAAGCTGTACTAATCAAAACAGTATGCTAATAGCATTAAAAAACAGACACATAAATCACTGTAACAGCAATGAAAACCAAGAACTAAATGTCCTGTGCACATTTGGACAATTAATTTATGACAAGAGAGCCAAAAAACATACAATGGAGAAAGGAGAGTGTTGGAAAAATGAGAGAGTCAATACAAAACAATTAAACTGGACCATTATCTTATACCATACATGAAAATTAACCCAAAATAGATTAAGACTTCAGATGAGAAACCATAAAATTCATAGAAGAAAAAAGGGGGTCAATTGTGAGCGACTGCAACTAGACTTTTAGGAGTGATCCTTTTGTAGTACATTCAAATAGCAAATTAGGATGTTGTACACCTAAACTTTTTAAATGTTATATGCCAATTCTACATCATTTAAAAAAAGGAAGAGGAATAAATAGGACTAGTTCCCCAGCATCCTCCAATACACACATACACAGTACATGCACACACACACAGTTCTCATTTGACTTTCTGAGACAGCTCACAGTGATCTTACCAACAGTTTCTCTCACAAGTGAGTCCCTAGTAGGCAGTTTTTGCTACATGGCACTAATTCTTTGAAATAATCCTAGTTTAAAATTGGTTACTCTGATTCTTCTGTCAGGAAATGTCAGATTCCAAAAACCTGCCTATACTTTACCCTTGGTTTCTGTGAAGTTATCCTGTAAAAAAAACTTTTGATTCACTCTAGAACATTCTCAACTGGGATTTCTTGAGGGAATTAAGTCCCAGTTAATGCAGTCAGGCCTCCATTTTTATGTATGAATTAACTTCATTATCCTATGCATCTAGAATGGAGTTTGATGTGCATTACCCTTGGGAGGACTTGGGAAATAATCATGCAGATCATTTTCTGTTTATGACTCAAACAGGAAAAACGTCCCTTAGACTGAGTTCCACTAAAGCCGCATAGTTTAAATGTCAAAGGGTAAATTCAAAATAACAATTTTCTATTTCAATTTTTCATACACTTCACAAAGGGATATGGAGACCGTACACTTCTTTGAAATATGGTATCTTCTTCCTTTGCTTTTTGTTTCCCAACATACATAGTTGCTTCATTTTTTTTTAACCTTGAAACTATTCTGAAACATTTTCCTTCCTTTCCTCATAATTCTATCCTGTGTCTCAATCTCCAAGGAGCTAGTGGGGCACTACTTTCACTATAGTGCTGTACTTTAAGATTGTGGAATATGTACCGCCAAGTTCATAGAGTCCACAGGAATTGTAATTCTATTATTGTAAACTAGTCATGAGAATTTGCTGGTATATTTTGTTCTTTCTATATCTATTTCTCCCTCTTAATTTTGGTCCTTTAACTACTGAATCATAAATGTAATTTTTTTTTGCCTAACTTCATTTAACTCAACTTTATTTTCATTACTGAGGACAGAAGGTTTCTAAATAATTTTGTGTCCATACCTACTGAAAGGCTTGCCTTGAAAAGAAAAATTCCAATATTTGCAATGCTTATCTTTAAGGTTTTCTATATACATTAAAAAAGCAGCAGGATGATGACAACAAGCAGCAGCTACAAAAGGACTTCGACAGCATGAAGAAGTACTGTCAGATCAGCCACATCGTCCCTCACACCCAGATGTGTGTCTGTTCCAGAAGAAGGCCCGCCTCATGGAGATCCAGGTGAATGGAGGTACAGTGGCTGAGAAGCTGGACTGGGCCCATGAGTCTGGAGCAGCAGGCGCCTATGAAACAAGTGTCTGGACAAGATGAGATGATTGTTGTCACTAGCGTCACCAAGGGCAAAGGCTACAAAGGGGTCAACAGCCGCTAACATACCTAGAAGCTAGCCCATGAAACACCGGGGACTGCACAAGCTTGCCTGTATTGGGGCATGGCATCCTGCCCCGTGGCCTTCTGCATGGCTCAGGCTGGGCAGAAAGACTATCATTGCTGCCCTGTGATTAACAAGGAGATCAACAAGGCTATCTCATCACAGATGGCAAAGTGATCAAGAACAAGGCTTCCGCTGATTATTATCTAACAAGAAGATCAATCCTCTGGTGGCTTTGTCCACTATGGTGAAGTGACCCAAGACTTTATCGTGCCAAAAGGCTATGTGGTGGGAACCAAGAAGCATTTGGTTACTTTCCACAAGTCCTTCTGGTACAGACTAAACAGTGGGCCCTGAAGAAAAATGACCTCAAGTTCATTGACACCACCTCCAAGATTGGCTATGGCCGACTCCAGACTGTGGAGGAGAACAAAGTATTCATAGGACTACTTAAGAAAGACCCAGTTGCAAAGGAAGAAAGAGCTTAATGTCAAGAGCAGATTGTGCAGGTGGTGGGATCTCAATAAAAATTAGTTTCCAATGGAAAAACTAAGCGAAAACAAATACATGCTTTGCAAATATTTCTTCCAGCCCATAGCTTTTCATTCTCTTCATAGTGTCTTTCAAATTGAAATGTTTTTTAAGTTTGATGGTTTTTATTGATTGTGCTTTTGATTGTGGTATCTCAGAAATCTTTACCTAATATAAGATTACAAAGATTTTCTATAATTTCCTCTAGAACTTTTGTAACATTAGGATTTATATCTATGTCTTGATCTCTTTTGAGCTACTTTTTACATATGATGCAAAACATCAATTAAATGTAAGGGTTTTTTTTGTATGTTTATATGCAATTTTCCTGCAGCACTAATATTTTAAACTGTCATCTCCAACCCCCACCCCAGAATTCTTTTTCACTTCATGTTTGTGTAGGTCTCTTTTTGAACTCTCTATTCTGTCCCACTGATGCATTTCTCTATATTACCATACAGTCTTAATTACTGAGCTTTATAATAAGTCTTGAAATAAAGTAGTACATCTTGTCATTTGTTATCTCTCTGTAGCATCTGTTCTTTGTTTCAATTTATCTATTTTTCTGACATTATTTGAATTGTCTGAGTATTTTTAATTTCAGTAAAATTAATATAGAGTGTTATCTTGGTTTCAGATGTTCAATGTAGTAATTCAATGATTATATACATTACTCAGTGTTGTCTGAGTACTTTTTATGATTCAACTTTTCTCCTTTGTTAATATTATAAAAACCTTGCAATATATTTTTCCTAGTCTTTTTTGTTATTGTTTTCATTCATTATACATCCACATATTTTAAACTAATACCTTATTTTCCATGTACACAATTATCTTTTAAACAATTTTACTGAGGTATAATTCAGATACTATATGATTCACTCCTTTAAGGCCCCCCTTTCATGTATTCACAGGATTGTTCACTATCACTACAATAGAACTTTAGAACACTTTAGTCCCTCCCAAAAGCAACTCACACCCATATCCCTATTATGAGCCCAAAGCAAGTCATTTTCTGTCTCTAGGGAGTCACCTCATTATATTTCATACAAACGGAAACATACAACGAATGGTGTGTTGTGACTGGATTCTTTCACTCGTATATTGTCAAAGTTCAGACAGGTTGTAGCATGTCTCAGCACGTCACTTCTTTTTACTGCCAATGGAAATCAATTCCACCTTTCAACTATTATGAAAAATGCTGTGAGGAGCCTAAGCTTTCATAAGGATGAATGTTTTCATTTCTCCCAGGTAGAAAAGGAGTTGTTGTGCACTATGGTAACTCCATCTTTACTTTTTTGAGTGGTTGCCAAACTGTTTTCAAAGTAGCCAGCTTATATTCCCACCAGGAATGTGTACGGAGTCCCAATTCGTCCACATCCTTAGCAGCATTTATTATACATCTTTTTGATTATTGCAATCTTAGTCGGAGTCAAGTGGGAACCCTTTCCAGTTTTGATTTTTATTTCTCTAATGACCAATGATTTTCAACATCTTCTCATGTGCTTATTGGCCATTTGTATATATTTTTTGGAAAAATGTCTATTCAAATTCTTTGTTTTTAAATTGTGTCATCTTTTTATTGTTGAGTTATAGTTCTTCGGGTATTCTAGATTTCATCCCTTATCATATTTGAAAGATTAACTTGTAAAAGAAAAAAAAATAAATCCAGCTGGGCTTTTGATATGGATCGCATTGAATCTGTACTTCAGTTTGGGGAGTGTTGCTATCCAAACAGTTACGTCTTCTACTGCATAAACAAGAGATGTCTTATGACTTATTTAGATCCTTAGTTTCCCACAATGATGTTATGTAATTTTCAGTGTACAAGTTTTGCACTTAAGTTTATATTTAAGTATTTTATTCTTTTTGATACTATTATACATGGAATTATTTTCTAAAATTTTATTTTCAGAATATTGTTACTTTATACAAATACAATTGATTTTCAAGTATTGATCTGTATACTACAGCTTTGCTAAACTTATTCCAATAATGTGTGTGTACATATTCCTTAGGATATTCTATATATAGGACTGTGTCATCTGCAATAAAAATAGTCTTCCTTCTGGGGCGCCTGGGTGGCTCAGTTGGTTAAGTGACCAACTTCGGCTCAGGTTATGATCTCACAGTTTGTGGGTTCAAGTCTGCACTGGGCTCTGTGCTGGTAACTCAGAGCCTGGAGCCTACCTCAGATTCTATGTCTCCCCCTCTCTCTACCCCTCCCTTCTCAAGCTCCGTGTCTGTCTCTCAATAATAAGTAAACATTAAAAAAATTTTTTTAGAAGTAGTCTTCCTTCTTCCTTCATAATCTGTATGACTTTTATTTCTTGATCCTAATAACCCTAGCTAGGATGTCCAATACAATTTTAAATAGATATGGCAAGAGCAGACTTCTTGTCTTGTTTCTGATCTTAAGTATAACGTTGGCTGTGGACTTTTTGTGGATGGCCTATTTTTGTATATTGGTAAGGAAGGTCTCTTCTATATATGGTTTACTGAGTAGCTTTATCATGAAATTGTATTGAGTTTTTGCAAATGCTTTCTGCACTTAGATGATAATAAGAGTTTTATCCTTAATTAATAAGATGTATTATTTTTTTGATTTCTAGAAGTTAAACCATGCATTCCTGAGATCAATTGTACTTAGTCATGGTGCACAACTCTGTATGGTGCTGATAGCAGTTTGTTTAGAAGTTTTGTTTGTTGAGAAGTTTTGTTTGAGAAGTTTTGAGTGTATCTTAATATTCATAAGGGATATTGGCCTGTAGTTTTCTTTGTGAGGTCTTTGGTTTGGGTACTGTGATTAAAATGGCATTATATATGATGATTTAGGAAATGTTCCCTCCTTTTTTATACTTTGGAAGAGTATGTAAAGTATTGGTATGAAATCCTCTTTGAATGTTTGGTAGATTTCACCAATGAAATATCGGGCCTGGACTTTTCTTTGTGGGAAGCTTTTATTTTTTTATTTATAATAAAAAATAAATTTATGTATTTTAAATTTATTAAATTTATTTAAATAAGTAAATAAATTTTATTATTTTAATTTACTATGCTGATTTCTACCTATTTTAGATGTTTCCATATTTGTAATCAAGGGAAGAATGGGGAAGAAATATGTAATTACACTGTATTTTAAAATTACCTATGTAATTCCCTCTTTAAAAGGATAATTATGTTCTTGCATGTGGATTCAAATTACTGCTTAGTGTCTTTTCCTTTCAGCCTGGTAAGCATACTGCTGTATTTTTAGAAGGTATAGCCTCTAGAAACAAACTAAATTCTCTGGGTTTTGGCTTCTTAGAATGTCTTTCTTTCACCTTCGTTTCTAAAAATAGTTTTTCTGATATAAAATTCTTGGATGACGGTGCACTTCAGCACTTTCTATCATCTCATTGTTTTATGAGATTCATTGCTTTGATGAAAAGTTGGCTGTTAATCTTATTGTGATTTTTTTTTTCTTCTTGTGCATGATGTGTGCTTTGTCTCTTAGAGCTTTTGAGATTTTCTATCGTTTGCTGTCAACATTTGACTATGAGGTGTTTGGATCTGGATTTTTTTGGCATTTTTTTCTACTTGGAGTTTTTAACTTCTTAGGTAGGCACATTAGGATTTTCATTACATTTGGGAAGTTTTCAGCCATTATTTCTTCTAATATATTTTTGTGTCCCTTTCTTGCTTTTCTGGTATTCCACACATATTTTGATAGACTTAATGATGCCCCATACTTCTCAGAGTCCCTGTTAATAACTTTCAGTTTTCTCCATTATTCCCATTGTATAATCTCAGTTTATCTTCCTATTTATTGATTATTTTCCTGTGTTGATCAAATCAACTCTTGAGTCCACCTACTGATATTTTTCATCACTGTTATTGTGCTTTCCAACTCAAAAATTTGTTGACAGCTCAGAATTTTGGACAATATATTGTACCAATTCCAGACACTAATTTCTCCCCCACAAGAGGTTGTTTTCGGTAGCCTGGTGATTTCTTTGTTAACCAAATCTAAATTCTACTAAGTCTATTGTTCCCACACTGTGCACTTCTAGTACGTCCACTCAGATTCTTTTCCCTGGCTATCTAGTCATCACCAAACAGTCAGCAAAAGTCACTTTCTAGTCGATGTTTGTGCTTAAGCTATTTTAGCCAGTTTTACTTTTTTTTCTTTTTACCGCTGGAAATATGTGTGGCTTTGAGACAGCTATCACAGTACAGATAGTTCACGCTCTTTTTGTCTCATGTCCAAGCAAATATTAACACCTCGGAGGTTTCCTCTGATCACTCCTAAAAGGGAACAGACTTAGGCATGCACAAATATTTCTGATTGCCAGGAATGATTCTGATATTATTTTTAAGCCTGGATTACTAAGAATTGCCTTTGGGTCAGAGAAGATTATTGTGCAGTCAGCGTTTGGCAAGCCTACTGTTTTCAAAAAATCTACTTTAAAAATGGATTTCTTTTTTTTATTTAAAAAAAATTTAATTCCAGTAGAGTTAACGTACAGTGTTATATTAGTTTCAGGTGTCCACTATAGTGATTCAACAATTCCATACATCACTTAGTGCTCGCCATGAAAGTGCACTCCTTAAACCCTATCATTTATTTCACCCATCAACAACTTTGTTGAGATGTATTTTACATGCCATACAATTCACCCATTTAAACTGTATAATTCAATGGGCTTTTGTATATTCACAGACAAGTGCAACCATCACCGTAGTCAATTTTAGAACATTTTCATCACCCCAGAGTGAAACCCTTTACCCTTTACTTATTACTCTCCCATCTTATACTCTCCTAACCCAGTCCTAGGCAACCACTAACCTACATTCTGTCTCTATAGATTTGCGTATTCTGAATATTTCCTACAACTGGAATCATGTAAGGTATGTCTTTGGTTACTGGCTTCCTGTGATATATCCATACCATGGAATATTTAGCCATAAAAAGGAATGAAGTGTTGATACATGCTTCAACACAGATGCACCTTGCAATCCTGCTTCTACTTCATTCCACAGATTTGAAATCTCTTTCCCCAAAAAGTATTCCTTGACAACCTAAAATTTATTTAAATGATCCCCCCAAATCTTACTTACCTCTCTTTTAAGCCTTAATTAGCCAGTCCGTCCCCATGGGATTAAAATTCTTTTGACAACTGTAAAATCTTAGACAAGTTTATGTGAACATACTATTTCATCTGCTTGGTTTTGTTTTGTTTTGTTTCTTTCCCCTCACAAAGACTCACTAGTTTAAAAACAAAGCAGTCAAGATAGTGTTTCTCAATACTAACTTCACAAATAAAATGACATGAAGAGATTTTAAAAATTCAATACCTGGGCCCCACCGAGGGTCAATTATATCACAATCTCAGGAAGGAGGTTTGGGGACTGAGACATCAGTATTGTTTTAAAATTTCCCAGTCAATCCACAGCCAGAATACAAAAAGACTAATTTAGACACAAAGAAGTCTTAGTTACCTCGTACTACAATATGTTTTATGTATAAATTAATAGTACTGTACTAATTAGTTCATGATTTACAGCATTTATTTCTGTCATTATTTACTAAATACTGTAAAATAAAACACTAAGATAGCAAATATACCATATGCAGAACTGTATAAAACATATCAATTTTTCTGAACACTTGTAAATTTTTTAACTTAAAGCAGAAATCTCTAGCAAATACTTCAACCATTCTGTTGCCCCTCAAAATAGAACACTTGCATATATATTACCTATTAATATTAGTTATACCGTTTTGTACACCCATTAAAGTTTGTACACCTCCTTGCGTGCAAAAAGTCAAACTCTTTTCTTGAAAAACCCATGATGCCATTAGCCACTGTTTTCTTTGTGGGGTTTTTTTGGAATATTTTATTTTATTTATTTTTTTATTTTTAAGTAAGCTCTATGCCCAGCATGAGGCTTGAACACACAACCCTGAGATCAAGAGTTGCATGTTGTACTGCCTGAACCAGCCAGGCACCCCACAATTGTTATCTTTGGAGTGTTACAGTTTCTTTCAAGTATGGTAATGAATACAGACTGCACTGGAAAGATTTTTCCCTAGTTCTTCCATGTTTAGAAAGGGACAAGCAGGAAATGTAAAACTGTAAAAGTTCCTTGGGTGTTTCTGATAGGTTTTATCTGGCTGATAGCTTTTTGCCAGGACTGTATCTTAAGTTTTCTAAACTGACTTGTATCTTTCCATTATGAAATTTGAGTATCTCATTCCAAGAAAAATCTTCATACTGAAAGTCCAATCTCTTAATATAAAATATCTCTGACAAACACAGTTCAAGATTATAAGGGAGGTATGAGAGTGATAAAATGATATTTTATCCTTAGAATAATAGAGACTCCATAGGTTAAGAATTGGTTAAATACCCAGAGGCTGACAGCAAGAAGGGAGAGTAACATAAATGTATTCGATCTTGTTAATAAATTTAAGTAAGAAAGACTGAATAGCACAAAAAGGCAATTCTTAATAGTAGCACCTATAAGATTCAATCTTTAAAATGAATGATGCTTATGACCACACATTAAAATTCTCTTGTAATAAAAAGACATATTTATCATCATAGTAGAGATGTTTCGTTCCACCTTGAGAAAACATAAAATTACCCCCTAATGACATTCAGTATAATCTTTAGAGACCTGGGGCATATTCTGTCAAAAAGAATATTTTTCCGATGATTCAAATGATAAATATTCACAAGAGCCTATTCTTACTTGGTACTAGATACGCGGAGTGCCCCTGGGCAGGAACGTTTTAATGTTGGAGTCTCTCTCCACCTTTCTTCATTTGCTTTAGCATTTGTTTAAAAACTTGTATTAAGTTAATTTACACAGAATTTAACAATTTTAGGGAAATGAAAACTCCATCTATTTTGTCCTCCTGTCCTTGAAATGTCCTTTATGAAGCTTTCCAAATTCATTTCTGATGAAAGGCATATATTCATGTTTACATGTGCTCTGGACTTATTTTGAGTCCTTAGTGTGCTTTCATGTATTTTTTGACCTCAACAGCTACAAAGGGGAATAAAAAAATGATCCAAAATTTGACATTTCTCCTTTTTCCTAACCTGTATAGCTTTCCAAACAGCTAATGTTACAGACCTGAGTCACATTATGCATCCCAAGTGATGCAGAGCTGGGCTCTAAACAGGTGGACACATCTGTTCCAGTCCATCAGACTTGACTTACACTGACTGCGTTCTGTAATCATTATGGTTTTTATCCCAAATTACAGTGTCAATCTGTTCAGAATTAATATGTATTACTCCACTGCTAGTTACAAAATTTTCAGTTTATTTATTGGACCAAATCCTGCCCTAATCACTTAGGCACAATTCCCACTGAAAACCTAAAAGAGAAAATGTGTATCCAGAGGTTATGTTTTCATTGCATGTCAAAAGATATTTTTGCATAAGTGGATGTTATTGCAATTCCCAATGAATGCTCTTTCTGTGTCAATAGTGAAAACTATTTAAAATTTTAGTGGGCTGGTTTGGATCATTTTTAATCACTTCTTCCAACACATGTTATATCCCAGTGTGGATGTTCACATAATGAAGAGAGGGTTGACAAGTTATTTTCTTCACTTAGAATGCAGCTTATATTTTTAATACTTGGGAAATGATAGTTTTAATTCCCTCTACCCTTTGTGTTGGGTAATATTTGAAGACTAGGAATCCTTGAAGCCACGGCTCTGTTTTATTACAACATGATACATCATTTCACTGTGATCTTATTTCTTTTTCCTGTTCTATTTTCCCTGAAGCTAACTAAAAACATGGATTTTTATTGAGGAGGAAAAAAAGTTATTAATTCATAATTATTATGTAAAGGTTAATCTGACCAGCACCCTCCAAATGACTTTCCCACCAGCTGGTGATTTTATTCTGTTTTTTTCTCTCCTGTTCGATAATGGAGAAAGGTGAGGCTCAGAAGGTGATGAAAACTAACAGCAAAATCTTAAAAAATAAGTAGGTCACAAATCTGATGGAAGAAAAAGACTAAATGATACGCTAAAATATTAATGTATATTTTAAATTTCCAAAGCCATGGAAAATAAAAAGAACAATAGCAACAACTAGTGGGTACAATTTTTTTTAAAAAAAAAAAAAAAAGCAAAACGATGCTCTTCTCTTCATCTCCAAGGTTAGGTTCAGCAGGCAGAGATGGTTGTATTACCATGTTTCTCATCAGCACCTCCACTTGCCTGCTGTAACATACGAAATGGCAACAGCGCCAATGGCAATACAAATCCTATTAACTTGATGCATCATACATGAGGAAGTTATAGCCTAAGTTGCAACAAGATCAGAAAAGGATGATCAGAATTCAACTAAAAAAATTTTTTAAAAAAGCAAGAATGCCCTAATCTCTGTGTCTCCTTTGACTTCTCCTTAGTAAGGCAATACAAAGGGAAAGTTATCCCCAGGTGCTACCAGTTGAGTATGAGCCACTGCCCAATAACCTGCCTCAGAGCCTATCATGGTAACTATGCAAGGCCTGCCCAAATTATTTGAACAAATCGCTCTGCAATTATTAGACATGTTATGAGAAAGTATGAACAGCTTGACCTGCAAAATTTCAATATATCTTACCCCTCAGGCAGGACTAAAACTTAAAAATAAAACTCCAGAGACACTGACATTCTTCTCATCATATAACACATACCGGTAGAGAATGAAAAAGAAGAAAAAAAGGACATGAATATTTGAAAAGGCCTTTTGAATCTTGCAGGCATAAAGTAGAAGTATATATCATTCTCACAGACCCAGAGTCCATGCAGATACACATTGAAAGACACGCTTTGTACCATCATCCTCCGCTGATATGTCAAAGGAAAAGCATTCATTCTCACCTTTTCAGGGTGTCTGTCATTAGGTACATTAATATGGATGAACCACCACAAAATCAAAAGGCAGTGAAAGAGGTAAGCTTAAAGGGATAAAGGCTTTAAACTGCATTTAAGTTGGGCTCCAATTGAAGACTAAACTTTGGGTTTCTATAATTACCTTACCTTTTCTACATACCCAGGAAGCGAAAAAAAAAATACTAATTAGATATGCTCTCAAGTCCATTGTCAGCATTTCAGTAAACATTCCTCAAGTTCTTCTATAAACGAAGGCATTGACTGATGCTGACATGAGTTGAACAAGATTTCTTTTTTTTTTCTGTCAAAACATCCCTTATTTTGATGTATCACACTCGAAAATAGAACACAGAAGTATTTGTTTTTCCAATTCATTCTATAACTAAAAATCATGTTAACTCAAAATCAGTTGAGAAGCACCCCAAATATATTTTATTTTATTAACATAAAAATGTTTATCAAAAGTTCAATGATAAGCACAGATATTTCTTTAATATCAAATATTCAAAAATAAATTTCAATTCATTCATATCCCATTTCTGCATACCGTTCAATATTTAAGTCATAACTGTAGTAGATTATTCTATATATAGTATCACTTGGGAGAAAATTTAGTCATTAAAACACTAACATTTTCTTTAATATCTAGGCAATGAATTTGATACATATTTTAAAGGCAAAGGAAACATGAGAGAATAATATAATGTTATTGAGAGGGCAATGGAGAATCACTTGAAATTTTATCCTAAATTTTCCTTTCATGTCAACCAAGTTACTTTTGATTGGTAAGTCCACATTGTTTTATCAAAATTTAAAAGAAGAACTTAAATTTTGCTGACCTTATTTACTTAAAAAAGATAAAAATCAAAAATAAGAAATTTATGTTTGTTTATTCTTGCTGATTGCTCAATCTATGGACTAGATTGTCAAAAGGATTGTATTTCGTAGTTAATATAATGCTCCAGTATTTATTTTGAAGTTTCAGTCTAAAAAGAAATGAGGTTATTTTAAAGTCTGATCTCAGTAGCTAATTTTAAGAATTATGGCATTACCCAGAAATGTCTAGTAAATTATAGTATTTATATACTTGTATCTGACACACTGCAAATTGAACAGATATAAGATATTAAATCCCTCTCTCGTGGATTAGTGGTTTTAGAGTATCTTGTCTGGATCAAATGCAAAATTTTAAATCAGATAGTTTGAGACCATATTTCTTTTAATTTTTTTATGAAGATAATTCATTATTAACTCAAAGCAGGGAATCCCTTCACCATGTATACATATACCAAATTATCAAGTTGTGCACCTTAAACAGTTTACAGTTTCATTGGTCAATTATACTTCAGTAAAACTGGGGAAAAACTGATTCATTAATAATGGCCTTTGCTTTACCAAAAATTATTTTGAATTTCCCAAAAACCCTCAAGGAACAAAAGTGGCGATAGTGCAGTAAATAAATAGCACATGCAGTTAGTAAGTCTTATTTAAAAAAAAAAGCAAAAAAAAAAAAACCTTGAACTTGTAGCTGGCAGATTACAACACTCATTCAAAAAATGACTGTAAAAAAATAAATAAAAGTGGGTGTGTCTTGCCTTTACCCTCACTCGCCCACTACCTACCCTCCACAGAGCATACATCAACGACCCTTTCAGACCAAAGTCCTATCACAACATAAGTCACTCAGAACCCTGGAATGACACTCAAACCCCTCATCACTCTCAGAGTAAAAGCCAAAGGCTCTTATAATGATGACCTACTGTGTCCTATGTCATTCCCCCACCCCACATTCATCTCCAACACTCTTCTCCCCTCACTGGCTACAGACGCCCTGGTCACTTTACTGTTTCTTAAACATGTACCTAGGATGTCCCCAACCTGGAGCCTTCACACTGCCTGTCTCTGTACCTGGAATTCTCTTCTGCCAGGTATGGCTAGAGTTAATTGCCTTGCATTCTTTAAGGCTTTGCTTTTAAACATCACCTTTCAATTAGAATGGCCTTTATAAACTCCACTCTGCTTACCACAAAGCTTCCATTTTCCTGCTTTATCATTTTTGATACTATTCATCAACTTCTAACATATTATAAAATTCACATATTTGCAACTTTTGTTGTTTATTGTCTGCCTCTCTTCATTGCACTCTAAGCACCATAAAAACAGTAATTATTTTTCCTCCAAGTGTTCATTTAAATTCTTGCTAGTTAACATACAGTGCAATACTAGTTTCAGATATAGAATTTAGTGATTCATCACTTACATACAAGACCCAGTGTTCATCACAACAAATGCACTCCTTAATACCCATTACCCATAACCCAGACCCCTGCCCACCTCCCCTCCAGTAACCCTTTTGTTCTCTATAGTTAAGAGTCTGTGTCATGGTTTACCTCTCCTTTTTTTTCCTCACATTACTTTTTTTTCTTAAATTCCACATGAGCGAAATCATATCTTATTTGTCTATGATTCACTTTCTTAGCATAATACTCTCTAGCTCCATCCACATTGCAAATGGCAAGATTTCATTCTTTTCTATAGCTGAGTAATATTCCATTGTGTGTGTGTGTGTGTGTGTGTGTGTGTGTGTGTGTGTGTGTGTGTGTGTGTATCTTCTTTATCCATTCATCAGTGGATGGACATTTGGGCTCTTTCCATAATGTGGCTATTGTTGATAATGTTGCTATAAACATTAGGGTTCATGTGTCCCTTAAAATCATTCATTTTCTGTTTTTTGGGTAAATACCTCATAGTGTGATTGCTGGATTGTAGAGCAGTTCGAGTTTTAAATTTTTGAGGAACCTCCATACTGTTTTCCAGAGTTTGCATTCCTACCAACAGTGCAAAAGGGTTCCCCTTTCTCTG
Source organism: Neofelis nebulosa (assembly GCF_028018385.1). NCBI lineage: Eukaryota > Metazoa > Chordata > Mammalia > Carnivora > Felidae > Neofelis > Neofelis nebulosa. Next base: position 79,453,958 of record NC_080788.1, read on the forward strand.
TATCCTCACCAACACCTGTTGCTTCCTGTGTTATCAATTTTAGCCATTCTGACTGGTATGAGGGGTAGTTTTAATTTGTATTTTCCTGATGATGAGTGACATTGAGCATCTTTTTGTATGTCTGTTGGCCATCTGGATGTCTTCTTTGGAAAAATGTCTGTTCATGTCTTCTGTCCATTTTTTAACTCGGTTATTTATTTTGAGGGTGTTAAGCTTTAAAAGTTTATAAAACTTTTAAGTTATTAAGTTTATAAAACTTTTAAGTTCTTAAGTTTATAAAACTTTTGTTTCCCTTGCCTGAGGAGACACATCTAGTAACAAGTTGCTATGGCCAATGTCAAACTACTTCTAGGCGGTAGTTTTTGTCTTTTTTTTTTTTCACTCGTCACAGGCCTATAGTAGTCACTCAATTGATATTTGTTTGAATTTTTGCATTAAAATTGTCTTACTAAAGTAAATCTAAAGCAGTTTATACTAAGTAATGTAAACCTTTAACTTTTTAAACAAAGTTTTTAATTGGGAATAATTTTAGTTCATTATTTTAGATAGGATAAAGAGCTCTCATATATACTTTACCCAGTTTTCTTTAATGTTAATATTTTACATAACCACAGTACATCAAAGCTAAGAAATTAACAGTGGTTCAATGTCACTAAACTGTATAGACTTTACTCAGATTTCACCAGTTTTTTTTTTCCCACTCATTTGTCTCTTCTCTTCCAAGATCTAATCCAGAATACCCTATCATATCAAATTGTCTCCTTTAGTCTGTGATGGTTTCTCAGTCTTCCCTCATCTTTTACAACCTTCATACTTTTGAAGAGAACTGGCCAGACATTTTGTGCACTGACGTTCAAGTTGAGTGTGTCTGAGGTTTCCTCATGATCAGACTGGGCTTTTTGGTTTTGGGGGAAAAGATCACAGAGGGGAGGCACCCTTCTTACTGCATCATATCAACATGATTCATCATTAGTGATGTTAACTTTCATCACTTGGTTAAGATGATGTCTGCCAAGTTTATATATTGCGTAGTTCCTGTTTTTCCCTTTTCATATGCTATGCTGTGTAAGCCATTTATTAAGTCCAGCCCACACTCAAAAGGAAGGAAATTAAGCTCCACTTACAGATGTAGGAATGCCTACATAGATTATTTGGAATGCTTCTCTAAGGAAGATGGATTCTGTCCTTCTTTTGTTTGTTTGTTTGTTTGTTTATTTACTTATTATGTGTCAACTCAGGGATATGTTTATATTCCTTGGGTTATGATAGAATACAATCAACATTTATTTCGTTGGTCGTCAAATCATTCCAGCTTTGGCCTTTGGAGAAGTCTTCAAGTTTTGCCTCTGTCCTTTAAAATATTAATACAATATTTTCACATTTTCCACAGTATTTCTGAAAATTTCTGTGGGCTTAAATTATGATGGCCACCTTTTAGTCGGCACTCCCCCACAAGTCTCACACAAAGCATTACATTTAGTAGATCTCTCCTTCAGTTCAGTTAGAAGAGGCTCTATGACACAGAGAATAACTTAGGACGAAATGTTACACACTCTTGGTCTCAAAACAAAATCCTCTCAGCCACAGCCATGTGGATATTTTTTTCACAAGTCTGCTTCCCTCCTGATGTTGTCCAATCTCCTGTGGCCTTTCTATCCCTCAAGAGTGTCCTAACATTTGTTCTCCTCTCGTAAACCTTGCAATCCTGAAATATCCACTTTGTTTTTTAGGCAGTCAATTTAGCTTTGTCATTGTTTGCAGTGACCTTACAGATAATTCCCTGGGACCTTATCTTTTGCAACAAACACAAGCCATAAGGTATTTTGCTACAGAATTCAATCTTCTTCCTTAAAGGCAGAACATATTGTGGTCACTTGTAGTTTGAAATAATTTTTCTCTACTGTTTGTATTTTGAAATATTCAGAGGAAAAATGAAAACATTTAAGGAGACTCCAGCAAGAAGCCATAGACCTGAGGTTTCCTACAATGATTTTTTGAAAATAAAAAAATACCCCCTTTAATTTTCTCTTACTGAAGTGCTAAAAAGATAGCAGAAGACAGTAGGAAAATTCCTTGGAAGTTAGTTGTCAGAGTAAATTTTTGTATATTAAAAAAAAGATTGCCATTGTTTTAATACATCTATGACCTTTCGCTAATTTTCTGTTCCCAGCACTGTAGCAAAATAGCATGGAGAAGGGAACTTGCATATACCTCTGAGAGGCCTAAATCCTTGCAAATGACATTTCCTATTTAATTCAATAGGCTGTTCCCCTAAGATGGACCGAAAGCACAGCCTGGTGGGAATATGCAATGGAGGAGGCTTGGGAAAAAGTGCAGACTGGGCAAATTTCAAAGACTGATGAAATCATTCCTGGAGTGGATTATAAAAGTAAAGATCTATGGCAAGCCAAACTGGCAAAAGGAAAATAGGTCTGGGAGAGATGCCAAGCAGAGTGAGTATTAAGGTGAAGATAGGGTCAACTCACAAATAAGGAAAATACAGTCTGGAACTTAAAGACTTTATGTTTTCAATGTATTTGGCAAGACTGCAGGAAGTGAAGTTGAACTTAGATTTCCTCTATCAACTATTTTGGCTATATTGTAGGAAGAAGCATCCATAATCAAAATTACTTAGCAGAACCATGGAATCCATAACAACATCTGGCCAGCAGTAAGTACCTAAAGCAGCCTACCCAACTTCCCACCAAAATGCCTACAAAGATTCAGGAAATTACAAAAACTCATATCCAGCTTAACAAGTAAGATCAGAAACAGTCTGACAGAATATGGAAGAAATCTTCACTGAACCTCAAGTAGATTATGTGGGCTAAAAAAAATGCATCCATGTTCTATTTGATTAAACAGTGTTGACAACCTGGAAAAAGGAAGACGACAAGTTCACACCCCTTCAACGGACATCACGTAACTGGAGTCTAGACCACAATGCTGCATATGTGACCTTAAATTTTTGGCAGATTGGAGAAAAGAATAAAAACAGAAGGAAGAGCTTGGGAAATTTTATGGAGACTTATTGACAAAATGATAGTTGGGGAACAAGAAGGAAACTAACAAGCCTAATGTCAAAAGTGTCAAAATACAGAAAATGCATAACTCTAAGTACAACATAGAAAACGCAAGAAGGAGCTTAAAATATGACCTAGAATTTTAAAAATGAGTCAGTTAATGAAAGCAGAGAAAGGAGTGTGGAAAATTACACAGAAAGAATGATCAACATACAGACAGAAGTACGCACGCAAATGCACTGATTAAGTAAATGGGTTGCGCTCTCAGGAGTGAAGAATTTAAGACATATTTTAGGACTAGAAAAATAGATTGGCGTTAAAGTAAAGATGATTTTGAGTGTCCTCATAAAAGTTTTAAGAAAACTAATTGCCTATGACATACAGAACAATCCTCGAGAGAGGTAAGAATACAAATTAAGATTGTATTCTTTTTTTAAGCTTATTTTTTGAGAGAGAGAGCAAGCAGGGAGGGACAGAGAGAGATGAAGAGAGACAATCTCAAGCAGGTTCTGCACAGAGCCTGAAATGGGGTTGAACTCACAAACTGCGAGATTGTGACCTGAGCCAAAATCAAGAGTCAGATGCCTAACTGGCTGGGCCACCCAGCCACCCCTAAGATTGTTTTTGCTAACCAGGAACAAGGTAAGTGAATAAGAGAATAAAAGAAATAGATGTCACAGGAATTAATGGAGTCAAATGTGAATCTGAGGTTTGAGTCTAAGTGGATACAATGGTGAAATTTAAAAAATTAGAAATGAGAGATTTTGGTTGGAAAAATGAATTCTATTTATAAATGTTTAATTTTATATCTATAAAATATAAACCTGAAATGTGGAACAAATATAGGAAGAATGGTTTCAAGATGTAGACTTGGAAATCACCCGAATAGAGGTGATACTAGATGCTAAGGGAAATTATAAAGAGATTTGAGAACAGAAGCACTTCAGCTAAGGTTCAAAGACAACACCCAGCAAAAGCACCAAGAATGAATCTAGAAGAAAGTAAAGGAGGGGCACCTGGCTGGCTCAGTTGGTAGAGCCTACTACTTTTCATCTCAGGATTGTGAGTTCATCTCAGGATTGTGAGTTCATCTCAGGATTGTGAGTTCATCTCAGGATTGTGAGTTCATCTCAGGATTGTGAGCTCATCTCAGGATTGTGAGCTCATCTCAGGATTGTGAGCTCATCTCAGGATTGTGAGTTCATCTCAGGATTGTGAGCCCTGGGTTGGGTGTAGAGATTATTTGTTTGTCTGTTTGTTTTGGGTGTAGAGATTACTCTAAAACTATATTTTAAAAAAGAAGAAGAAAGGAACGGCATCCTTAATTCTCACTGTCAGTTGTACTGATGCATGTTTCCAAGCCTGGGAAAAATAGAAATGAGCAGCTGGCAATCAGAAACCCAAACAAAAATAAAATTGCTTGTTTTCTCTAAAATGTCTAGTTAACAGTTGTCTGTTTTTATTGACCTGATCTTTAGAGATTCTCAGTGATTCTCACACTCGAGGTATGTGTTTTGTTTTGCTGAAGTCTAAAGACATGCAATATGGACGACTGTAAGCCAAGGACTTTCTGTGGCATACAATTGTTTGCTTGACACAAATTAAAATAAAACTAAACAGAAATTATTAAATGTCTTTATTTTAATTAAAGAAGATTCTCCTTCTGTGAGTACCCACTAAGCACACTGTGAATTCATTGGAAAAAACTTCAAACACCCAGCTCACGAATTTTAGACTGATCCCTGGTTACCATGTGAATACAATGAATTTTCACCTATTTCTTGCCTCCTGGCCTGCCCTACTCCTTTCCTCTTTTCTCTCTTCCTTCATACTCCCTTTCTGCTCATCCACCCCCTTTTCTGTATCAGACCAAGTCTCTCTCCTCAGGTCAGAGTAATTGTCAACAACATTTACCATCACTTTCAATCTGTCCCTTTGACTATTCGAGTAGAATCATTTAGGTCAGTTTAAATTCAATCATTAATAGAATGTGTATTCAGAATTTACTCCCTATGACAGGAACTATACTGTTACAGAAATACAAGTTACTATGAGGAGCTCAGCCTACTTCAGGATATCCATTTTTCGTGAATACTGTTTCAATTATCAGATAGATATGGTTTATGCGAACAGCACAAGCAACAGATAAAGCAGCTAGGTCAACAGGATGCCATCTGAAGGATTACAGTTGGACCAACTTCATAATGTAAAAATGTATGGCTAAATTTTGTTTCCAAATGTTATGGACATCGAGGGAAACCTTTCATTATGAATCCACTCATTTTAAGCCATATGTCAACAGTTTACCATTTCAAAGACAAAATTGGTTGTTTCAAATTGCATTAACATAAAAAAATTTTCTGGCCTTGCTAAGTATTTCCAAATTTCTCATTTTCTGTTGAATGCAAATAAAGGGTAATATGGGACCAGTATATTCAATTCTTAAAAAAAGCATAATACACTGTCTTCTTTTGCTGCCAGTGGCCATTTTAAAATGTAGGTTTTAGGTAGGTCATAGAAACGTTGTAGGTCCTATCAATATCTCAAATAAGTTATTTTTCCCATTGCTAAAGTAAAGTCCACCTGAGGAATTAAGTTTCTGATAGATTTCCTCTTTGTCCATACTGAATTGTATCATTTATATATAACTAACTAATACTTTTCTGTAAAATAAAAAATTTGGTAATTCCCAGTTCTTATTTATTACTGTTTTACATAAACTAGGGGTATTTTTATCTGAAAATTTTAATCCTATTTTTACTAATAAATGTTTACCCAGTTGATAATGCATATATAGTGGGTGTAATTGGTGTGGTTTATAATTATGCATATCCAGATTAAACAAGACAAATGGCAGGGCTGGTAATGGCATCATATTAAGAATATAAATGTATTAAAAATCTATTTAAAAGTATAATTATAAAAAAGGGAATGAGAGCTATTTTAAACTCTTTTCTAGGTATAAATAATCACATTTACCAAAGGGTATTACAGAAATCACATAAACAAAAGATATTACAAAGTATTATTTAGAGAAACAATTGGAATTCAGACTTCTTAATAACTACTTGCTACTGCTGGCCAAATACAAAATGAGTGTAATCTACCATGATTAATTGCTTGTGTTTTTTTCCCCACTCTGTATAATTGAGAAACAGTGTAATCAATGATATAAATGTAACTCTAATGTATCTTTCATACACAGCCTTAATGGCTTTTATTCTCTCCAACTTTTCCTATACATAAGAGCAAACTGTATTTGCAAAAGATTGGTTTCTATTATTGTTCTTATCCCAGGTGACTTGTAAGTGAATTTTTTTTAATCACATCAAGCATAGAAATGTATTTTAAGATGAAAATACACTTTATTTTGATATTCTTAGTGATTAATGTGGCAAATGGGCTTTAAAACATAATGTGCTATACAAATCTAAGAACTTATTATATCTTAATAAAAGCCTAAGTTAAATAAATGATCTGACTTCCTATACTTTGTACCGTTTCTCAACTGCTACAGCTCAAGATTGGCTAGGGAGTTGATTTCTGCCCCACTGACTGACACTCCTCCCCCATCCTTCTACAGAATCCTAACATCCCACCAGGAGCACTGCTCAAGAGTCTCTGACATCGGTTGAATGACCCCTTCCTCACCTCCAGTCCTCTCTTAAAACTTCCATTAAAAGAGGTCAAACGCTGACTCCCAGGCTGTTAGTAGCTCCCACCTGAAAGTCACCCAACTTTCATTTACAATCTGTTAGTCATTTGTGATGTATTTTTCAACAGTGCTCTTATTTCAGCTTCCAATTCTTTCAGTGCCTTTTCTCTACCTGCTCGGAGAACTCCCTCTGATTGGAAAAGTTAAGGTGATAGTGAGGAAAGTGTAATTTACTTCCACTTTTAGCCTCTCAGATTTCTTCTCTTTCTGGCTGAGAGGTGATGAAACAGCATTCCCAGCGACTATAAAGCTTCTCCTTTCTGCGATTAATAAATTCAGTATCATCCCAGAATACCTGTTTAATATTAAAGAGTTGATAGCAATCTGTGCTATCAGGGAAGATCTCTCAAGTAAATACTCTTTCTTTTCCAAAATAAACCTGCATGATTTTATCTCCTGAAATACACCAGTATGCCATAAATACAGAATATGACACATAAGGAATTATTTCAAAATATTTGTGTTTTCTTAATTCAGGGCAAGTAGGAAAAGCTATAAGAGCATTCAAATAGTGATTGGTATATATGTTATTATTGCAACCAATTTTTCTCCTGATCTAAGATTCATTACTGAAGCACCTAGCTTAAAGTGTTTCCAAAATGAAAGAGCCACCTCTCTGTATAAAAATAATCTCTGTAGTTATGCCAGCAAAGATAAAATTGATGATGACTCTCAATTGTAAGGCTCCAAAGCCTACACTCGCAGTCAATTGCACTTTGCAACCCATGATCTCCAAGTGCTTTACCAATAAAGGTTATTGAAAGTGTTTCACACAAGAGCAAATACAAGTGACATCAAAATCATGGAGCAAATTTCAAACCAGCTCATGAACTCAACTCTCTGTCTCTGCCTCTATTCTTTATATTTATGTTTACGTATGTATTTTCATGTTCACATCTTGATGGCCACCCCATTTTTTTTCTAATAAGGCCTATTTATATCAGCAAGTATTATAAAATTATAGCACGTGGTTATTTATCCATTGTAAAAACCACAGATATGTGTGTGTACGTGTGTGTGTGTGTGTGTGTGTGTGTGTGTGTGTATACATTACTCTTTACTTATTTACCACTTCATTACAATGCCTAGGATTCTGTTTCAGAAATATGGGGAGTAAAAATCAGGTGCAAGATAGAGTGAATTCTCACATACCTGTCTGGATGGGAAAAGAAAAAGTACGTGGGTAGTCTAAACCTACAAACGTTTTAAGTATTGATGTTTCCCTACATTTCAATACATTTCGGTGTTTGGATGTCAAAGTATTTGCCTTCTGGACATTAGCCAAACTGAATTTTTATGAGCACACTGTCACGAATAACAGTGCACTGGCTGGCTTCTCCATAGCCTCTGCTGGCAGTTCCTTCCTCTCTCCTATGCTGGCCAGAAGTCGAATCATCTCATGGACAAAGACACTCATCCCCTTTCTTTCTAAGTTTGTACTTTTCCTGGCTGATAACCTTTTCTGTAAAGGAAATGGCTTTTATGTATTTTGGTAGCAAGTCTATCTTTAATTCAAGTCCTCTGGGCTAATAAGTGTATTCGAAGTAAGGACCTTTGTCCCAGTTCTACTACAATATATATCCTATTGCACTATTATTACTAATAGTCACGTCTTTATCTCTGTGAGAAGAAACCACATTTATTCCCTGTTGTGACCCTCAGAGCCCTGTACTGTCCCCAGCGTAAGGCACTTGGGGAGAATTTGGAAATGGAGCAAAGAGTAAGTCGAATAATGAATAATCAAGATTTACCTGTGCTCTTGTCTATTTTAGGTCTATTTTCTCCCATAACACCTCCAAGGATGACAAAGAGAAAAGCACGCTTTCAATCCATCTCTGATGCCTACTCCACACGTTTGAAGCAGCAGCTTAATATACTACAAATATGACATTCTTTCTATAACAAAATAAAAACCAAAACCAAATACTAAAGCCAGTATAGATATTTTACCAAGTGCAATGTCGGAGGGGGGATTCCTTACATTTATCTATAGAGAGATCTAGTATATATTTGGTTCGTGACTTCAGTTCGTTATAATGGCAGCAAATGCATGTCTTGCGTTTCCTTTTTTCTTTCTCTTTTCTTTTTTTAATCCTGCAACTGAGGGAACTCTTCTTCTAACCTTCTACAGGGCGACCAGTCAGCAGACGACTCCAGAGTCACATTTCACAATACAAATCCAGGAGCCCAGTGGCCACAGAAAAGCCTTCATTGTTATTAGTTTCAGGACCTCTGGGATATTAATTCATCATGCACCCTCTCATCACTCCATCCATTATGCTTGTCTATACAGCTCACACGGAGCAAAGACCGATGCAAACTCCCGCTAAAGCAATAGCGTGAGATTACCAACACAATTACTTTCAGTGCGGGTAGGGAATTTTCTATACCAGCAGAAATGACTACAATCTCCTTTAGAAATATCCTTGTTGCTGTGGCCTTTTAAAGCTGCTACATAAGTGAGATTAGTAATATTAATGTATTCTTTAGCGAGGTAAGATATTGTGTGTGGAAAATTAAATAGCACCATCCATTTCAGAATTGAAATGCTAAGCTAAAACCTTCTTTTGCAGCCCCATCCTTTTGCTAGAGTGTGGTACACGTGTCAGTATTATAGGAAAGCATCCTGGCTCTTTTCCTTTGTTTGGATCCGGTTTTACAAACAACCGTAGTATCCATTTCCTCGGCTTACAAAATCTGTGAACAGGCAAGGCAGAGAGAATCAGCCATTTTATTCTTCCTTCAAAATGCATGAAAATATCAGCTGCCTTTTCCATGCTTTCATATACAACATGAGTGCACTGATATAAAGCAAATGAGTGTGCCTAGTTAACCAATTAACATAGGGGGTTTCTTCGTACTCCCTCCCATGAGTTAACTTGCAAAATTCACTTGTAAAATTCAGAGATTACCAACTAGTCTTTGAATGAACTAGAAATGTAATTTTGTCTCTCACCAATACAGAGGCTTTGTGCTAACAAAGATTTTTCTCTCAACACTGTTTTTCACCCCTTAAAATGAATGGTAATAAGCAGAGGCTGAAGAACAAGCAACTCACTTCTTTTTTGAGACAGAAGCCGAGCGCCATCTGCTGGTTGCAGGTCTCCATGACCGTCTGGGCATCGTGTAATTCAGAGAAAAAGAAAGATTTTAAGGGTTCTCGGGTTGTTTTTAGCAGTAAAAACCAGTCTTGACTTATGCGAGAAAACCAATGAGCACTAACTTCATTATGGAGTAAGATAATACCCTAAGGGCAATGATCCCCACAAAAGCACATTTCTACATCACTGAATGTATTCTCATTCTGCTTGGCTGTTTGCAAGTTGCATTGTTAAATTACAGTTCTCTGCATTTCCTTTGGAGAGTAGGCAGTAGGGGTAGAGAAGGAAGGAACATTTTACCGGACCTTCTCCCTATGTAAGTGGATATTAATAACCCTAACTCGAGAATCCGTTTTTCACAAATTCTTTAATCTATTTAACTACTCATATAATCAAAATATTAGAATGTCACTACTTTCTACAGAAAAAAAAAATTCAGAATGCTATCTTACTGGCACTATTACATCTTTTTTTTTTGGCTGTTTTATCTTGTCTATATAGTCATTGTCAACCATGGACTGAGAGTCCTGCTACAGTTTTGTGTACTGAATTTGCATTTTCATTATATTTCATACCAAAGAATTCTGTTCTTCATCTTTAGCGAAACAGCTATACAACTATATAAGCAAAACACTTTATCCCACATCCCTCACATAGAAGCATGGTTAAAACAAACTGTGTAAAATGAGATTTATTTGTTGGCTCATTCCTTATGTTAGCCTAAAAGGAAAAAGAAAAAAAAAAAGTCCTAGATACATCAACACATTAAGAAACAGAAATTAGGCAGAAAAATGACTTTTAAATAAATGTTTTAAAATAAAAGTTCTAATTTGTTTTTCGGTTGCTTTTCCAAAGGAAACTTCTACAGATAGGGGTGGGGGCAAAGAAGCCATAGAAGGCTTTATATCTCAACAAGAAAAATCATTCTTGCAATGGCTTTACCCTTGCTATAATTTCAGAGTCCAAACCTGTCATAATAAATGCAACCATAAATCCACAGCCAGTGACTGAACCTATCAACTTCACAAGGAAGCATTTCCAAACCACAAATATCGGTTGATTGAAAGCCAAGGTCAGGTCTTCATGAGGATTTATAGAGCTATTTAAGGAAACTGTCTAAGACTTAATCCCAATGAACAAGAACCATTTCCACAAATGTGAGTACATCTTACATGGAAATATGTGAATAAATAGAAAAGCACCTAATAGAGTTAAGCTTTATTATCTCCATTTTGTGGACAAAAGGCAATGGAGAGGAATATAAACAACTTAAAATACCAGAAGTAAAGATAGAAGAAATAGGACGATAGGACCGCTCAAGGAGAGAACCAGAGTCTTTTTCTGGGAAGTCATACTGTGAGGGTCCACTCATCCCTGCCCTCTTCAGTCATGAATTCCTTCTCTTACCAGGTCAATCTTCACTTCTTCATGAAAGTCTTGACTGACCTCCCTGACTAGGTCAAATTGCCCTATTATATGTTCCACAGCACTTGTAACTCAACTTCAGAGCCCTTATCATAAATGCAGTTTTAGGCGATTATTTGATTAATTTCTGTGTCTCAGATTGAACAGGAGGCTTCATAAAGGTAGAATTCTATCCTGAATGGCGACATTGTGTCTAGAATTTAAAAAAAAAAAAAAAAAAAGAATCTCAAAGGATAGGTGCTTACTAAGTGAGTAAATTAACGAGTAAGTGGGGGGAATCTGAATTTGACAGTGGTAGCAAGTTTATATGGTATTTGGATTCTTGTCTTAGTGTATTCTATGTAAGTTCTTGCTCCCAAACTACAAATGAAAAATTTGACAATAACAAATGGAATTGAGCCAAATTCTCAGGAATGTACGATGCCCATTTGAAATTAATTAAGTTCTTGAGGAAGCCTTGTAAACAATCTCAGGTCATTAAGTTGGTAGCGTCCTCATGTTCCCACACATTGCACGGTGCTCCTTTTCAATCTTTCCCCGACCGTAGCACGTCAAGTGGCTGGCTTCATTTTTTTCTTTCACTTGCTAATATTATCCATAATTAAATTTCTGTTTTAGGTTAAATGTTCGCTCATCTCAACTCAATGCTCTGAACAGATGAGTGACAAGGATATTTGCAGGAAATACTGCTTGCACAGTCCTAAGTATGAGGGTAGGATAGTGGTAAACAATGAAGATTCAGACAGCATTTTTAAAGCTGAAAGAGAAGGGGATTACATAGGAGGGAAAAAGCGTATCACATAACAATTATTGCAGGAAATATTTTCCCAGATACATTTTTTTGCCTGTGTGGGCTCCTGTACATTGGTGAGATGTCAAATAGAGTTATTCCCTTAGGAACCAATCAAAAAAAAGTATGAAAGCCACGGGGCTTACGCGAGGGTCAGCAAACTTTTTCTGTAAAAATCCAGATAGTAAAAAATGTTACATTTTGTGAGCCATACCATCTCCATTGCAACAACTAGACTCTGCTCTTCTAGTGTGGCAACAGCCATAGACAATACATAAACAGGTGTAGCTGTGTTCCAATAAAACATTTTTTACAAAAACAGGCAGTCAGTGGATTTGGCCCACAGGCTAGAAGATCAAAAGAAATGGGGCTCTTTCCACTTAGACTCTCGGCAAATGAGAAACAATAGGTATAACGTGATACCACGAAACTGCTCCATCAGTCATAAAGTGATTCACATTTGAACAAATGGGGACAGAATGGGACAATGCCCTAATATGCTCTCTACCCTTTTAATGCCCTTTTAACAATGTCCTAATATGCTCTCTACTTCTCATCTTCCATTTTACCTTTTCTGACTGAACATTCTACACCAGCCTCCAAAGATTTTCCTCAATAATTCCAACTTTTCCCTACTGAAAATCCTTTAAATTTCTTATTTCCAATTCAGTTCTTTAGTCTACTTCATATTCTTTTTTTCACCCATTTAATATGCCTGCCTTCTTTCTCTTCCAACTGATCCTCATCAGCATTTCACAACTAATGATATTACCTCAACTGGGCCCTCAGTGCTTCTCAGATTCATTTACCAGACTTTACTCATTCTCTGGTATATAGCCTATGACTTTGAGGCTGTTCAACACACTGTGAAAATGAATAATACTAAAACAAGCCTACAAATATGCAACCCTAGCTTTTCTGCATCTCTATCTCTCTAGAGGTCTTGGTTGTTGAGAACTCCATGTTGGAAAAAAGTCAACTGGCTCAAGATAATTACTTATAAGGCAAATAACCAGCAAGATGCTCTGTAAGATTACAGTCACACATCAAGGATAATAAATGACACAATTTCATGGATCTTGGAAGGCTCACATGAAAATGTGTCAATGTCTGTTCTGTGGTGTTAGTCACAAGGCCTTAGAAAGGATCCTAGAAAGACCACATGAGAGAGACAAGAAATGGTTCCTTCTGCAAAGCCTTTAGAAAGTAGCTGTTTTGGACAAGTGTTCAAGGAACTAATTAAGGTTGTCTCATAAAGAATAGAAGTTCTGTGAAAAGATAAATATGGCTTTCCTTAACTCAAAAGAGCTAAGGACCTCAGTACAATCCTTTCCTCGTATATAAAGAGCCAACAATAAAGAACCAGTTTTAAGAGTAAGGAAACTTTTATGTATCTCAGGTTGGGTCTCCCAAAGCCAATTTAAAAAAGACTTGATCAGAAAATCTTTTCAGAAAAATTTAATTTGTATTAAATTAATTTCTACTAATTTTGGCTGAATTTCTACTACTAAAAAGCTTCATTTCTAAGGATTTATTTCTACTAACTTAAATTCTATTGATAATTGTAATATATACCTCCCCCCAAATCCCAAGATTATCTTGATATTTAACTATAGGCTTCCAGATTATCCAACACATAAAACAAAGCTATTATAACCACGATCAAACTCTTCTTCAAAACATTTAGTTCAAAGCTCAATAGGTAGGAGAAAACCAAACCTCAGAGTTATAAAAGGCTTGGTTTTTCTGTAATAGTTATACATTAACCAGCTATTTCTATGATGATAATGCATAACAACCTCAAAATCTCCACTAGAGATTTTAAGCAACTATGTATAGCCTGCTCATGAATCTCAGGTTTCCTGGGGCAGCTCTACTCCTGGAAGTCCACTTCAGGTCTACTCCGAGTGACTCTTACTCCAGGAGCCTGGCCAAAGGAACACAACGACACAGTGCTCTTCTCATGGTACATGACAGGAGCATGAGATAAAGGACAGAGACACACAATACTTCTGCAAGTCCACTCAGCACAAGCACACTGAATTTTCCCCCATCTCATTGGACAAAGTAAGTCACATGGGCAAACTTCAAATCAATGGGCTGAGGAAATACGCTCCACCCACAAGGAAACCTCAACAAGGCTGTGGAATGATGAT